>NC_132934.1:84984184-85286552 GCF_034638445.1 Ciconia boyciana | reverse complement strand
GGACAATGAAGGATTGTTTTACATAATGCTGCAGTCTTTTAGGCTTACCTCAGTGAAACTTTCAGTGTCTCTTAAACCATTTCCATCCCAGAAAGCCCATCCCTGCTGCCAGAGTTCTGGTATTGCTAGAAATGTTCCCTTCTATTCTCTGGTCCTGTTTTCTTGCTCCCTCTCTCCCAACTGTTTCGTACCTGCCCCCCCAAGCACCACCAGTGCTCACATCATCCAGAAACATTCAGAAGATAAGTCTGATTTCCTTAATCGTCACTGGCCCACCCCCTCCATGTTCAGTGAAGCAATCTCTCCCTCATCATACTGCTACCCGTCTACTGAACTTCTCAATGAAAGTTCCTCTTTCTGCACCCTCATCTTGCCCTTGTATGACTTGTTGCTGCCTACTGAATTTTTAGGGTCGACCCTTGCTTCTTGCCTCCATGAAAACAGAAGGAAGACCTCGGAAATAATCTCCCCTCTCCCCAGTGCAAAATGCCTCCCACTGGACTGTAACTCTGTCCCCACCTGGTTTCTCTTGCAGATCATCCAGAGGTTCTTCAACAGAACCTTGTCAGAACGAAGCAGTGAGGTTGTCTCCCCAGAGCTCCTCACCTCTCTGTGGTCCCTTTCTGTGGCCATCTTCTCAGTAGGAGGTATGATCGGCTCCTTCTCAGTCAGCCTGTTTGTCAACAGATTTGGCAGGTAAGTTGGGAAGAGGGATCGAAGTCATTAGTGAATTTTTCCCTTCTACAAGGGAGTGTTGGGAGGAAGAGGGCAGAGGTGAGAGGAACGGAGGAGGAGGCTGGGGAGGAAGCTCAGTCTTGATATCTTTACCCTGGCAGGAGGAACTCCATGCTACTGGTGAACATCTTGGCCTTTGTTGGTGGCACTCTCATGGCCTTCTCTAAGATGGCAAAGGCAGTGGAGATGCTGATCCTTGGCCGCTTCATTATTGGCCTCTTCTGTGGTCTCTGCACTGGCTTTGTGCCCATGTACATCAGTGAGGTCTCGCCCACCAGCCTCCGTGGAGCCTTTGGGACCCTCAACCAGCTGGGCATTGTTGTAGGCATCCTGGTGGCCCAGGTAGGCTTGACACAACCTGATCCTGCCCTCAGGGGAAAGGGGGGCTGGGGGAGGGCAAGGTAGGCTGCGCTTGCCATCAGGTGTGGTACGTGGTCCTGTCATACACACTGGTGTTTGGGTGAGGAGTCGGAGTACTTAAATCACTCTATTTCTCTCCAATTCTTGGTGTAGATCTTTGGCCTGGAGGAAATCATGGGGACTGAAGCACTTTGGCCACTGCTTCTGGGGTTCACAATTCTCCCAGCAATCCTGCAGTGCGTGGCTCTTCTTTTCTGCCCTGAGAGCCCCCGTTTCCTATTGATCAACAAGATGGAGGAAGAGAAAGCGCAAGCAGGTAAGAACTCATCTCTGAAGGGGCAGGGCTGTATTCTGGCTCCTAGCCTGCACTGAACTTGCGTGGGAGGCCAGGACTGAATCTGGAGCCTGTGGTGTGACTCCCAGAAGGCACCAGGCCTACCCTCCCATCCTTTAGGTTATACCAGTGCCAGGAAGTGTGAGAAACCTGGCATCCCAACAGAGATTCCAGGTGGGATTAAGATGTGAGGAGTGGCACCTGGCCTGGTGGGATGTAGCAGGGCCAGCTGCTGTAGCTCTGTCAGCTCTTCCTGAAAGGAAGGAAATAGGCTGACATTTAACTAGGAGCTTGGAGGGTGTTTCCCTCTCCTACTGCAGAGGGGTGGAGTCAGCTCTGTCAAGCATGTGAACAGAATTAGGGATCAAATGTAAGTTTGGAGATCAAGCAGCATGAGCAGGATCTGGGCCTGGTTTCCATGCTGATCATAGCACCCTGACCTCTGGCTTGAAAAGATGAGCAAGGCTACCTGTAGAGGCTTGGTCTTCCCATGCAGCAGGTCCAAACACTGGCTGGCAGGTCGTCCAGTCTTCCCAGTGTGCCCTCCCTGAAATAGCAGGGTAGGGTGGGGGGAACCTACTGGCTGTGGGTGTATTATACCTGGCATTTTTGCATTTCTTCTCCAGTTCTCCAGAAGCTCCGTGGTACACAAGATGTGTCTCAAGACATCCTGGAGATGAAAGAAGAGAGTGCTAAAATGTCCCAGGAAAAGAAAGCAACTGTGCCAGAGCTCTTTCGTTCTCCAAACTACCGTCAAGCCATTATCATTGCCATCATGCTGCAGCTCTCCCAACAGCTCTCGGGCATCAATGCTGTGAGTTATCTTCCTGTCCCACCTGCTGGGCCTCCCTTATCTCTGGCTACACTTGCACTTGCCACTAATGTTGAGAGAACTGTGCTTCCAAAAGCCCCTTTTTGCACCTTGACTGGAGGTCACTGTTTTGTGATAACTGCAGAGATGGAAGGTGGAGATTATATTGGTTTTCACTTTCCCATACACACTCCAGCAAGACATTGCAGTCTTGCCTCAAGTGAATGAACCTTGACTGGAAGCATGCTGTTTTATACTGTTGAGTGCTTCTTTGAAACTCCCTGTTGGTCCTGCAAGCCATTAGGCAGGGAACAAGAGGCATGCTCTCAAACACTGGAATCATGACAGCGTCCAACTTCTGCTTCTCTTCCCAGGTATTCTATTATTCTACAGGAATTTTTGAAAGAGCTGGTATTGCACAGCCTGTGTATGCCACCATTGGAGCTGGCGTGGTGAACACAATCTTCACTGTTGTGTCGGTAAGTGGAACAGGGCCTTATGGTGAGAGAACTTGTCTACCTGGGCTTTTCTGGGAGATGTGACTGAAGACAAGTAGCCAGGCTGTGGCAAAGCATTGGGCTAGGCAATGGCCTATAAGAGCAAAGAAAAGAAGGCATTAAAAACATTGTGGGAGGAGAGGAGGGGAGAAAGGTATTATTATCCTTCTAGAAGAAAGGGAGAGTGAAAAGTGCATGGGGGGAAAAGAATGATGAGAAGGCAGTAGCAAGAACCAGAGAGGAAAAACTTGTGCCAAGGATGGAGCAGCCTTGTGACCTGCACTGAGATCACCGCTGGCACCAAGGGCTACAGGCAGATAAAAGAAAGAGGTGCAGGGCACACTGGGAAAGGGAGCTGCTTCTGCTCTTGCTGCCAAAGTCACATATTTTTTTTCTTCCTTCTATTATGTTTCCAGCTGTTCCTGGTGGAGCGTGCAGGGCGCAGGACCCTCCATTTAGTTGGTTTGGGTGGCATGGCTGTGTGTGCTGTTCTTATGACCATCGCTTTAGCTCTGAAGGTGAGTAATTAGTGTTCTTGTCCAGGCTGACTCCAGCAGGGGACCTATAAGACTATACATCTGCCTTGCCCTGCAATTCTGCCCTGTAGGCAGGCACAGCTGGGGCTAGAGCTGAGTGTGGTGGAGAGCGCAACTTCCTAACTGCGGAAACTGTGCCACAGTGTTCACAGTGCAGCTGAGAAAGTTGTGACACTGGAGGTGGCATTGTGCTGTGCCGTGTTTGCCTCAAATTGTAGCTGATCATATTTTGTTGACTTGCAGGACACTGTGGAGTGGATCAGATACATCAGCATTGTTGCCACTTTTGGCTTTGTGGCTCTTTTTGAGATTGGCCCTGGCCCTATCCCCTGGTTCATCGTGGCAGAACTCTTCAGCCAGGGCCCACGGCCTGCAGCCATGGCAGTGGCTGGCTGTTCCAACTGGACCTCTAATTTCTTGGTGGGAATGCTCTTCCCCTATGCAGAGGTAAGGACCCAGTTTGCAAAGCACTGTAGAGTGCTGCAGCATTGGAATAGGTGTCCAGAGTGGTTGTAGAATCTCCATCCTTGGAGACTTCAAAACGTGGCTGTATGACCTGATCTCTCCTTGAAGTTGTCCCTGCTTTGAGCAGAGGGCTGGTCAGTCTTGCAGAGGTCCCTGATTCTGTGTTAGGATTGTTACTGAAGGTTAAGAGTGTTGTGTCTCACCTTATATTCTTCTGTCTTAACTGCTTGTAGCTTACAAATAGTTGGCAGAGCCATCTTAATTAGCACATCAAGGCTTTCCCTTTAAAAGCCTCAATTTTGGTCACCCCCAGGAATATTAAAGCAGTTTAGAAGCCCACAGGAACCTATTTCATTTTAAAAAATGCTATGCTGAGAAAAAGTCAGTAAGGGCATTGCTGGAGAAAGGTGTTAGAATTTTGACCAGCAAATGACATTGCATTTAGGTTTATGAGCTTTTCAAATTAAAACCTCCTGCTTTTGTCTTCCCTGCAGAAACTATGTGGCTCCTATGTCTTCCTCATATTCCTTGTTTTCCTGGTCATCTTCTTTGTCTTCACATTCTTCAAAGTGCCGGAGACCAAGGGCAGGACTTTTGAAGACATCTCCAGGGGCTTTGAAGGACGAGCAGAAGCCAGCCCCACATCACCTGTAGAGAAGAACCCCATGGTGGAGCTGAACAGCATACAACCTGACAAAGAAGTTGCCTAAGATTCATGATGCACCCCTTCTACTCTTACATGCTTAAAGAGTCATTAAAGGAATGAGCAAAGAAAACCATGAGAACTGGGACATTTTTCCCCCCCCCAATTGCTGCTATTTTCTTTGCATCCACATCCTCGCCCATTCTGCCAGGCTTACCAGCATTAAGCAAATCTGATATGGGTGATCCCATTTTCAAGTACTGGAATGCACCTGGCACTTGGAAAAATAATCTCATCTTCCCTGTCACAAACATCAGGAGAACAGAGAAGAGCTGGCAATATTTTTGCTTTTCTCACCTGTAATTGCTATTTGGGGTTAACATACTTATGCACGCAGTGACCGTTATGTATTTTAATCTAATTACTATTTTTGTAGTGAGTTGAAGTGACCCACTAAATAAGTCCCTGGCCCTTTGAGTCTACTCTGTGTGTGTAGTGTAACACTGGAATTTAACAAGCCTACCAAAAAGCCATCTCCTTGCTTTTTCCTATCCAGTGTGCACGTTTTTCAGCCTCAGGAAAAAGGGGACCAAGTTGGATATGAACTTGATATTTGGATATGAACATGGATATTTTTTCCTGCTATTTTATTTTTTGTATAGACAGACTAAAAGCATACTTTACGTTTATTTATTTGTATGTCACTTTGTAAATATTTATTTTTTTAATTGTGTACAAAAATGTACAGATAATGAAATTGAAGACATTTAACAGAAATAGCTATTCTAACAAAAGATGCTGTAGACTTGAGGTGCAATAAGACTGTAAAGGAGAAATGTGGTACTAAACAGGAGACTGGGCATTTTGGATGGTGCGTACAATAGAGCCAATTATGCACATCACCTTTAAGTTATTTGTGCCCTCTGGAAAGAAATTGAGAATTGCATACTAGTGAGAAGAGGTATGTTTGTTTGTCCACCAAAATCTCTGTTATTTGGGATTTTTTGGGTGGCAATTTTAAATATTGTTCCCAAGTGTTGATTGGAAAGTGTGGTATTGCAGCAAATGGGTGTTGTTAGTTTATATTTTCAGTCATGGTTAAGCATTGTATGGGATGATTGAGGGTGGTGATTGCAAACCAGAAAGTAACTTTTCCTGCCTTATCTTGATTTTTTTTTTGTCTTCTCTGTGTATTCTAGTAGGTCAAAGTCTGAAATTTGCAGATTGTTATTTAAAGGTGTGCGAGGATAAAAATAATTTTCCAATGCGGTATTTTCTAAGCAATTATCCTTATAAATATTAGACAGAGGCATGTAGCATGACCCTTCTGGACACAAGCATTGTCAGTTATGGCATGTGTAAGTTCATAAAGCTAGAGATGCAGGACTAGAGACCAAAGCTATTGGAACTTGCTAGCTTAGCAGTGTGAAAGGTCTGTAGTGCTCAATCCACTGGTTGGTTGCAGGCCAAATATTTTTGCCTGATGTGTCCTCTCTAGAAGATCTGCATGATGATGTTGTGATGCTCACCAGTGTGCAGCATCCTGTGTAGATGTGTACAGCTCTGTAATAGTGCTTCTGTTAAAAGGGATATGGCAGACAATAACTGTACATCAGTAAATATTGGTCTCCCTGCTTGTCATCCTTGCTAGACAATTGTCATCTCCCTGCTAGACAATCGAGAGTGTGTATATACCTACCCTTGCTGCCAAGCTAGCACAGTTCAGTTCAGGAAGGCAAAAAGTAGCACATATTGTATACTTGCAATCAAGGGGTAGGAGCTTTGCTTCCCTGACTGCAGCGCTCTGTGGAGACTCCAGGCCTGTGTCTGTCCAGACCTGCACAAGCTATCTAAAGGCAGAACAGAGGTAGGTCCAATTTAAACTCCTGCTCTAAGATCATCTGCATTTTCAGACTTGATGAAACTCAGGTCTACCTGCAAATTCATGCTGGATATCCTAGAAGAGGCAGGCCCACAGATTCCAAGGTGGGTAAAAGGAAGAAAGGCAGGAATGACAGCAAAATTGTCATAGAATGGATAGCCTGAGCTTTCTTGACAACATACTGCTTCAGAGCACGTCAGAGAAGTTCCCATTGATGTATATTCTGGGGGTGTGTATCTGGCACTTCCAGTAACTGGTGATGACATTTCTACCTTCCCTAATGAGAAACGGTTGCAAAGATAGTAAAATTTGCTGCTGTGAAATACTTCCTGTGACTTCATTTGAAATACTCCAGCTTAGCACAATGCAATCCTATTACATCCAGTTTTCCCTAGTTTTCTCTCAGGCTTCCATGCCACGTATTTATTCTCAGAAGTATTATATATGACCTCATTTCCAGCTTTCATATTTTGGCTCAGTTACACAGATTTTTGTGCCCTTCCTTTGACCCTTCAGCACACTTCTATATGGGCATCTGTATGTTAGGAAATTCCCCCTACAGCTGTGCATAAAAGCATTCCATACTGTGCATCAGAGATGTGTGGTGGCTTGGACTGAAATGTGTAGGTCTTTCTCACATGGTATCTCTTTGTTATTTTCTTTTTCTGTAACAGCATTGTGAATATTTTTGGGTGGGTTTTATATGCTTATAAATGTGGTGGTTTCCTGTTTTTAAAATAAACTATAGAACTAAGTATCTGGTTTGGATTTTACCTTCACCCTGTAGGTCTTCTGTTTCTTACTCCTTACATCCTGGAATGTCCCCAGCTTCTGCCCTGCAACCTTTCTGGCTAGCCAGCACCCTGGATTTGCTGTTTTATTCTAGTGGAAATTACCATTTCTCTCAGCCTCCATGCATACCACCCTAATAAATTCCCTTACTACTATTCCTTAGGAGTTTTTAAACTAGAAAGATGTGCTGCTCTGGCTCTTGTTTGCCCAAATCCTTTTGTTTGCATCTAAATCCTTTCCCAGTATTTCTCAGTAACAGGAGGGGAGAGGGAAGTGGCAGGAGACTAGGAATCCTGCCAGGAGCTAAAACACCTGAGACTTCTGCCCCTGCCCTCTTCTGAGAGTGGTTCTCAACTTCTCTGCCACAAGGGTGAAGAGGGAGCCCTTCCCTCTATAAATGATGCTTTGCTCCTTCTGTCTGGCAAGTGACCTTTATATCCTCCTCGGAAATCTTGCCTGTGTACCCTCAGTACTGGGTGCCTGAAAGGAGTAGGGTGCTGAAGAGGAAACCCCACTGCCTGGACAGAGGCCAGTCCCCAGGAGCTGCTCCCTTACCCCAGTGGCCGTGGCACTCCTGACCCACTGGCAGGTCTGTGGGGTGCTCTCACCCATGGGTCTCTTGCCTAGGGAGTACTGACTGCCCACCTATTGCCATGAGACAACAACCTCTTGTTTTAGTGCACTCGTTTTCCTGTCCTACAGGCATCTTACAAGACCAAGGAGTCTGTACCTGTGTTTCACAGGCAGAAACTATGGGAACGGTTCATCAAAAAGTAAGGAGATAAAATATCTTTCAGAGGAAGAGGATGGAGGGAAGTGAGAGGAAGGAAAATTTGGCAGAACCCAAAGTAACAAGGAAACAGTAGGGCATAATGTAAAATCTGAAAAAGCTCAGCATAACACAGCCAGTACAGGCTTTCTGAAACCTGACATTACTGACTGCTGCGTGTTCCTACTTCATGCCTGTGTTTTGCAAAGTTTGCTATGCAATCCAACCTCAGAGATGCACCAGCCTCAGCTCTGGGGAGTGTTCTGGGCTGAGCTGTGTATGATTGTTTTTCAACTCTGTGGCTGAGCTGAAAAAAATAAAACCCAGCCATCCAAACTCATAAGCATATCTAGGTCAAATTTAACTCTAACATTTCTGTTTTCTTGTCAAAATGGGAACTGGAGAGCAAAATCATTCAGGGCCAAAGCACATCATTCACTGAGCCCTAAATTAATGCTTTGCATAGTTTTTGTGATAAACTTTTGGTTGGGGAATGAGTGTTTTAAATGTGGTTATTTTATTTCTGAAAATTGTAAGGAAGCTTCAAAAGGATAAGCTGTTTGCAATTAAATGGTTTGAATGCTTGAAGATGCATTGTTTTCAGTTGAAACTGTTCATCACATTCAAGCGAGCATGTAGGCAGTTCTTACGGCCACCACAATCCTACAGAAAAATGTCATTCAACTCTGACAGGGGTGGCAGAGCTAGCTTGGACAGGTATGTCTTTTAGACTACCCACAGAACTTTGTTCTTTCTTGCTGTGTGCAAGTGGCACTGTGCAAAGTATTGCACAGGCCTCTGAAAATCAAGCTAGCCCCCAGAGCAGTGTGTGAGATTAAGGTTTAGCTGCAGCATGCTTTTTTCCTGCTAATATCCCCACATTACCTCTTGGCTATACTCAGGGCTGGTGAAGTATCTCCTCTGGTGGGAACCAGAATGCCCCAAGTCTCTGCATCCCATCACTAACTGGACCTGAAATGGAAGGGAGGAAGGCAACAAGGGAGTAACGACAATATGGTAATGAAGTGAAAATTTAATCCGATAATAAGTCTTGGAGGAATCCCCTTCCCTTTGCCACTTCCCCTCTCTTTGCCCAACAGCCTATATTACAAAACCTGTGAGCTTCTCAGCACCTTCTCAGATGTCACGCTATTGGCAGAGATGGAATTCGTGCCAGGTCAGGACCACTCTGGATTCCATCTCTATTCCAGTGCATTCCCATCTGAGCAACAGTTGGCAGAGGTGTCACCACCAGAAAAATCCCAAATGGCATGGAAAGTCTTGATGTGTCTGTGGAACCAGAAGGCCATGGGATGTGTATGAGTAACAAGATCACTGGAGAACCTTTCTAGGAGAGAAACCACTGCTGAGTGGACAAGAGAAGATCCCCAAGAGTCACAAGTGACATCAACCACATCAAAGGTTTCAGTGCCATTTTACAGGCTGGAGCATGATAAAGAGTGTCAAAACATCACTGCCAATATTTGTTGCTTTTTGCATGTGTTATTTCCGAACATATTTGTGTACCAGACAAGAAAAGCAGTTAACTTCTCTGAGAAGAAATGTTTTATTGGAGGTAAATTTCACTGCTGCATGCCCTGTGCACAAATCTTTATATCTGATTTTGTGCTCTTTTTAAGTTCCAGACATCTCAGTAGCTGGGGAGACCATGGGGATGCTTCTCCTTTGGGAAGGTACCCAGGTGAGAGTCCAAGCAGTGCTGCAGTCTTACCTCCAAGCAAAGCTGGTAAGTCGCCCTCAAAGAAGGAACATTTGCTAGTTTAGCAGGGAACTGCACCATCATCGGTTTCATTTGAGAGGAAGGAAGGTGTGGACAGTCTGCTGACGCCATTGTGGTGGGGCCACGATGGAGCAGCAGCAGGAGGTAACTCACTACAACCTTTTCTCCTGTACACATGATGAGAAAGGTCCTGCCAGCAGGTAGGTCAAACACACATTGAGTTGCACAGAAAATTTACACACCTCTGTTTTTTTTTTTTCAGGCTTTCTGCAGACCAGACCAAGGACACAGTTCCATGGTTTTCTTCACTTTGAGAAGGACTCTTTGAAGACACGTGAGAAGCTTACTGGAAAACCTGGGGTACATAGCTCTGGCCTCTCATGCTTATGCTTTAGCCTGGCCCTGTCTTTACAATGTGAGATACCAGACAAGGGACAGCTGTCTTCATAGTATGCTGCTGGGAGGAGACAGCACTCAGGGAAATTAGGCTTGCTTAGACTAGGAAAGAAAATTATTTTGTTTCCTAAAATATATTGCTAACAGAGTTTAATTGGTGCTACTTAAAAGCATGCCATAGCTAGTGGAGGCAGGCCATGCAACTTTTAAAACAATTCACTTGCTGTGGTAAGCTTTGTTTCTATGCTATACCCCACTGAAATCCACAGTGTTTACAAGAATTGTCTTTTCCTTCTCCATGAGACACAGCTTGAGCATGTCTGATTGACAGACACATGACTGACCTGCTAAGTCTGTTTTCTGCTTGTGTTGCACAACCATTTTTTGTTTTGCAAGTGGTCACATGGATTTGTGTAAGGGAGTCACATTGGTGCACCAGTCACTGTGGCATGCAGTGTGGGACCATTGCAGATCATGTCCTGAACAAGTAACTGGTCATCCACGCAATGATCAACCTGATCAAACATCACCCAGTCTTTCATCTCTGCTCTGATCTCTGTTTCATCCTCTTTTCTTCTCCGTCATGAACAAATTTGCCATCAAGTACTCAGATGTTTATTGCTTCCTTTATATTCTTGTCACCAACTGCTATTGTCATCCAAACTGCATATTATCTTGTTTTTAACTTGTTTTTAACTTTATACATTAAATACTTTGGGGTCTGGAATATCTTTGTTCCCCTCTGCTTTGCTTATTTCTTTCAAAGTGCTCTCTCTGATATGGATGAAAGCTCTCAGTGACATGTCTTAACCTCATAGCTCTGCTTGGAGTCTCGTCTATGATGCAAGCCTATGACCTAAAGAGTCCACAAGGTTTAGGACAGAGTCACCAGAGTAATTTTCCACTGAGGAAAGCATAGGGAGGCAGAGCCAGGAGAGGATGAAAGCTGGGAGCAGTGGTGAAGGTGTGGAGGGATATGTATGCAGCAGTGTGGCTGGAGAAGTTTACAATGTATGGAAGAGCCCATCGGAGGCTGAGTACAGAAGAGAAACAGTGAAGATTATTAGGATGTACTGAAGCAATCAGTAAAAAGAGAACGGTGGGTTGCTGACCTCCAAGGAAAGGAGGAATGAAATTGCAAGCTAAAAAACCCACGAGATCTGGAAAGAAGGTGAAGCATTCAGAAGTATGAGAAGGTAGGACAGGGCCTGAGAGAGACTGGAGTATGAATTTTGACAGAAGCAGGTGAGAGACTGAGGAAGAGGAAGACCGAAGAGAATGTGTGGTAGAAAGGCAACAGCCACAGCACCAAAGTATGGGCCCTTGAGCTGCATGCAAAATAACGTGAAAGCTCATAAGACTCTGGTAGCTTATGACTCACAGGCAAGAGGTCATCAGTTCTTGAGGGAAAGGAACATACAGGTGTCCTCTCTGTCATGAATGCCCACAAGAACCTTTGCAGCTGAAACAAATAGCTATTTCAGAGTCACAGCTTTCCTAGCAGTGGGACCTCACCTCTTGGTCCACAAATTTGGGGTTCTGCTTGCTTGAAGGAGTGCATTAAAAATGCCTATTAAGTGCCACAGCCAGGAAAAAAATGATGGGTGGCAAAATATAGCTGGCTCAGCTAGACTAAAGTTAGCAGAGTAGCATATCAGAAGCGGCCTTTCCATAAAGGCATATTCCTAACAGTGTAAGGTAATGCAAGTCAAGGTCCTGACAAACAGCACCGGCCAAGACAAATGTCAGCAAAGCCCCCTTTGGACAGATACCACCACTGCATTGAAATCTGCAGGGGCTCATCCAGCTCAGAAAAACTGCCAGTGCAGAAGCGGTGAAAGAAATGCTTTCCAGCTTCCTTCTTTCATGCCACAGACGAAACTTTTTGGGAGTGATGGAGCAGCATCACACCACCTTTACTGTTTGACTTTTTTCTCACTCTGACACAAGAATAGTATTCATACTGATCATACATAGCTCATAGGTAACCCTGTATGTTATAATGCTTTGGTCACAACAACAACAACAACAAAAACGTTAAAAGCATTGTATTAGTGGAAGGCTTCAGTGTTTCCAAACACATCATCTAGAGCAATTTTGCTGTGTGAGCAAGTCCGATTTCTTTTTCCAAGTGCAATCGAAGCCAAAAAAATAAAAGAAGAAAAAAAAAAGAAGAAGAAGAAAAAAGAAGTAGAAGTAAACAGAGGGATACATTTTTCCTTGGGTATGGAAAGTCCACCTCCTGACTGGCTGTGTGTGTGAGCACAGAGCAGCCAAAGCACAGATGCTAGGGCTGGCTAGAAATTAAGCTTTAGCAAAGATTTAGTGCACAGTGGCAGCTCATGAAAAGACAGTTTCATTTTTTGTTTTCCTTGACTGGGACTTAACTTTTTGTTAACTAAACTGAGCTGAGAGTGCACGTTTTCTCCTGCTGAAGGAAGGGTCAGGCCGAATTAGTAACACTTTAAAAGTAGAGACCAAGAAAATCTAAAGCTTGTGGGAAGTCTTAAAGGAGTGATGCACACCAGGTGCACAGACACTGGGTGCATTTGCTTGTGCAGTGCCCCAACACAGAGGACACTGCGGAGGCATAGCATGGCTTGTGGTTCATCATCCCCTTATGTTGCCTGGCATGGAAGGGCAAGGTGGTGCAAGAAGGGCACAAGGGAAGGGGGTTGTACTGTCCCTGGTGCCAGTGACGTGTCCCTTGCTCCCAGGCTCTCTGAACTGGGTGCTCCTGGGAAGGTTTTGGAGCACAGCCATGATAACCATGTTTGAAGTGGCTTCCCACCAACACTGCAAAACCCAGTTTAGACTCACATTAGAGGCCAAGTCTTTCTTCTGAGATAAAAAAATATCTGATGTGTGGTTTGTGGGTATGAACACTTTGGTTGCACACATACAGTGTGCTTGATTACTTGCTCAAGGTAGGGCATTAAAAGTGCAGGCCAAGGTAGTTGGGATAGAAGCTGTTTCTGTGTTTAAACCAGACTTTCCATCTCTCTCAGTTTTCGAAATAACATAATCTGAAATTATGTCCCCCCTGTCTGCCCCCTTGATCCACACTGAATCCTTAACAGACAGGTATTAAGCTCTCAGAACTGTTTTTATCTCTTTTCTTACAGAACTCTGGAGACTGAGAGGTGCCAATGTCCTCTTGGAGGAGGTAAATGAGACAAGAGAGGAATCAATCACACTGAGACACAAATACCAGCTGCATGCGGCCCATTACCATCCCTCCCAGCCTCGGTACCAACACTGCACTGTTAGGGTTCAATGCTGTAGGTGGCTGTGGAGACTACTACCAGACCAGTAGTCTCATGGGCAAAGAGGGAGAAGTGTCTCAGAGGGTGAGGAGGGACTGGACATGAGTTCTTAGCAGCTAGATCTGTGCTGATCATGAACAAAAATGGTGTTTCTGGAAGGAAAGCTTAAGACGGACAGGTGATGGGTTTTTATGAGTGAATTGTGGGGAGTTCTTAACACTGGAGAAGACTTTGCCACCCCCCTGCTCTGTCTCCTTCTCCCTATTTGCCTTTTAAAATCAAATGTTCCTCCGAAATAGTCCTGCTACCTGGAGTTTTCCATTCTACCTTGATCACCCTAGAACTGGGAGCCATAAGCTCCCTCCTCTCCATATTTCCTGTCTGTGCCCTTAATGCCAGCTCCTCATTCTCAGTGGAGTAGGACAGAAGCCTGAGTGTAGTCTAACAGGGTTAGACACAGGGTTTCTTTGCTGTAAGGAAACAACAGTGCCTTATTCTCTGAAGCACCCTGTCACATGGGCCAGAAAATAGACCAGTAGCTACTATGGGGTCCCATCTCCAGCTATTCCAGATCCATACTAACCTGCAAATATTGGCATGCTGCAGTTTGCCCTTCTACCTCACAGAGTCTGGCCCACCTCTTCTAGTATTGCTCTAGCCAGTTCCACACTCCAGTACACAGAAAAATGCTAGTCAACCTGTATAGCCTGCTATGTTAGTTCCTGTCTTCTGCACTGAAACATCCTGCTGGCTGTCCCGCCGTGGCCATCACTGTAACAGAACAAGCTAGTGGACCCAGCAGCTTGTGCCTAGATAGATGCACTGTTGGATTTTTCTTAAGGAATAGCCCATGGCCATTATGCATCAGCTGAAGCTAGTGTGAAGCCTTTCTTCCTCACTCTGTCTCCCTGGTTATGAATTCTCCATTGACGTATCCTCTGGCCTCATGGACCTACCAAATGTTTCACGGACAAATGGATCCCTACAAATTACATGCTCAAGAAAAAGAATGTTTAGTGGATGTACATCAGCAGAACATCAGAAGTACGTGGTGGCAATAGATGTGGAATGCTGCTTCTATTTCCAGATGTTGCTCATGAAAAGGTTGGTGGAAATCTGCTAATATTTGGTCAGTTGGTTATGGCTTTGTATAGTCTATCTACCTTTTCCACTGCCTCCAGTTCAACCTTCAGCACTACAGAATATTTTAATGGATAATCAGCTGGTGTAGGTGCTACGCTCAGTCTTTCTGCTGTATTCTACCCTGTGTCAGGGTGTTGAAGAGTGTGATGGGTTGCCCAGGGCACTCTTTGGGCAATGTCGTGTTGCCAGGACACCCGCATGGAATTAGGAAGAGCTAGTCTACTGGTGGTGTCATTCTTCACTGGGATATTTTACAGCTTCCCATTTCCCAGTACGCTGAGCAGTGGTTTGCTGCCATACCTCCCCCTCCTTCCAAAGGAGTATGCTGTGGGAGACAGTACTTACAGTGTAACTCAAGTCAAAGTATATTACATCAACCACTCTCCCCTAATCCATATAGCCAGTCCTTTCATTTTAAAAGGCAATCAGTTTTCCCTTGGTAAACCAGTATCAACCTTTCCTGATTACATTCTTGTCCTTCGCACGTTTGGCACTGGGTGCCAGGAGGACGTGCTACTGAGGAAAGGGTGGCTGGTCTGGAGTTCCCCAAGTCATCCTGCTTGCTTTCCGTACAGTTGGGCACAATGTTGCCCTTTTTCCAGCTGTCAGGGATGACAGATGAAAGACTGCAGCCTCATAATCACATGAGGCAATTCTTTCAGCAGCTTCAGATGTATCTCAGGACCTTTGAGGTGTATCCTATCCAAACCCATGCATTGTGATATATCCAGGCTCTTAAGTAGTACTGAGCCTGTTGCTGCCCCACTCCTGGCTGTCCCTCAATTTTCCAAACCATTATGATATGTTTGGAGATCTGGGAGCAGGCTTTGCTTCTACAGACTGTTGCAAGAAAGGCTTTGAGTACCTAGTTTGTCCCCCATTCCTCAGCAGACATGTATTTTCCCTGGACTGGCTACCAGGATAATTACAGAATCCCTGTTGTCACCCATCCTATCCCATGCAAGTTTTTGCTCCAGCTGGGCTCTGAGAGGCCTTTCTGATTTTGTCCTTCAGTGCCCAAGCAGTGCTTCTGTCCTCCTCCTCCATAGCCTATCCTTTTTTTCCACGTCTTGCATACAAGCTTTTTGCATTTGAATCCATTGTGAAACTCCTTCCTTAGCCAGGATATCTTTCGTCCAAAATTCCCAGACTCCCTCCACAACAAAATGGTTTGAAGATGCTGTCTTTCATTCCTCATCTCCCTGTACCCACCAAGATGTTAGGCCAGGGCAAACAGCTGCTGCTGCTGTGTCAGTGTCTTCTTACAACTCTCTGATGCTGCAAATCAGTGGAAGAGTGACTGATGACACAACTGGAATTATGGACTTCTGGGACACAAACAGTTGCCTTCCTTCCCTGCTGTTACGTGAATGTGGACAAAAGGGAGGCTGTCCATGCTGAAGGACAATGCATTCCCAAAGCCCAGGGAGCACTATCCACTGTGTCAGAGCAGTCAAAAGAATATATCAGGCTCAGAGAGGCAACATGGAGCTGGTGGAGCAGGGCAAGGTGATGTTTAGGGAACAGAACAACAGGAAGCCAAGGAAGGATGGAATAGGAGTGAAGCACTGAGAAATGATGCAGCAGAAGGCCTGGCAGAGACAGCGAGTGACTCCAGAAGGGAATCCTGGAGCAGGCAGGAGGTGGTCACTGTAGTGAACTAGCCAGGAGGATTATCATATACCCAGAGCACGTCACTTGCTGGCAGCACATCTAGCAGTTAAAGCAGAAGACAGGGGGAAGCTGTGTGTGATAAAGAAAGGGAAGAAGTATGCAGTGAAGAGCGGTCAGGTCTCTGAAGGCAAAAGTGATTGAAAGACCTCGTATGGGAGAATCATTGAAAGTGGTGTGGCTGTGAGGGGAGCTGAATGAAGCGAGGTGAAGTGGCTACCAGGTAGCTGTTAGGTGTTTCAGTAGGAGACCCCCACGTTTTAGTCCTGGGATCATGACTACAAGGTGGATCGGGAGCAGGCAGCTGTGAGGCAGAGGAGGTAAATAAACTCTTGCCTATATGGTCCGAGAATGTGCAGCTCAGCAGTTGCTGTCACCCAGCAGTCTTTGTCTTTTTGTCACCATGCTCCATCCAAAACAGTTCTTTCATGCCCATCCAACAGTGCTCTGTGGGTACAAAGAGATGACTGCCAAGCATACTGAGATGGTGGGAATGAACAAAAAAAATTGCACACAGCTTTGCAGTAAGGGATATACTGAAGGCTTATCTTGTTTCAGCAGCTAGAAACAGGACTCCATGTGCTCTGGGCCTATTTATCCTGTGGATAAAGCAGAGCTTGACAGCAGTTGATGAGAAGGGTGGGGAAACACCAGTATGCTTGCAAGTGCATTGGATATGCAAGTGCAGTGCTGAGCCTGCTGGTTAAAAGCAGACAGCAATACTACATGACACAGCACTTGTTGGGAGCATCTACGCACTTATTCTGACAGGTCTGAGGTCAGAGGCAGGGGAAAACAGGGACCGGAAGGCGCTGACATAGACAGGGAGAGGAGTGGTGGCTGGGTATTTTGGGTGCAGCAAAATGTTGTGCCAGTGTGCGTTATCTCCTCTGGGCTTCTGACCTGAGCAACCTCATTGGAAGAAGGACAATCAAGGTGAAAGTTTAGCAAACAGGACAAAGTAGATCACCCAGGTCTTATAATGGGGTGGTGCTTGGCACGCAGGGGCCGAACTGGAACTGCTGGCCGTGCTGCCTGGTTGCGCAAAAAGCTCGCCAGCTGCAGGCAGAAAAGCTGGCAGTGCCATCTCCTGGTCAGAGCAGGGGCTTTGAGCCGAGAAGCTCGCATTTCGTTCCGCTGCTGACCGGCTGAGTGATCCTGAGCAAAGCACCTCCCCTCCTTGCACCTGGGTATTTTCATGAACAAAATGATGACCCTGGGGAAGTCGGTGAGCAAAGTTCATGCCCATCTAAATTAAATCTTGACACCGTCAAATAAAAGTGCAGAGGTACACTCAGGTTGACAGTCATCACTGGAGGGAGAAGGACAAATATTGTCTGGGTCTTTCCACGTCTTTTTCACTGAGTTTCTGCACACAGGCATGACATATTTCTTGGCTGTGGTTCTTTTTAACTGGGGGCTTCCTAAAGGACCTGTTCTGGTCCTATCTCCAGCTACATCATGGTGGAGTTCTTCCATCATGTTCCCACAGAAATTGTACTTGATTTGATAAATTCAGCACTGTCAAGTTTTAACAACCATCACTGATAAGGGAGCTGGGTATGGTGGGAGGTGATGGGTGGTCTTTGAAAATTTACACTAAGCACACCATAGCTATATTTTCACTGGTTATGAAAGCAACACCTTCAAGACTGTATCTTACCCTCTTTGTAGGCTAGATTACAACTGCCTCACAGGATATGAGCAATCAACCTCTGCAAAAAGTTACTCACATCCTGCAGACTAGAAATTACGATGCCTGGTTGTCTGCAGAATGAGATTTTGCACATGAACCCAAAGAGAAAGATGACCAAAACACACACTTCTCACACAGCATCAACTGCTGGAATTTATTGTCAGCTGCCATTCAGGGCTACCTGCATCAAGGGCTCAGTGCAAACTGATAAATGCTCAGACCTATGAAGTGCCACAGCCAGGCAGAACTGATGGGCATGCAAAATATAGCTGGCTCAGCTAGACTAAAGTTAGCAGAGTAGCATATCAGAAGCAGCCTTTCCATAAAGGCATATTCCTAACAGTGTAAGGTAATGCAAGACAAGGTCCTGACAAACAGCACCGGCCAAGACAAATGTCAGCAAAGCCCCCTTTGGACAGATACCACCACTGCATTGAAATCTGCAGGGGCTCATCCATCTCAGAAAAACTGCCAGTGCAGAAGCGGTGAAAGAAATGCTTTCCAGCTTCCTTCTTTCATGCCACAGACGAAACTTTTTGGGAGTGATGGAGCAGCATCACACCACCTTTACTGTTTGACTTTTTTCTCACTCTGACACAAGAATAGTATTCATACTGATCATACATAGCTCATAGGTAACCCTGTATGTTATAATGCTTTGGTCACAACAACAACAACAACAAAAACGTTAAAAGCATTGTATTAGTGGAAGGCTTCAGTGTTTCCAAACACATCATCTAGAGCAATTTTGCTGTGTGAGCAAGTCCGATTTCTTTTTCCAAGTGCAATCGAAGCCAAAAAAATAAAAGAAGAAAAAAAAAAAGAAGAAGAAGAAAAAAGAAGTAGAAGTAAACAGAGGGATACATTTTTCCTTGGGTATGGAAAGTCCACCTCCTGACTGGCTGTGTGTGTGAGCACAGAGCAGCCAAAGCACAGACGCTAGGGCTGGCTAGAAATTAAGCTTTAGCAAAGATTTAGTGCACAGTGGCAGCTCATGAAAAGACAGTTTCATTTTTTGTTTTCCTTGACTGGGACTTAACTTTTTGTTAACTAAACTGAGCTGAGAGTGCACGTTTTCTCCTGCTGAAGGAAGGGTCAGGCCGAATTAGTAACACTTTAAAAGTAGAGACCAAGAAAATCTAAAGCTTGTGGGAAGTCTTAAAGGAGTGATGCACACCAGGTGCACAGACACTGGGTGCATTTGCTTGTGCAGTGCCCCAACACAGAGGACACTGCGGAGGCATAGCATGGCTTGTGGTTCATCATCCCCTTATGTTGCCTGGCATGGAAGGGCAAGGTGGTGCAAGAAGGGCACAAGGGAAGGGGGTTGTACTGTCCCTGGTGCCAGTGCAAAGGGCTGCAGGAGGTGCTGGGGTGATTGCGAAGGTCTGGGAGCCAAAGGTGATGTGTTCCCTGCTCCCAGGCTCTCAGAACTGGGTGCTCCTGGGAAGGTTTTGGAGTGTAGCCATAATGATCACATATCTGATGTGTGATCTTTGGGTGTGAGCACTTTGGTCACACACATAGAGTATGCTTGATTCTCCCCAGGCGTGTAATGAAAATGTGCAAAGTGTCCACACAGCCAGCCAGCTCTAGGGAGGCCTGCTGAGACCTGTGATCACAGCTTACAGATCTGCATCCTCCTTTCTCCTGCAGGGGATAGTAAGGCAAAAGCTGAATCACTGTAATCATACAGCCATGCACACATGCCCAGCTTTGCAGCAGAGAGAATCAAGGTTTTTGCCCAGCTCCAGTGATGACCTAGCCCAGACACCACACCCTGGGGGTCTCTGTGGCAAGGGGGCCACAAAATTGCTGCCGAGCCTGCGGTTCACCTCTGATGTACGTGGTGACTTGCAGGAAGAGTGCAATGCAGCGCCAAACTCTCTTCCAGCAGCAGCCAGAGACCTGCGATTGTGTCTTTCCATGTGGAAGCTTCTATTACCAGAGTTGAAAGGACCACACGCTCCTTGCTAACACTGTCTTAGGTTATTTATTTGTCTCCATCAGGGGCCTGGCTACCACAGAAAAAAGGGGCGAAACAGCACAGTGAGGGTGGTGGAGGCTCTCCTTCCATTCAGTGGAGCAGGATCTTTTTTCCAACTCCGAAAGCACCACCGGAGTCACTATAAGCTGAACATGATGTACGCTCCTTTGCATCAATAGGGCCCTTCCTCTCCTTTCCATGATCTCCCAGGGCCTTGGAAGTAGCTAGAATTTCGCTAACCTCCTCTCCTCCTTCCAGCTCATAGTGGCTCTTCTTCCTCCTCACAGGCTCTCTGATATATCTGTCTCTGAACCTGCTTATGCATGACTAGAACTAGGGACCAATACATCTTTGGGGTGATCACTGCCCGCTTTCACCAGGCTGACGTCTCTCAGCCTTAGTAAGGGCAGAGATGAGTAGACTGAAAGTGTGGATGGAGATGGGTTTGCATTATCTGGCCAGCTCTGGACTCTCTCTCATACCTCAAGGCCTTTCTTGTGCCCCTGAACCTTGCTTGGTCCTTCCTTCTACCACATGACATTTTCCCACTGCTTTCTGATGGCCCCATTTCTCCTGTAGCTCCTTCTGTCTTGTGCCATGTGTTGGAGGGTCTGCCTGTATACAGAGCTGAGGGTGACCTGGTGTTACACTCCTTCGCACTTTTGGGATTCTCTGTATTTTCTCTGATGTTTCAGCCCATTCCTCCTGCTCTCCCCCACTTTTCTGCTTCACCTTTGCTCCTCCCCATCTCCCCTTAAAGAGCCACTCTTTAAGCCCCGCTTCATGCTGCTGTGCTTCCTCTGCCTCTGGTTTTCTTCAAGATGTATAGCCCTGTGGACAAAGCTTTGGGGGAGGATGTGGAGGTTTGAGGCACATTATCCTGGGCAGTGACTAAACTTGCATTAATCCCATCCCAAACTCTGCATGACACAGGGGACCTGCTGAGCTTAAATCCAAGCCAAAGCCTTGTCTCACAGGGACCATGGCCTGGTGGATGCTCCTACTGCCATCCTTGCATACTTCAAGTCCTGCCCTGATGCAAGGAAACCTCACGATGGCTTCTGCCGTGCTGGAGAGGGAAATGCCTGGCGGGGATGCTGGTAGGGCTGCCGCTGGAGTTGGAGGTGTATGCTGTGCTGGCCCCGCAGCTCATTGCGTGGCCATGCCACCCAGGTGGCTCTGCAGCCCGCAGCTCCTCTGGCACCTCTCCAGTAACGTCCCCGAGCCTGGGGCCGGGAGAAACCTGAGGGCTCTGCTTTCTGTGGTGAGCCCAGACAACTTTTGCCACACGCCTCTTCTGCTGTGAGCAAAAGCTATTTCTTCACCTGGGTTCCAAAAGAATATCACAACCTTTTAAAAACTCTCTCCTTTTTTTCATGCTGAGATTGCCACAGGCCACCAGCCTCCCACCCTCTCTGTTGTCTTCCCAATGACTTAACATTACCTCTCCAAAACTGATTACCTTTGGGCCATGAATTGCTTCCTTGCTCCTGAGGTCTCTCATTCCTGCTATAGCACAGCACCCAGAGGGAAACACAAGCTGCCAAGTGCAGCCTCACTGGAGGGTGCTGACTCTGTGTTACCCTATCTGTAGCACGGAAATATGCCTGATTATGTGGCAACACACTAGCAGCATGTATGTTTCCCATCTGCCTCACTATTTGCTAATAGTCCATACAGATGTTTGTCATGGACACTCCCCCCCCCCCAATTCTCCTTGCAAAGCTTAGATTCATCTGCAATATAATTATCAGTAACAATTGTTTAGAGCAACCGGTAGCTCAAAGAGGTAAATCTTGACATGTCAAAGCACAGGGCTACTCTGAAACATGAATGCCATGCCACCACCCCACAAAACATACAACCCTTTCCATCCCCCCTCCCCCCCCAAACCCCCAAACTCCAAACCACAACTCAAACCAGAATATGGCTCAGCAGCACTTCTGTGGCTCCTGGTGTGCACCTGAGCCAGAGCTACGGGCTTCGGAGATCAACAGATTTGTCTACAGAGTCTAGCTCCTGTTTGCCCTGCAGAGCTAACACAGCTCACGGGGCGGAAGCAGACCCATTAACAACATTGCTTATTAAGGTCCAGCAATGATGTGACTGATGCCTCAGTAAAGCCTGCTGGAGGATCATCCAACATGACTGTTACTAATGGTGATGAGGCAGAGGACCAGACCTGGCTTGGCCCTCCGGCTCATCTCTGTTACAGAGTGGGCTGGCACACAGGTGAGATGATTGTGAAGAAGTGGCAGAGCTGAAGTGACACACAACCGTATTTACTTTCATCACAGCCCTGTCTCTGGCATTGTGTCTGACAGTTCAGCCCTTTCCACCTGTCCTCACCTGCTTTGTGGGGAGGGCAACCTGAGTGGAGCTGGCAGCCAGAATGCCTTCAGACAAAACAGATCTCCCCCTATGTGTACACAGAGATTAGATTCACAGATTGCTGAGAAGCAGAGAGAATGAGATGTTGCAGTTCTGGTTTGATACTCGCTTGGCAGAGAGAAGCTGTGTTTTATAACACTCCTGTGCCTGCTGCTCTTCCCTGGGGCCTCCCTCTCCCCGTCATCTCCCTCATTTTTCAGGGCACACAAACCAGAATGTAACCTTCTTCATGTAATCTCACCATAACTGTACATAATACTGCCCTTTAGCTCTAAGACAAAAGTTTTCTGCATTGACAACGTGGTGTTCCTGCCCAGCCAAGATGTGGCCAGTGCTGCGCAATAACAGGCCCTTTACTGAGCCCATGTGGTGCCTCAGTTTCCCCATCCATGAAAAAGACATTATATGGATGTTTGTCAAGTGCTTGCATGCCTGCAAAATAGTATTGCTGTTGCTTGAATTTGGTATACTTCAGCTGGCAAACATGCATCTCTTTTGCCTGTCCTTTTTTTTTTTTATGCTGTGCTTTCTAGACATCTCCCTTTGATTACTTACCTTTGGGATTCTTTTTCCCCAGGTGCATGACTAGCCCCCATCTTTCCTTCTTCCTCCCTGCCCAAGCAAGATAGGTTCCTTTTGCATTACTTCTTTGTTCTCTGTGGTATTTGCAACACCCTCCCAGCCTTGTATCACCTGTGAATTCCATTCCTCCTAGTTGTGTTTTCCCTGTCTTTGCAGCACCTAGAATGACGAAGCCTTTTGTGCTGCTGTTGCTGCAATTGAACCTGATACTTGAAAGGAGGAGAAAAGGTTGGAATAAACTGCTCTGATGATTCATCCCCGGGGCTGAGAGATTTGCTCCTTTGATATCAGTCCCTTGATCAGAGCTCTGCTATGTTATCTCTGTTTGTCTGGGGAGACTTAATTCCTGGCACATTTGGGCTGGTGGAATCCCAGATACCAGAGCTGGTGACTGGAAAAGGAGCACACTGCATTCTTCTCCCACTCTTAGATATGTCAAAGAGTCTGTAAGGCTTGATGCTCCAGGGCCTACAAGCCCCTTAAGACAGCTTTTGTCTGCATGTAATGCAACTGAGAAACCTCTAACTTTCTTCCACCTGCCAAAATCCATCACTTGCTCTCTCTGTATCTTGTACCCCTGTAGAGGTGTTCCAACACAGTTTCCTTTTCCTCCTGCCTTGTTCTGTGGGAAGAGTTCTCTGACAGCTCATCCTCTACTTATGTGCAACATTCTCACAAGATATTGAGGACCCTTTCACCATTCCATTATGAAACTGTGCACTGATCCACTGGTCATGAAGCAGGATGAGTGAAAAGCATGAAAGGAGCATGGAAAGCCTAGCTTGAGCCTAGCCTACCTCAAATATCTTGGTCACAAGCCTATCAAAGGGCTGGATGAATGGGATGGATTCCCAGGTCTTGACAGCTGAGCTGAAAGAGGGGCTGTGGAGACCCACAGTTTTGCAAACTGGGCTTAAGTGGGAATTCTTTGGAAGATTTGCCTAGGAATAAGTTGGGGGGGGTCACACAGGGACCACATCTCCATAGGATCAGATGGGGGTTCCAATGGTGGGACAGTGTTTCCTCTATGTACACATTTCAATTAAAATGCTCTGCATTACACAAAATGGTTAAACAAGATTAGAGATTTCAAGACCTCAGACAGCTTGGTGCCATGGCAATAACCACCATTAAAAATCTTTATAGTTTTTGTTAAAGAGAAGGGGAAACAGTTCAAGTACTAAAAAAATGTAAGTAGTAGAAAAATCCCTCATCTCCTTTCTTTTTAGGGAGAAAATATACCACAGATAACATTAACAACAGTTAAGATCCATTATTCTAGGGGAGTTAGTCATGGTGGACCTGGAGCATAACCTTGCTGTTACTTTATATACAAACTTCTTTCTTCAAAGACAAAACACGCATTGAGTAGGGAAAGGAAGACCAAAGAAGGAGGAAAGTGCACCTTCCTTTTCTGGTGGTGGACTCTCAAACCACTTTCTGCTGGTGGCACACACGTAGTATGGACAGGCACTTTGGGAAGTGGGAAACACACAGCAGCACCAGGCTGCCTGAGAATTTGCTGTGCTTGCACACTGCCCATAAGCTTGTAGCCATATAGCAAGAGAAATTGCTTTGGCCAGTTACCACAGATGCCTTTTAAACATGAAGTCAAGAGACAGAAGGTAGACAGAAAAAGCTTTGTGAACGATTGGTGAGAGCAGAGGAATCATCCACTACCTTTCAAGAGATGTTGGAATGAGGCTAAAAGTGGTAGACATGGTGACACTGTCCAGGGCCTTCTTTTCAGCCTACTCTCATCACAATTTTTTTAGCAGATCAGGGAAGTAAAATCCTAAAGGTGAGACCCAGGAGACTGTGGGAGTGCTGGCAACACTGGCAGAGTTATTTTCTTCCAGTTTCACCTTCCTCTTGGCATCAGGGTCAAGTTACACTTCTCTTGGAGGGCCTCACTGTATGAAGGACTTCAGGAAGGACATACGAGCAGAAAAATCCATCTCATGCTTGTCCTAAACTACTTAGTTGAAAACTGAGCCCATTCATTTCTTGGCCCTTACATTTTTTTCCCCTGGGCAGATTTAAAAAGAGAGAGAGAGAGAAAGAGAGAGGACTTAAATATATATATGTGTGTGTGGCACAGGTTTTCACTTTTAACTTTTGTTGATTTTACTCAAAAATTTTGCACAGCAAAATAAGTTGGGCTTTTGTTACTCTGCATAATTTAAGAGAAGGGGCCTCTGCAGACTGCTCCCTTTCTTCATGAACCAAACCCACTTAACATGGGAAGCTGACTCCTAAATTACATTTACAGAAGGAAAAATGGAAGGCAGCTAGGAAATACTGATGAATGTTATTTAAGGTTTGCAGACTTCCTAGCCCCTCCTCCAGTCTTTTTTTAGGTAGATGTTACCATAGCTCCCCTTACATCTTCCAGCCCTGAGAGGTCTTCACTTACTTTTTGGTGGCTCTGGATCGCGGCTATGTATAGTGAAATACCAGCTCTGACCCTATTTAGCTCTAGGCCCAGAATAGCCTAAGAAGAGAAAGAGAATCCTTTTCCTTTTTCTTTTTTATTACCCAGCTGAAACTTGGTTATATTCTCTCACTGGGAATATATTTTACCCCTTTCAGAAATTTTTCAGCCCAGCATGACACACATTAAACAAACAAAAAAAAAAAGCAGGAGCATGTTTATGATTTTTCCTTTCCACTGCCTATCCTCAGTACAGTGAAACAGTATGTGTTAGGGGGAAAAAACCCTCCTTTTCTGGTACAGACTAATTAACAGTATTTGCAAGGAGGACAAGGCCATTGTGAGAACAGGCCAAAACATCAATCTGACTAGATTACAGCACAGTCTCACACAAAGCAAAGAAAAAATGTAGAAAATGATCAATCACCAAAAAAGAAAAGTCTTTGGAGAAAAATATGGTGCTTTAAGAGAAATAAATTCAAGTTACAATTAAATAATTAACATGCCGAACTAAGTAGTTAAAAGGGGGACAGAGCGGGAATGTTGTAATGTGGGAATGTTTTAGCTACCTTGCTTCCTATAATTCAAACTGTATTACTTTTCCACTTTTTTGCTTTTAAAAATGTCTTTAGATCAAGCCATTACTATCAATGTCAATGACAAAAGCCCTGCACGTCTTCAAACAAAGCAGGGCATTTGTTTAAGGTTTCAAAGAAAGGAGAAATACTATAAAACAAGACTGTCAAAGCCTTTTTCTTAAAACAACTGCATTAACTATCTGTGAATACTTAACCAAAACCACATTCAACAAGTTCAAGGACCGAAAAGCATACTTTTTAGAAAAGGCAACTTGGACAGAAAAAAATGCTTGTTTGCCAATATTACTACTCGCAGAAAGCGACTGTTTGGCCCAGAAAGCCTCTGGAGGGTTGCCGGGTGCTCACCTGCTGCTAGCTGCAAGTGAGCCTGCAGCACAGGTCCCTCTGGGGAGAGGTTCTCCCCATGCACCCCCTGAGTGGGGTCTGGTGAGACCAAGCCTGCAAGAAACTTGGCATTTTCCTGCGATAGTGGTAGCAGTAAGGACTTCTAAACTGTCGCAGCCCAAACTGCCACAGCTCTGCAGCTAAACCCGCATGCAGATGTAGCAATACTCCTTTTGGTGGCATCAGCTGTATCTTCACTGAAGAGGCTGTTGGGCAGAGCTGCACTGACAAGAGGTGAACCACAAGGGCTCAAGCTGTGACTGAACGTCTGAGCCTAGTCAGGGTGCTGTCAGCTTTAACTTTCAGCTCATGCTCTGTTACATCCACGCCGTACACGTCAAGCATTGTTTGTATGTTAGCTGTTGTGGGACACTTTGCTGGAAGACAGACTTCTCAGAGTCAGGTCTGTCCAGTGTCTTTATCCAGATCTGAGCGTTCCCATTTGACTCTGTCTGATTCCTCTTTTAGGAGAAAAGAACAGCAACTGACAAAGGAAGAGGTCTGAAAGGTAATTTATTACCTAAAACCCCAGTGAAAAGCAGAAGCAGAACAAAAAGACCCAAACAAATCAAAACTTGTTGCCTGGAAGGATGATTTTGCTGAGATCACCTACAAAAGGTGTAGAAGACATTGGGACAGTGACAAAACATGGCTAGGCAGGGACTGTTATAGGAAAATCAGGTTGTCACAACCATATAGACTGTGCCAGTGAAAGGAGCTTGTTACAGAAACCATTTCCTTGAGCATGTCACCATCTTCTGCTCTGCTCGTGCATTTTCTGAATGATGTCCATAATCCCAGCCTAGTTTTCAAGGTTGTTTTTGCAGTCTCTCCTGCCTTCCATGTCACTGGAGTTACCCTGTCAGTAGCACCTGCATTCACTAGTTTGTGGCTATCTTGGGCAAGTCAGCATGAGCTACAACCACGTTGTGGAGGGCATGAGGACAAAGAATTAGGACTTTTCCTCTTTCCTCCTGGTCTCTCTAACTACTAGTCTTCCTACTCACTGCCTTTACGGAGGAAACCTGGTCATTTACAAGCTACTGTTTAATTTATTGTGACTGTTCCACAGTTCAGTGCCATCTCAGAGAAAGCAAAGGACTTAGCTGTTGATGAAAGATCATGTTACTAACATGCCTGTGAAGAATTTACCCTCTTTTTATTGGAGTGTGCTTTCAACTTCATGGTACAGAAGAGCAGACAAAGGTTAAGATACTAGAAAGCCCTGTGAGCCAAGAGCGTGAGCCTGGGAAGGCTCTCATGGCGATCGTTGTGGGATAATAGTGAGTAGCTGGGCCCAGCCTGGAATAACAGTACCAAACCAACCAGGGTCTGGCTCAGTTTGATGCCAAGCCACATCTGTCAGCTGCCTGCAGAGCTGGTTTTAGGGAGCTGGTCCCTGCGCCACAGGCTGTGTCACATGCTGCGCGGGGGAGATAAGCTGCTCCGTGAGAGGTGGTGCCGCTCTGAAACCACGGGGGGGGTGAGGCTCTGAGGTTCCTTCAGCTCCTCTGCCTCTCAGTCCACCTCCCGCCCCCGGGGAGGTGACTCCCTCCGTCACCCACTCACTGGTCCAGTCCGGTGGGTGGCTCTGCTCCCAGGGGCAGCGTCACCCTCCTCCTTGGCTTCTGCCCAGCGGGACTTTGTAGTGCAGGTGACTATGCTAGTTTATTATGGCCTCTGGGCACTTTGCAAGAAAGATGCCAGACACCTTCAGAAGTAGCTGAAATCAAGGAGATCAAGTGCAAAGTGCTCAGCCAGTGAGACTCCCAACAAGTACGGTGAAGCCACAGATACCCACTGCCACTAATGTCAGCACCCCAGGTCTTTGCCATGTTTTCTGCCAGGTCTTCAGATTGAACAGTCTTAGAAGATATGTTGATATTCTCCAGGTCTACTACCTTGTTTTCATTTTCTAACTAAGGCTATGAAAATTTGAACACCAACATACGGTAACAGGCCAGACATGAATGGGAAGGCGCACAAGTCATTCTCCTTGACTGGTGGCACTGGAGCTGCCCCATGGGGTCCCAAGCTCTGTACAGCTCATGTCATTGGTGTCTCTCCCTTTGCTTGATTAGCTAGGGACTGAGGGTGTATATGAGGGACTGTGATCTGAGCTCTTGTGGCACTGCAGCTCTGAAAGGTGGAATGATTCAGAAGTGAGGCACAAGCCAAAACCACCATGTAGAGGCTGTTGCAGAGTATTTGCCATATTCAGGGTGTTCTTGGGATTCTATTGGGGCAGATGTGCTCAAAAGCCCCTTTTTGCTTTAAGTTTTTCAAGTTAATTTCGTATTTAAAACTGCATTTCTTGTGCAGAGAGATGTCAATCCCTGCAGTTTGTAGGCACAGAAAAGTGTTTCATGCAAACGGAAAACATAGTACTGAATGTCAAGTCAAAGACACCCTAGTCAAGCCCTTAGTTCCCTCCAGTCTGCACATCATGGGAAAGTTAGATGGTCCCAAGGCAGCAGAATCATGCTGTGATGTGGCAAGTGCGTTGAATAGTCTGCCCATGATGGCTCAAGAGCAGCTGCATTGATTTTCAGGTTCACTCATAGGCCATGAAGTTCCTTTAGGCTTCCCATGGAGGGTTCTCAGAACCCTCCCAAGTTGCCTCTGCTCTACAGACAGGGAAGCCGGGACTAGTAACCTGCCACGGGACACAGAGCAGCAGCAGAAGTGCTGGTAGAAGTGGTGTGCTATGTCCTTTTAAACTGATCTAAATGCTATTTCTTATGGTCTTGCTCACCCCCACTTGTCTGTTTCTTCTCCCTGCTGATACTTGAACACTCTCACAGCAAGCAGGTTCCCCTCTCTGACCTGTTGGGCAGGTACTGGGTCCTAGCACAGGCTTGGGAAGAAGGCAGCGACAAGCACCTGTGGAGCAATGAGGCACAGAGGGATGCAGGGACAGTCCAGATTAAATCATTTTACACTTCTGTGGATCTGCACCCTCAGCTCTGAGCTTCTGACATGAGACATGCACATGTCCTGGTGCCAAGGCAGGGCTGGTTCTAGCAATAAATATTTGAATTAATTCTGGGGCTTCTGTCTGTCCATTGAGAAATACAGGCATTAGCTAGAAATTTGCAATGTCTCTCAAGATGAAACAACTAAAATCTTCCTAAACGCAGGCAGAGCAAAACCTCCTGAGGGGAAGAAACTGGAGCAAGCCCATAGAGCAGACCAACCTGCAGGACCATAGCTGAATTCTGTTGCTTACTCACTTACCTCTAGTTATTTAATGCACAGCTCTGCAGGTGCCTGTCCCCCTTGGGTGGGCCATACATCAGCAAACATCAGCTAACCCTACCTTAAAGGAAACACTTCATCTTCTTTGTTCCAAACGGCCTGGGACAGCCTGGCAAAGGCCGCAGCCAAGACTATGCAAATGAAATGTGTCTTTGAAAGGCCATGGGGGAGCAAATCTGTTAGCTGTGGACCTCATCTGCACTAAGTCTTTTCCTACCTCCATAGTGAAAAAGTCTCTGCTGATTGTCCCTCTGTAGAACAGTCAGCTGAGATTTTTGAGTCTGCTCTGCAAAATGAGATCTGGTGTTGCATGTGACTTGCCCAGTGTTTCTGAGCTTGCTCTGGCACAGACATGTGGAAGATGGGCCAGACACATTTTCAGCTGGCTCCCTCAAATGTCTGTGAAGGAAATTCCTTCTCAGTTTCAAAAAAACATAGTTTCTAGCCCCCAGGTCCCCCTTGCTCCATCTCAGACATCTGCACCAAGAGTGTGGGAAGTGCTGCCAGGTTGGGAGGGTGTGTGCATGTGTGTGGGGGTCTTGTAAGGGGTGTCAATGTGACACAAGCCACAAAGCAAAGGTCTCAGAACCCTTCCCATAACCTGGAGCCAGGGCTTGGGTTTGGTACTCGGCATGGTACTGTGCAGCTCAGCACCAGATCTACCTCCTGTCCGCTCTCATGTGGTGGAGATTGATTGGGGTTTGTTCTCCCAATGCAGTGAACAGTTGTCTTCTACTGGACATCTGTGCTCATGGGATTATTTTGTGGCAAGACAATTTGAGCTGAGTCCAAAGAAGCAAGCAGGAGAAGGTTTCCTGAGGCTGTGGATCAGACCCCTTCTCAGGTGTGACTGAGGAACCTGCAGAATGGGAAGAATTCAGAGGGGACATACTTTAGCCCTGATGCCATGTGTGGCTTTCTCCCCCCCTCCACCCTGCTCTGTCCCCACCCCTCCAATCAGCCTCTTTAACATGACAAAGAGCCTCAAGGAGCGGACGATGGTGGATATTGCAGTCCCAGGCAGGGTATAGCCAGCTATAAAGGTAACTACCTGTCTACACTTCGTGGCTACCTCAGCTTGCTGGTGAGACCTGCCCCCCCCAAGTGGAGGTGGAAGGTGGGGAACCACCTCTTCATCTGCCCCCTCATGTGTGCACACTTGGCTCTGCCCCCCTACCAGGCTTACCCCAGCGGGACTGGCATGGGGTACCTGGAGTTTTACTGGAACTCGATGGGGGAGGCAGGACATGCCCCCGCTTCAGCCGGGCCAGCGGGAGCCACCAGTGCCAGTCAGTCTCCGGAGGCAGGAGGGAAGAGGCAGATGGCAGGTAAGGCGTTTCAGCTAAGTCCTAGAGCTGATCCCCAGGATACCTGTGGTCCCAGGTCAGCCACTCGTTTAACGACCTTGAGCAAATTTTTCTCTCTCCCTGCCTTGGTTTCCTAATGTGTGAGCTGGGCAAAGTGCGATGTGGTAGGCAAGGAGGATGGGTGACCTTGGGCAGTCAAACCACCTTTCCATGCTACTTTTCTTTTGTGACCGTGAACCGGTTTCCTAAACCTCAACAGAGCCTGCGAGAGTCCAGGCGCTGGCAGGTCTGTGCTCCGGGCTGAAGGGCAGTGTGACAGCATGGTCTTATGGAAGTTCATGGTTCTCGGGGCAGGAATGTCTGGGCCTCCTTTTAGTCAAATGCTGTCATGTGTGCTATGGAGAGAAACAAATCGTGAAGGTAATTCTGCTCGTGGCATCCCTTATCCCCTTACAAACTCCTCGCACCCTTCACGTGCTCATTAAACTTGAGCCTGAATCACTATGCTGGGAAGTCTGTGCCCTTTAAATGCAGCGTTGTTACTCAGTGCTTCTTTTAGTTTACCGTTTTCCTCTCTCTATTTCCCTCTCCTTTCCGTGCTCTTGTTGCCTTGCCTTTCCCTCTTTGCAAAAAAGTCCCAGGCCCCTCCGCAGTGGCATTTTCTGTTCCTGCCATTCCTCTCCCACTCCAGTGAGTGGCAATAGAATAGCTGATGAAAGCAGGTTTTCACCCAGCCCCAGCAGGGTAATGCTCTTGTAAGGTTAATGGGTGGGAGGAGAGTGAGCTTTTGGAGTGCCACTTTCAAGCTGTCAGATGCTATAGAGAGCTACAGGCTTGGGCAAAGTGACTAGTGGCTACTTGGCACGTGGCTACTTGCTATATAATTTGGAGAAAGGCTTAGGTTCCCTGCCAGCTGCCTGCTCCACAAAGGCAGCAGGCAGATTGACTCATTCGTGCCCGCAACGGGCCTGGTATATAGACTTAAAACCCATCTTCAAACACTCTCTTCTGGTGCCTCTCTCTACAGAGAAAGCCAAGTCGTGGAAGCAAAGGCCTACAGATGTCAAGGGCTTGTGGGAGTGGGTCTGTCTTAGGTTTTCATGTTTATGTCTGTTGCATTGCTGTTTGTGTTTCTTGCTTCCTCTTTCCTTCACTCTCTTCTCATGGGAGAGGGAGCGCCTTTGTCTTGAGCTCAAGCTGCAGGTCATAAATTACATGGGGGTTTGGGATGACAGGCTGAGCAGGAACATGTGGGAGCTTTAGCTCTACGTTGTCTTGCTGTGGTTCCTGTCTAACAGAAGACTTTCCTGTTTTCCAAGCCCACATTCTCAGCATGGTCATTTCCTACCTATAAGGTTTTTACTGCACAGCCTGCAGGAGCCAAGCATCCTGTGGTCCTGCAAGAAATTTTAGCTTCCTGTGCATCCTGGTCACAGATGTTCAGCTTTTTCTCAGGCTCTGCAGTCTACGCCCATGCACATAACAACTCAGGCCCTTGCACCTCTTCTGGTGAGAGCTCCTTTCTCCTTGTAGGCAGAATCCCTTTGTAATCCTCATGGCCCTGCTCCCCAGCACCAGAAACCTGCCCCACTACACACCTGCTTCTCCACACGGCCCGTGCTCTGGGTGGTTATAATCTCCTAGGGATAGGAAATAGCCAAGAGCAGGCCTATAAGAGCAGGCAACCCTAGAGTGGCAGGCAACACAAAGACAAGTGTGTCTCTGTCAAGAGAATAACAAGGGAAAAGATACTGCAGACATGGCCACCTTTCTGAGACTCAGCAACACCTCAAGGCTTTTAAGTGATTGCTTAGTAGCCTCTCAGCTTAGGACAGAAGAAGGAAGGGTTTGGTCGGGTGGAAGGGGAGCCCATTCCTCAGGAGGGCGTCAGTACTTTGTGTTGGACATACATTCGGGAGGTTGAGGAGGGTGTCTCAGTGAGCTTCAGAGCCACAGCTCTCAGGGTGACTAGGAAGGAGATTGGGAGCTATTGGTTGGGCTCAGTAGTCAGAAGGTGTGTGCTGAAAACGACACTGCCCCAGTCACTGCACCCCTCTCTCCTGAAATGTCAGTAGGAGGAGAGGGGATGGACCATGCCGAAGGGTTTGCAGAGGAGTAGCTGGAAGAAGAAGGGATGGACAGATTTATCATTGTAGTTATGGGGAAGGGGGGAGACTGGTATTGCAGCCCTTCAGTCAGGGCTGGCCTGAGAAGGTCTCAGCCTCTCACAGATGCCAGCAACCAGGCACCTGACAGAGAGATGCTGGGGTAATCTCTCTTCTTAGCATTTTCCTATTCAGGCAGCCTGAATGACTTTGCATCTTGGCAGCTTTTGTCTGGACCAGTAGCCCAGATTGTTTAGGAAGTTTTTCCTTTAGATCTTTATCTCAACTTTGTCCTCAACAGAGAGCCCCTGAGACATGTACCAGGACAAATGAGAAGGGGCGTGGACACCTTCCTCTGCACTACTGAATTTTGTCCCCCATGCCCCTGGTACAGGATTACTGGCTCTTCTCACCTGTCCCACACATCCACCTTTCCTCTCTCCCTCCCCACTTCCAAGTCAAATGTCTCTCCTTCATTCTTCTCTTGCCAGAAGCCCCCCTCAGTCAAATAGGTCTCTCCATCTGTACACGTGTTTCCAGCAGTGGGATGGTCTATGGTGGCAGCCACAGGCAAACAGGAGTGAGCCAATATCCAAGGCCTGACTGATGCTCTCCACCTGCTGCCCCATCATTGTGAGCACTGACTGCTCTGCCCCACCATACACCCTGGTCAGAGGTTGCTTTGCCTCTGTCTATCAAGTGCCTTGAGATTGCTGGGCAGGCAGTTTTGGGGATCCCAGTCACCAACCCAAAGCTATGCTTGCAGTCATGACCAGCCCTCTTTACACCACACTGAGACCGCAATATTACCGGGATCTTTTGGAGGAAGATAGTAACACTCTAAGCCAATGTGCACCATTCTCCCCTCCCTGCCCTGACTTTTCCACCTTGCGAAAGTGAGCTGCGTGCATCCAAGAGGGCTGAGCTGGGAATCTGCTCGCTGTCAGTGGGCTTATCTGTGCTCACAGATCCATGAGGGAAGAAGGGTGACACAAGCCTTTGCTTCAAGAAAGCCCCTGTCTGGTAGGCAAGGAGCTCTACAGCAGGCAGGGAGCATGCTCATACCCATACAGCTGTGCATTATGTCTTGTATACATTTTCCCATTGTCTTTTTATTTCTAGAAGTATCCCCAGCTTCGTCCAGTTCTGGAAATTTCAGCCAATTCACACCAGATTCAGCCACCAGTCCACATTCGGCATCCTCATCCCCACAGCCTACAGCTAAGTCTCAGAAGGGCAGAGAAGATGGCATGGAGGGGGTGAGGAAGGCCAAGAGCCGCACGGCTTTCTCCAAGGAGCAGCTGCAAACCCTGCACCAGCGATTCCAGAGCCAGAAGTACCTCAGCCCCCAGCAGATCCGGGAGCTGGCTGCTGCCCTCGGACTCACCTACAAGCAGGTGAACACAGAGACTTTGACCCATGGTGTATCTGTCACATGGTGGCTGAATGGTCACGTAAGGCAGTGACAGTATGGAAAGAGGAGTCCTCAGCAGAGAGTGGAGGCAAAGGTGCCAGCTAACAGTTGCTCCCCTGCCTTTTCATGCCCAGAGATCAGAAGCACTTCTGGGGCACAGGAGAATCAGTGGCACCTCATTGGGGCCTCCCCAGTGAGGGGTCAGTTAAGGGTACTGTTGCCAACACTTGTAGCAGAATTGCAAACACAGTGATGAATATGTTGTTTGCCACAAACAGCCTCTACCCTGGGCTTGGCAGCACTTCACAGACTTTTTCCATGCACTGGTGAACTTCACAGAAACCCTGGTATGCATCAGTTCTCTGAATCCCAGGGCTGCAACGTGCCGAAAGCTCTGGCTAACGTTTCCCAGGGCTGATCTTGTCCAATATGTAATAATGTGCCACACACAGCACTGCCTGGCTGCTTGACACCCACTCCCCCCTCCATGTGGGTACTGCTAGGTTCATACATTGCAGCCCTTCAGGGTCTCTGCTGATCCCCAGGTAGGTTGTGTGTAGTGAACTGGTGCTGGCTGAAATGATGCCTTCCTAAAGCAGAGGGGACTGGGCAATGGGGCACAAGTGCTTGCAGTTACAAGTCCAAAATCTGTCTGGAATTTGGATCTCAGAGCTGGGTATGATGGCCTGGATGCACCCGGATGCCCTGGGATTAAAAAAGTTGTATATGCATTGTAGGTGCACACATATGCACGCACACACTGAACTGGTTCTGTCAGGAACAAGATGGGTGGGACAATCTGCTCTTTCCTTCAATCCACATCCCTGCAAAGACTGCTCTCACAGCGCAGACACAGCCCTGGGGGGAAACAGCTCTGGAATTCACCCCAGCAAGGAGCTTTGAATTTGGGAACTGCTGGGTACAAGGAGCAAGCCTCTCCCTTCTCCGCACACAAGCGTGCAGAAACAGTGTCTTAGAAGTTTGTCTGTAGCGCAGGGGGCTTGTAGAGACCTGGGTGGGTCTAACTTGCACCAGTCATTCGTCTCCATGCTTTAAATGAGTCCATTTGTCACAGCTATAACTGTCCCGTGGACATAATGCCGCTCCCTCCCCCCACCATACAGATGCACTAGCCACCTGCTGAGGCTGCTAGACAGACATCTCCCCTTCACAACAACCCCAGGGAGCTCTTAAAGGGCTTTATCTGCTGCTGCCCATGTATCTATGCCATCTGGTCACTCTTTGCTGCTTGTGAATCTGATAACATTTGCTCTTCCCTCTCCTTTGCTGATGTTTTCTCTGCTCTCCTTTCCCCACCCAGGTGAAGACTTGGTTCCAGAACCGGAGGATGAAGCTGAAAAGGTGCCAGAAGCATAGCCTGTGGACTGAGCGGGCTCAGTGCCTCACGCAAGTAAGAATATAGCACATGGCTCAGCATGGCCCTTCTATCTGGGGACATAAGTTCTGTGATATATTTCCTCCGTGGGGGTAACTTAAGCATACAAGTATCAGCATACCCTGCCTTCTGGTTTGTTCAGCGCAGAGGCACAGAGTTGGCACGACTCTCCATGTTCTGTAGGTAGGCTAGCAATGGGCTGACTATGCCACTGAAATGCTTCCAGAGAAAAGCTGTTTTCCTCATATATATATATATATATGACTGTGTATCCACTCCTGACCTATGGGGATGGATATGGTTCCTCTTGCCCTCCCATGCCATTGCTGCTGATCAAGAGACAACATGAAATGTGAAGGGACAGAGCCCCAGTACGTGTCAGGCCTGTGGACACCAGTGGAGAAGCTATGTGTTCTGACTCACTGTCTTTCCCTTTCAGAGTGGCTTCCAGCCAAGTACTTACCTGGACGTGCACCCCAAATTCCACCAGGGCTACCCAATCACCGCAGCCAGCAACATCCAAACTCTGCCTCCCCCCTGTCAGCACTACGGAGCAGGGCAGAATGCTTACACAATTGTGACCAGTGAGGATGGAGGAGTCTTTGGAAAAGGCGGGGGCACCTGCAGCGTCCAGCAGACAGTAGGCTTCATTGCCCAGCACAAAGTAGACTTTTACCACAGCTGTCCTGGCAGTGTGGAATATCCGGGCACAAAGACAGGTGATGGTTGTAACTTTCACCACTCAGCCACCATGGGGGCTCCTTTCCCAACCACTGCTGGCCACCATCTCTATCATTCCTAAGCACTGTGGATGTGGGGTACCTGGGCACCCAGAAATCAAATCTTATTCTCATCTCTCCCTTTGTTATTCATGTGCTCTCCAACTCAGGGGCATCATGTAACGAGAACCTGTTTTGGCATCCAAATATGTGCCTGCAATCATGCACAGACACACAGACATGCAGATACCTGTTTGCCCATATATGTACATACAGCCCTTCATTTGTATGCCCTTACACATGCACACACACACCCCCTTCTTTATTGGCACAGACAACTAAGTTCCCTTATAGCAAGACCCAAGATCTGGCTACCTAGATTATCCCCTGGCTCTTCTAAATTACTGTAACTTGTCTCAGAGGAGGCACAGATTCCTTTGGGGATCTCATTTATACCTATCGCCGTACAGTTGTGTATACATAACACATGAAGCCATGGGCTGTATGGAGAGGTGCTGGTCACAAACCTTTCACTGAAGTTGGAGAAGTTATTGTCACACACCAGGCATCCATCTGATGGTTAGACCACCAGTTCTGTAGGTCAGCCACAAAGCATATAATTCATGAAGTGTGTAGTGAAGAAAGATGTGACAAGTAGCTTGCAGAAAAGCTGGTAAGATGATCTTATAAGCATCAAAATTATAAATAAGCCCTTTGTTCTAGTCTATATCTTTCTGTGCCTCCCCTCAAGAAAACCAAACAGTGCATTCAATTTGGCAAATAATAAAATATTTTTTAAGATGGATTATGTATTTTTCTGTATCTTTTTTCCACTGTAATAGAGCATTGCAATATGAAATCCAGATGGAGCATAAATAGCCATAGCAACCATATGCCATTGTTATTACTGATTTGACGCTGAAACTATAAACAGAGATTTTTCTGTGTTATTAGTGGATCAGCTTCATGACTCTTGGCAGTGGCAGATATCTAGAGTCAAAGGACAAGGGGAGTAACTACCACCCACCTTAAGAATTTCCCCTACCCAGCAATATTTGATACTGGGGCTGGCTAAAACACAGAGGTACCATATTTTCTAAACTTAATACTATATAAGTGTCTAAGTACCTAAAACCAGATGTGTGTATCAAAGTATATTTAATAACAGAGCCCCAGTTCCCTGAGTCACAGGTTTTCTATCACTCTTTGATGATGACAATGACTTTAGCTTAATACAATGAAGTAGCTGTCATGGTTAAAAAAAAAGAGCATAAAATGAAGGCAGCTGATGCTTGCAACTGGCATTAATAAGTGGCATGGTCTTCTATTGGCAAAGCTGGTTTATGTCCCTGTGCCTCACAGATGGTTTGTTCCCACCCCCGTTCCCTCGTGCAGCCACTCTTTGACCCTTTGGTTGTTCAGCTACACTGTTTATAGAGCTGTAGTGTAAACTGTATGACCAGCATGATTTGGGGAAAAATAAGGCCTTTTGGAGGGCAAATTTCTGAGTCATATAATTTTGGAGATCCATTTTAAAGCACAGCCCAAAGACACGTGTCCTACACCCAGCAAGTGCCTAAGCTTGGGGAAGACATGTTCTTGCAACCACTGCACCATCAGAGGGGTGGGGATGGATTGAGTTAGCTTAACTGAAAGGTGCTGGTTAACCTCTGAAGGTGGACTACAATAGCAGCAATTGTCAGGGCTCTCACATGAGTGGGAGGAGTTTTTTCAGCTCCTTTGGAGGCAACAGTGCTGCTACTAACCTGAATATCATCTGGAACCTTTCCATGCCACCCCATCAAAGGCTGCTGTAGGTGAAAAAGTTGAGCTTGTGACTGCTCCTCACTAATAATTCTCTGTTATGCCCTGTTCCTTCAGGGATGCTTTAGGACAGGCAGGATCTTAGTGTGAAGTCTCTGGGACTGGCTTGCAGAAGGATGCTGGCTATAAAAGCAACAGTTGTGAGCTCCCTACTATTGACCTTCAGCAAAGCTGTGCTAACAAACACTACCAAATCTTGCAGTTTCCTCAAGAGACCCATAACATTTTTCAATCATTCAAAGACAGAGCTTATTTCCACTGGTGGTTCTGGAGATCTTTTGCCTGCAGCAATTCAAACAGGCAAGTAAGCAGCTTCCAGGAAGGGAGTTCATTGGTGTCTGCTGTATCAGGAGCTGCATTCCCAACGCTCTGTGTAATAACAGCAGGAATGCAGCTGCTGTTACAGGCAGTCCCTTAGCCACTGCCAGCCAGAGAGGGACACTGGGAACTTGCTTTCTCTTCTGGCCTTTCCCTAGTATCTAGCAATGACTTGGATGGAACTTGGGGCTCTCCCAAAGCAGCAGTCCCGATGATGTAATTTGTAAAAGATTTAGTGATTCAGGCAGCCCAGCTGCTAGAGACACACCCTGTCTGTGAGCAGATGGACTTCCATTAAACGTGAGAAATTAATTCTAGCCTCCTTATGAAAGAGATGTAGAGATATGACCTGAGGGTTCTCTTCAAAACTTTGGACAGCAGAAGATAACATGGTCCTCACAGGAAAGGAAAACTTTTTTTTTTTGTCTAAGACCAGTGCCATGATTTTGGGTCCTTCATGCCTCTTGACTGCTCAGTATCAGCAAGATGCTGCTGGCCGCTGATGATGGGCCAAGCCAGAGATGTGTGGCAATGCTTTACTGAAAATTTCCAAAACCCTGTTCGCTCAGCATTTGAGTCATGCAGTGTAGTTAGGTAACTAAATCTAATGTTGACACATGCCTGTAGGGAAGAGCCTATTAAAGAAAAGATCATGCCTTTTATCTGCACTGGAGAGACAACTGGGGCTGTGAGCCCTTGCTCATGGGCCACTCAGAAGAAACTTGTAGCTTGTAAAACATCGCTGCCGGCCACATTGAAACAGAGATCAGGGAATGAGGTTGCTTGCACCACTGTACTTGCTTGGTATTTTGCCTATGGGACAGCAAAGGCTAGAACCCAGTAAACTAGAGAATAAACCCTGGTCTACATAATCTGTACTAGATCTAATTTATTCTGTTTGGGTGGGCTTCTCTGCACCACTGGAGCTACATCTGCAGTGTTGACAAACTGGAGTGTGACACTGCAGAGATACTGTGGAAGTGCTGTGTATTCTCACAAGCTATAACACATATAAAAAGCTCCATATGAGTTTACAGCTTGATCCTAAAACGATTGACTGGCAAGGGAAATCATGTTTGCAGTGTGCAGAAATCACTGTTACATAGCAGAGTCACAAGAAGCAGCAGTCCTAACAGAGATGTAATGTATCCCAGCAGAAAGGGCTTTTGCTGACATGCACTTACTTCCTCTGAGGAACGGATATAAACCCTTTTGGGAGTATGACTCTGGAGGGATTAGTTGCAGCTCCACCATTTTGGTGTAGTGCTGCAATTACCTGTCCAGCTGTTTCACATGGTGAGGTGACTCAGGCATGTCAAGGTAACAGAGGAGATCTCTAGCACTGTGGAAAGGAAGAGTCCTACTTCATTCCACAGCTTCTAGAAACTCTTCCTGATCTACTAGCAGTCCTTTCCAGCCCACCCACCAAAATTCCAACAACAGCCACTCTGCATGTTCCGTCCAGCTCTGCAGCTACGTGTGCCTGCCAAACCTGCGTGCAACCCAGGCTCAGCAACCAGGGGAATAACGCACCTGTGAAGGAACACTCAATTTCTGCAGAACGGTGCCATGGTAAGTGCAGTAACACAAACCACAGCATGCAGAGCAAGTAATCTCAGTCGCAGGACTATTTTAGCAACAATATCTGTTTCTGCAGGAGGACATCTGCCATCAGAGCTCTGGCTACCTCCTTACCCTTGTGGCAGAAATATGGAAGAGAAACACACCCAAGCAACACAGGTAATCTGTATCAAGCATCCTCTGCAATCATTCTGCAAAGACCTGCACACCTTGTGTATTTCTTTAGAGCTTGTTTGCACCTTAAAAAAAAATAAAACCTGGAAGCTTCTAATTTTAAAGCTGAAAGGCAAGGCTTTAGTATCTATGAGTTTTATAGGTATATGGTTCAGCTTTGTTTTTTCAAGGGAACTGTTGAAATCAACACTAGTACTAGAGCATTACCCAGAATTCATCTAAACTGATTTTGGGACATGAGACTCAAGTGAGGAGGAGAAAGGATCTCTGTTTTGTAATACAGGAAACTGTGAACCTGTCATTTCCCCCTCTTCCAAGCCAGTTTTACATTTTTCTACTGTTGAAGGTTGGCAACCCACACATGGACAACTCAGCCTTTCTTCCTCCTCTACAGGCTCAAACTTCCACCCCTCTCCTTCCTGCACATATTCCACCTCACCCTAAGAAGCAGAGCATTACAGTATTGCAAAAGGAAAGTGGACATGCTTTGGCACCCACGCAAGCAGGTTCTAGTCAGCAAAGGACCTGTGGCAGTTTGAGCCCGAGCAGTCAGCTATCAGTTAGCTAACTGTGCTCAGTGGGAGTACCTATTGAGCTACTCCTTTCAGACAGATGAAAAGCTTTGGTGGTGTATTGTAGTTTAAGGAACCTGAGATTAAACCCAAACAGATGATTTTTGCTAGTTTAAACTATGGCTGTTAACAGGAGCTTGGCTCTGCTGACACAGCAGTAGCATCAGCCATTGAACACAGACAGCTGCTTTGTTCCATTAGTGCTGCTGCCCATGGACACTTGCAGCCCTTGGCTGCATGCAAGTTGCACAGGTGCTCAAGCTGAGAGGTATATAAGGAAAGCAAGGCTCTGATGAACCAAAGCTCATTGAGCAGAAAGAGGTTCATTGAGTCTCTAAATTGGTGGCTGCTGATGTACTGCTTCAATCCCAGTGTGTCGGTCTCATGTTTCAGTACCTTTTAAATGTTGCTCCCAGCTGCTAAGAGGAGATAAATGCAGTCTTGGGGCAAAGCAGGAAAATAAATAAATTTTTGTTTCAGTGCTGGAGGCAGCATTCAGTTACTTACACACAAACTTGTGCTAACCTCAAATGGCAGCAGAAGAACCCCAAGACACCTGCAGCCTCGATGAGGCAGGACTTCCAGCCCTCTAACTGTGACCTTCTGGAGCAGCAGCAGGCAGCCACACAATCTCAAAAGACACTTTCTTTTGCTCCTACCCTCACACTTAATTATTTTGAAGCATTGCAGTTTAAGGACTAAAACAAGCATGTTACAGGGCTGCACATTACTGCAAGCCAGCAGCTAGCAGCCCAGTTGCCTACCCCTGGAGCCCCCTGCCTTGCACTAGGGGACACATCTATGTTAAAAACAAGGCTGGTGGACTTTTGTGACCTACTCCTTTTAAACAGTTGCTTGATCCTACTTCCGCAAGAAACACAGTAGGGTTACTTTTTTCCTCCTTTCCTCAGACTGCTGGTCTAACCTGTGCAGAATAACCACTCTCATGGCAGGCTGTTCCAATGCAAGCTGACGACACTGTTTCAACATTAAAATAAAGTAATTTATTTTCAATTCAAACAAGTTTGTAAGAACATTAAGCAGAGACAGAGTAATAAAAGACAACATGCGCATAACATAAAACATGCTCAAGATCACTGCAAGAAAATACACTTTAAGAAAAATTATTCTTGAACAACAAATGTTCACCTCCTCTGCAGTGAAAGTTTAACTACAACACACAACTCTTGTGCAGACATTTGAAGACCGGGTTGCAGTAAAAATTGTGCACTAACCACAAAAAAACCTCTACCACAGAAACATTTATGCTTTTACCATTTCATTTACTCTTGCCAGCTCATGCCATTTTGTATTCTTGGGCAGTGGCTGACTGGACTCTACAATTCCACATCTTGTAAAGAAGGTCAGTTTCACATAGGTTAGAGCTGACTTCCATTTTCTCCATACTGGAAAGGATAATTCAGTTATTTTAAAAAAGAAACTGAAAATTTTAATCAGTATTTTCCTCATTTTGTTTAACTAGGTTTCTCTAAACTTCCTGCCTCCCCCAGAGCTTGGGTACTTATGTCAGATGAAGCATCCAGTGCCTTTTTCAGCAGAATAATACAGAAGAGATCCAACTAAGCCCTGGGAGAGGGACAAAAATCCTACTAGCTTACACTCTTAAAACTGGGATTAGACAAGAGAGTGGGGAACCATCCTGCTCTAGCCCCTCGGATGAGAGCTCCACTGGGACCCAACAGGATTCCCTGCACCCAACATCCAGGTTCCAGGATAAGCGACATTAAACATCACCTTTAAAATAAGAGTCCTTTACCTAGCTGCCTGCCTCTACCCCAGAGAAAGCTGCACTGTAGTTGTGCGGTGTTTGTGAAGTGCTAGGGGACCATCATGTACAGATAAGCAGACTGTTCTCATCACTCCAAAGATGACTACACACAGCCACTCCTCACACTTCCAACAATGGCACTTTGGGCTACCCTCTGCTGCAATTTGCAGGTTGGGACAAGCCAACAGTCTCTCAGTAGAGACATGTAGAAAGGCAAGACCTAAACTGGGTGGGAACAGTCCCAGAGACACCATCCTGAATGAGCTAACAGGCACAAGTAAGTTAGCAGCTTTGGAAACCAAAGTTTCCATGTGAGATATGGGCAATACTCTACCTCACTTTCTCTCCTCTGCTCCTCCTCTCAACTGCCCTAATGTACACAGGAGGGCAGCAGGCAAGGGGTAGGCAGGTGCTGACCCCTCCAGGAGGAGTTGCTGAGACTAACTGGATCAAGTCATCTGAAATCAGATGATCTCATGTAGCTTTTTAGTGAGGGAGAGGATGCAGATGAAGAACCTATTAGCAGTTAGCTGGCTGAGGTAGCAACAGAAATAGGCAAGAAAGCAGGAAAGATTCTGGGCTACAACAGGGTATTTCTAGCAAAAATATGCTGAAGTACAGGGTTTTCTTCTCCAGCAAAGCTCTGCTGCAAGACACAGAGGGCAAGGATCAGAGATCACCTGCTAAAGAGGCAGCAGAGGAAGGTGAGACTTGGACAGCAAACACAGACCTTTACCACCTCTGCTGCTCCTGGCTGTGGCATTGCACATTCCCCTCCATGAAATTTAATCTGTCCACACATGAAACACCCTTGCCAAAGGTTAGCTATGAACTGACAGGTGCCTTTAAAGAGAAAACTAGCCCAAGGCAGCAGGGTGCTGAGCCCCACTAATGCTTAAAACAGGAATAGGGGAGGAGAGGGCAAGAGAAAGGAATAGAAACTGGATCCCTGAGTCAAGACCCTAGAAACCCCATGATAGAAAACAGAAGGGAGAAAAAAATACTTAGACCTAAGACTCATAACTGCTCTGGGTCCCCAGGGGATGCCAAGGGGCCTGGTACTGATGCCGTACAGGAGAGCTCGAGAACGGTGTGACACTGTCAGAGGTGCTCTGGAAGCCGTAGGTGTCTTCTGACTCCAGGCTGACATAATCCATATCGGCAGGGTAGCCGTGATAGAAGTTCATCTGCTGGCTTAATAAACCCATCGCTTGCTGGGTATTGCAGCTTGTCCCACCTTTTCCAAAGAGCCCTTCATCCTCCACAGCCATGAACGAGTACAGGCTCTGCCCATTCCCATAAGTCTGGCCACTGCTGTAAGCCTGGTGCATGTTGGTCACAGCCTGAAGGTTTCTACTGGCACCGACAGGGAAGCCCTGGTGAAATGTGGGGGTTATATCCAGGTATGCAGCTTGATGAAACCCATTCTAGGAGAAAAAGAAGGCTGTTCAGTAATGCAGAGCACCATAGCCAACTGTGTTCATTCTTTTGGATGGGTCCTCTTTTCTCCCTTGCCCTCTCTCCCAAGACAAACAATAGTGTCTTTTTCATACTCATTGTCCTCACTATAGACTAATAATAGCAGAAATAGCAAGATCTTAAGTTAGTAACCTCCAACTCAACATGTCTGGGAGCACCATGCTGGGGAGAAAAACAGCATGAGTAGCCTTGCTGGCCCTCTTTGGCTGTTTTGTTTTCTAACTAGTCTCAACTGGGAGATAAGTGGACTGGAAACAAAGCTCTTTCAGTGCTAGGGCAGGCTTAAAATAGATGTCACTGTAAGCCCTATTATGAGAAATACAACTGGCTTGGTAATATCAAGTCCTGTGCATTGTATGAGTTAGCAGGTTGGACATGATGCACTTCTCCCCACAGACTGGAGGAACTGACTGGTGGTGATGGGTGAAGGAGAAATTCTCTCACCTGTGGCAGATACACCCCTTTTTCCACCCACTGGCTCTCCTTCTGGCAACGTTTAAATTTCATCCGTTGATTCTGAAACCATGTTTTCACCTAGAAGTGATGGGGAGAGGACATAAGGGCATTAGAAATTCATTCTCAGAGCTTACTACACATCCTAAAGATATTTTGCCTTCTACTACAATCCAGTTTGTGCTTGGCTTCTAATACTGTATGTAATTTCAGCAGCTAACAATATGCAGCAGACCCAGGTAGCCATAGAATCACAGAGCTGAGACCTGAAAACTAACACTCTTACTCCACAGATCACCATGGGATCTTTCATGACATCAAAACCCGTACCTGAAAGACAGGCCAAGATAACTGCAGAAACACAGCTTGTACAGCAGCAGCATCTCACTGCTGCTGCCAAGATCAGTGCTGACTCAGGAGTGAGTCAAGACACGAGTAGCTGGTGGGGCAAGGACCCTCTCTCTAGGGAGAGACCCAGGTGCCGCTCTGACTAAGAAAGGCGACTGGCATAGCAGCGCAACTATCTGACTTTTCGTATTCAGAGACAACACATGTCCACGCAGAACAGTAACCTGACTCTGCATAACCCTGCTCTGTATGCACTTTCAAACACCTGCACGGAGTGGGTGGATAGTGCTGGAACCAAACATAAGAGGAAGGCTGAGTCATAAGTTTTCACACCCTCTGCTCTCTCACATAAGCAATAGCATAAACAAGGCTATGAAAAAACCTCATCTCTGGGGTCTAAGAAAAAAGAAAAACCACCAAAACACCTCTTCGCAAGATCGCTTCACGGCAGGGATGCGACTCAGCTGCTCAGAGCAAGATATTCACCTGCTTGTAGGTGAGCCCCAGGGCAGCAGCCAGCTCCCGAATCTGCTGGGGGCTGAGGTACTTCTGGCTCTGGAACCGCTGGTGCAGGATTTGCAGTTGCTCCTGGGAGAACGCTGTGCGGCTCTTGGCCTTCTTCACCACACCCTCACCTTCCTCCTTGACCTTCTGGAAAGAGGGATGGGGAGATGGGCGCTCTGCAGTGGGGCTGGTGGCAGAGTCGGGGGTGTACTGGATGAGTGTCCCAGAGCTGGAGGAAGCCGGGGAGACATCTGAGGAGAAAAGAGAGAACTGGGCTGAGCGGGGTCAGGTGGTGAAGACTCAAAGACTTTCAAGTCTAGCCTCTCGGGAGAACTGAAGATGGCGGGTGCTCTGGGGACTTGCAGGGGCTCCGCAGCCGCAGGCCACGCAGCGCGGAGAAGTGGGCTCAGGCACCCTCGGGCAGCGGAACCGAGGCGCCTCTCTGCTCGCACTTCTGCCCCGTCCCGTCTGGACACAGGGGCCGCTGGCAGCCGCGCCCGGCTCCCGCCGCCGCTTCCAACGGGGCAGCCGGCGGAGCAGCGCCCGTCCATCGCATCCTCGCCGGGGCGGGCGGCCGCCGGCAGCACCGGCATCGCCCCCCGCCCCCGGGGCAGGAGGGACACAAGGGACACAACCACCCCCAGCCGAGGGCAGCCCGATCGCTCCCCCGGGGTCAGCCGGGCCGGGGCGCGTACCTGGGTGGCTGGGCGTCTTCTCCGCCGCGGGGAAGGCGAGGGCGTCCGGCGCCGGAGCCTCCTGGGCGGGCACGCTGTCCATGCTCCCTGGAGAGAGCCAGTAATAGTCCCCATACCTGACCGCACCGGAGTAGGGCAGGTAGGGCGGCATGGCCAGGTGGGCGCTCATGGCCGGGCCGGGAGCCCCAGCCCCGAGCAGGCGGCGAGCGGGCGGTGGAGGCTGCAGGCAGCCCGCGGGCAGGTACCCCATTAGGCGGAGGTAGGGGGATGCTTTATGTCCTCCCCAGCCTGGCCTTGGCTAGAAGGGATCGTCATGGCCATTGTCATGTTAAAAGTCGGTTGATTGGAGGGGAGGGGCTCTGGGGTGTTCAGGGAGCGGGGGAGGGCAGGGACACCGGGCCCCGCTTCCCAACGCGGCTCCTAGGCGCTGCGGTGGGGGTCAGGGGGCTGCTGCCAGCACACCCCTCCCTGCGGGGGGGTGGGAGGAAGAGCCTTGTTTCCCCCTCGGGGCCAGAAGGCCTGAGCAGAGCCGCCTGGTGAGTTGGACAGGGCTTGGCAGACACCCCCCACATTTAACACCCTTTCTCCCCACCTCCGCCTCCTCACCGGTCCCCACCCAAACGCAAAGAATGGAGGGGAACCCAGAGCCTGCCCCGGGGCATGGGGGGACCGTGCGTGTCTGCATTGCAGATCGCAACCATCGCTGCAAACAGATAAGCCCTCCACCTCCCCGCAAGTGGGGGCAGGGAGGACAGCGCTACAGAGCAGTCAGTGTCTGTATTGCAGGGAAGAGGGCTCAAAGACGAGCTGCTTCTCCAGCGGCTAGCCCAAGTCTGAGACAGGCAGGCCTGTTTTGCAGGGGCACTGAGAAATAGCACTTCACCTTATTCAAGCTTCTTTCCTTAGCCATTTGACGCTAATTTTTTTTGCTTTTGAAAGAAGTGGTAGCTTAAAAAAAAATAGTTTATTTTTGCTACATACTAGGGAGAGGTAGGAATCACCCGGTCAGATCCCAAAGGAAATGAGAGCAGTGCAGCTATAAACGAGGGTTAGTTATAGATCTTAAGGATTTGAAGTCAGCGTCTATAGCCTGCTTGGTGAAAATAAACTCCTTCCCCCCTCCCTCCCCCCAACCATTACTGCTTCCTTTAGGGAAATTAAAAGCTTATTGGGAGGACCTCACAGCCCGGGAGTTACAAAACCTGGAAAACCACCTGGAAGAAGTACAAACGAAGGCACGTGACACATCAAGCAAATTCCCCACCTCCCCCAGTGCAAGGAAACAGGACACAGGCACCTACCTGTACACAAAGGCGGGGAGTAGCTACTAACCTGTTGCACTGTTAAAAAACTTTTGGAGGTGACAGAGAGGGGCCTCCCTTGACTTCCATATATCTCCTCCTCCCCTCTTGAGTCATCATCAAAACGAGCTCCAGCTGGAGCCCTGAGCCCACCGCCGCAAGGCAACGCTGCTCGCCTGGAGGGGTCCTTGTGGGGCCCACCTTTGATCACCTCCTAATTAACGGTGATTTCGTTTCTCAGTTAGAATCCGGACAGGATCCAGACGGGGAGACGATTAGGAACGCGGGGGTTCCTAAGGGATTATAACGGGGCAAGAGGGATGAAATACAGAGCCAGAGCCCGATCCCGCTTCTCGCCCTGAAGCAAGGAGTGCCAGCCGGGGGTTGCCTGCCGCCCCGGGCCGCTCCCCCTGCCCTCGCAGCCCCGGGCTGTGGGTTTCGGGCAGGTCGCTTGCCTGTGGCCCTCAGCCCCGCTGATGCACGCACGGGAAGGGATTCCCGCTCGGACGCGAAGCCACCGCGCTGCCCCTTGTGGGGGCAAGGGCCGCCGGTCCCTGCGGTCCCCTGCGGACAGGGCTGCCCCGGGACACGCGTGCTCCCCGCGGGGACTCTCCGAGTTCACCCAAACCAGCCTGTTGCAAAGACGGAGAAAAAGGCAGGGTTGCAGGGTCGGGGCGCGGGGGGTTGTGGGGCTGTGTCGACAAACCAAAGCCCTTGCGCTTGGTTGTCTCTCGGCAATGACAGCTGAAGGGGCGCCCAAAAAAATAATTTTCTGTACTGATACCGTACGATGGGCAAGGGCGCCCGGCTGGAGACCCTGCCGCCCGGCGCCGGAGGGCTGCGGGAGGCGCTGCCGGCCGCCTCGCAGGCTGCGGGAACCACCGAGTCATCGGAGGGGACACGGCTTGCGAGGGACACCCGCGGCAAAGGGATTAGCATTTTACAGCCGGAGTAACACCGCCTCCGCCAGCAAATCCTCCCTCGGGGAATTTTGTGTGTGTGTGTTTGGAAACGCAGCAGAACTGCTCATAATTTGCAGTTTTCATATATAGATCAGTTTTCACGCACAGATCAGATTCCCTCCCAGAGACGGACCTGCATTGTAGTGTGCATGGAACTGATTTCATTTCCCCTCTCCTTTTTCTTTTTTTTTTTTTCTTTGTTCATCTTTTGATTTTCTCATCCCACTTGTCTTCTGTTCCCTTTGTTTTTATGCTTTAACCACCAAATGTCTTGTCTTTTCCACATATCCCCTTCTAGTGAGGATAATTTGCTCCCTCTCCCCAACCATACCTCTAATCAGGTGACCAAACATATCTTCTTTAATGTCTTTGTGAGAGAAACAAGACTTGCGTGAGTGCATAAAACCATACCATCTAAAGTCAGAATTTATTTAGGAAAAGAAATCCAGTTATTTCCCCCTAAATAAATGATACACATAAAAACATCTTGGGAAGGTAAATTCAGAGGTCATACAGGCACAGAGGATGCTATGGGAAGCATGAGGTGGATGTTTGAGAGGCTCCCCAGGGTGCTAGGTCTGGGACATCTGCCCTGTGGCACCATCAGCCTGCGAACTGGATATACTGCCCATGAATGTCTAGAGCTGATGTGCTTTTAAAAAAATACCTGTTGGGAATGACTCATAGAGCAGATGCAAATATCCGCTCATGTTTCTTTTGGAGCTGTTTTCAGCTGGAACAGCAACACAGTTCAGATCTAGTTTAGTCTTGCTCTTCCCAACAGGATCAAATAGCAGCAACAATTTGGTTTTCCACCCAAGGTTGTGTCCCCCCCTCCCTTCATTCTGTGGCCACCCCCTCTTTTGCAGTTCTCAATACGTTACGTGCCTAATACTGTGGAACATTAGTCAGGTGAGTAAGCATAAGTTGGCTCATTAAGAATATGGAAGTGAATGTAGCCACTTGCTGGGCTGAAGCATGACCTAACAAGCCTTTTCTGTAGTTCTTCAGCACCAAAGATAGAAGCTCAGGTCTAAAAGCAGTCTTGGCCTCTTGGCCTAAGCACAGGTGAGACAGGACTGTGGCTGGAAGATGTTTTAATCCAGCAAGTTCCCCCTACAATGGTTCCCCCATTAGTGTCAGTAGGATCACTACCTTCAGAGGGCTGGAGCTCAACCTCGCGCTGAAGTGATGCAAACACACCAGTTTATGTAAACTGGAGCTCAACCTCGTGCTGAAGTGATGCAAACACACCAGTTTATGTAAACTGGAGCTGGGGAAGCAGCAGCTGGCTGATACTGTAAATCTGGTTCTGAAGCTCATGCCACTGGATCAGAAATGCTATTGGGTTTCTACCTCAGAGCATTGCTAAACTCATTTTCATCAGCAGGTTAATGTTATAGCTGTAGAGGTCTCAAATTTTATGTAGATTAGGTGCTCTTCTGTCCTCCTCTAGCTAGCTCAAATGTGGGTCATCTGTGTTTTGGTGAATATTGTAAAGTGTCAGTGAGTGTCGCTGTGTCATTCTGCTTATGTTCATGGGGCTCAGTGAGGTGGCAGGGTGCAGGCTTGGTATTAGTGAACAGGGAACCATGGCCTGAGCCCCCCCGCCCCTCAGAGGTTTCCTTGGGAGCCATCATACTCTGTCAGGGATGTGCATGGTTGGGGAAGGCAGGTAGAAATCCCTTCCTTGTATTCTGTTGAGCTTGTCTGGCTTTTCTTCCAAGCAGGCACCTTTGGTTTTGTTTTGTTTTGTTTTTTTTAAACTGAACACTCCTCAAGTTAGGTGTATGAAAACACTCCTGCCCTGCAGCCCTCAGTACTCGCCCAGCACTTGGCTCCGGACAGCCTGCCCCCTGTAGCTTGGTCACAGCTCACAGTCTGGACCCAAGATGTCATGTTTGTGGAAGGAAGGCGGTCAAGAAAGAATAACAAAAATTAGACCCTCATTCATATTAAAATACAGTTTTCCTTTCTCTTGACTCTTTAGGGGAGCAGGTCGAGAAAAGGACAAAGCTTCTCCCTCCCGTTAACAACCCAGTCTCTCAATCACTTGAGAATTACTGGATGATGTGGCCCTTTGTTAGCAGCGAAGAGGCAGACTGGGACAGAGAAGCCGTGGCAAAAAACCAAGAGACTCCGTAAAAAGGCAGGAAAGCTGAGTGTCAAAAGACAGGTGGGAAGCAGGCTAGCGAGCCAACCCAAATTTCTAGGGTTTGATGGGTCTGTTCTTTCTTTACCAACACTTCATCCATGCCTGCCACGCACATGATGCTGGAGTGCTATAGTTGTAAGCACTCATCTCAAGAAGCATTCCCTACCACTGCCCATCAGCTGGAATATGGAATATTCCAAGGGAAGACTTGTGAGCAGCACAGCTTGGAGCCAGGGTTGTGCAAAGTCCTGGGGAACACGGAGAGATTGTGCATATTGGGCAAAAACCTTACAAGCGTCCTCTCTGCTTGAATTCTCCCCTCTTCCCTTTAGCCATAATGTGGTTGTTCCTACAGGCTCAGTTAGGTGTCCTCTTATTAAAAGCAAAGAGCATAGACGTAGCTGTGTTCAAATGCTTTCTGCCGTTTCCACCACCAGAGGGGAATAGTAAGTCCTGTGTTTCTCAGTGTATGAAGGCCCTATGTAGCCTCAAAACGTGAATCACCTCCCACACCCTCCTCTGAAAGGATGCTCTGTATCAGGCAGTTTGCTTTTTGTTCCCCAAACACACACTGCTTGTGAACTTTGAAATGAAACAGAAGCTTTTCTTTCCTGAGGCTTCTTTGCTCATCTTCCCCTTCCTGGTGGGGACCGTTTCCTACAACTCAACCAGTAGGAAAAGTCTCTGCAAAATCCATAGCTGCCAGAGCCTTCGGTTCGAGCAGGGCACTGAAGTGGTAGCTGGATTCTATGCATGTTGAATGCTCTCTCGAGTTCACTGTATTGTGGCACCTGCTTTCTTCCACATCTCTCATCTGAGGCTGATCCTGTGTATTTCACCATTGCTAATGCATATCAGCACAGAACTAATGAGGATTATGTGCCAAGTGGATGACTGTAATTACACTTGTGCAGGTTGTAAGTGGGCACAGAGTCTGCAAGTGCTGCTAATACATCCCACTAACCAAGCTCTTCCAAGTTGGCACATACTTTTCAGGCAGGTCACTGTGCCCATTCTGTGCCACCTGGATTTTTTAAGCCCCAGAAAGTCCCCATAAGAGCAGATCACCTGTGAGGCAAGTGTCTAATTACAGGGAAGGCTGGGATTAGGGAAAAGGGTGCTCATCTTTCAAATCTGTCAGGGGTTGAGACAGGGATCCCCACATTGCCTGGCCCTTACCCCCACATCTCCACCCTTTCCTTTTCTCCAAGACTGGCTCTTGCACATGCATTCATGAGCGATTAGCAAGTGTTAGAGCGTGAGGCTCCCTGGCTGGCACCTGCTCTACATCTGAATGGTAGAGCCAGTGGAGCCCAGGGCTGTGGAATGGGATCTGCAAGTGGATGTTGTCTGGGACTGACGGAAGAAAAAGATTTACTTGCTTTTGTCTAACAATATTTAGATGGCCGACTTGGCTGAGGTGGAAAGAAAAAGAGACAAAGAAGAGATGAACAGTGAGAGGCTGTAGCTTTTCCAACTGGATGTCATTTGCCTAGGAATTGCATACAGTGAAGGGTGGAGGCAGGGGAGGGGAATATAGCATTGACATCAGCTAGTGGCGTAAAGGTAAAAGTTATCTGTACTTCATCTCCTTCAGATTGTCCATGGAGAACCAGCTCATACTAGGCTGTGAAAGCACATCTTTTGGGGCAGCAAAGAAAGGATCAAAGAGACTGTATTATAGACTGTATCTCTTCCCAGGCTGCAAGGTCAGAAAAAGCCACAGAATCATACAGTGAAAGAACTCCAGACCCTAGGACTCTGCTGTGACAAAATAAAAATTATTCCCAGCACTGCTTAGTCATGAAGGGAGGAGGAGCAGCCATGACTATCTGTGTTGGGAACAACATCTTGCTAAAAATTCCTGTTCTAACCCCTGTTGTGTCATCCATGAAAACTCTGGGGCTACGACAGGCCTGAGAACACCTTCTCTTAGCCCCACTCATGACTAAGTTGCTTTACTATAGTTGTAAACAGCCTAATAATAGTGTCAAAGTGCCTGCAGACGCAGAGTGTTGCATGGCTTTGGTGCAAAGATGCAGGTGTCGACTTGTGATCCAGCAGGGCCCTCTGACATGGTAACACCTCAGCGGTCTCTCTTCACTTACTGCACCCACCAGACTTCCCCACCTCTGCAGCAGAAATGGTCAAGCCAGATGTAGTTCATCTCTCCTCAGCCACTGCAGTTCACAGACAGCACGTTGACACAAACCGCTGAAGATTTCAGTTTCTATCAGTACCCATCTGCTCTGCGAAGCCATGTGCTGGCCCCAGCTGGAGGTCTGATCTCTGATCTGTCCACCAGCTGCACCCAGTATGGGGACAAGGCAGCAGCGTTGCCCTGCAGTCAGAGCGGGCTATTGAGCAGCATGTTCACAGCTCACTGATGAAGGCCAGCCCCTGTTGCACTCCTCTTCTGTGATGTGATCCCCAGAGAATAGGTGTACACAAGTCATAGGATTCAACGCCCGTCCCCTGCATGTGTCGTTCATGTACTGACATTCCAGTGGCTTGAGAGAGTTGCTTGGATCACCTGAACCTGTCCCTTGCAGCGCTGAATGATGCAGTCATGGAAATGCCAAGAGCTGCTGGCAGCCTGCTTAACAGCAACCTGCTGTAGCATCAGGAAACAGGAGGAAAAGAAAATGCTCATAATCAGGCTGTTCTATGTAACATCCTCTTCCTAGCTTTAAAACCTCCCCTACGGTGAAACACAGGAACATCTGGTTTCAACCTCCTGAAGTTAAGGCCAAAAGAGAGGGAATTAGCCCAGTGGGCCAGGTGCTGATTTCAGTTCCCGCTGTGTAACCAGGATAATTCCTCAGCAGAGATGGATTCTGGCACCATGACAGTCAAAGACAGTTTCACATTGGCTTGGGCAGCACTGAGGTTTGAAATTTTTCTGTGCTTGTAACAGCGTACCTGAGTGCGTAATCTGACCCCTTATTTAAATGTGGCAATACATGCATTCCCGGACAAAGAAATAAAGTTAAACATAGTGAGAAAAAGATGGGCCACATTAAGTAGAGGGGAGGAAAGAGAAAAAGAGAACAGAAAACCAGTCTATTCCATCTAAGTTCCTAGATTGCCTTCATCGTTATGGTGTCTGAGCACTTTCCGGTGGAGTTTTCAGGGCCCTGACTCAGATCTGCCACATGCGGTTCTTTGTCTCTTTCTCATCCTCTCCGCAGGGAGTGAACTGCACATGTTGTGGAAGATTTCACTTTGGGTCAGCTGGCTTGGTTTAGGGCTTGTTCATAATGTGCTTACAGCTGTTTGTATTTGAGGTGTGTGTTGGAGAAGTGCACCTTCTACTTGGAAAGCAAAGCAGTGAGATTGGGGTATGTTGTAGCACAGCCTTACTATGACCCTAGAGACAACTCTGCCTCCTGCTTAGACTAGATTTTCACAGGGTTAGAGATCTCTCCTGTACCAGTTGAGGCTGCTGGGTACGTCGAGGAGACAGTGAACTGGGCAGTTTGGTAAGTAGGGGGCAGCCTCAGCTAGAAAACATGGGTCAGATACAAAAAAAAGCAGGTCAACAGGGGTGGGGGGAAGGAAGCCCCATCCTTGTGCTGTAGTCAATTGACTTTGAAGGCTGCCAACACTGTTTGCTAACTGATGTTGGGATGGGAAGAGACTTTCTCTTCGTACGAGTTGTCAGAAGGATAACTAGCTAGCTGGGCTGATCCAGTATTTTAGGAAATGATGTACTTAGAATACAGTAAATGTCCAGGCTAACTGAGGGATCTCCACCATCCCACTGTGCTGGGTCCATCACAAACCCATGTTCATCAGCAGACTCAGCTCCAGGCAGCTTTTCATATCAGGGAAAGACCTTACCTTACCACAGGGACTGCTCTTCTAGGGTACATCTCCAAGCAGGCACTTAACTCTGTGGCTTGGTTATGGATAATGATGGAGTTTGAACAGTTTGAAGCTAAGAAGCTGCAAAACCCAGCTGAGACACTGGTTAGATACTCTGGCAGTGACCTGAAGGAGTGGTGTCCAAACTGCAAGGAAATGCGATGCAACTATATTGGGTAGTTTTGTGGCAAAATGATCTACCCATGGCCTGGCTTGGTGTGACCTAAATTATCAGGTTAGCGGAAGGATTGAAGATAACACAACATAATCTCCTCAGTATAGCTGACAAAAGGAAAATACAGTCCTAATTAATCACTTCCCACAAACAGGTCACTGCCCACCTCCCTATGCCACCTTCAGCAGCGCGCATAGCAGCGGGTAACTGCTATTGCTATTTTTTTTGTTTTCCCCACATGGCAGGAAACTGAGGCACAAGGCTTTGTGGTGGCCAGGCGGCCCTGCCAGGCCTGGAGCCAGCATCAGGTGATTCATGTGTCTTTGACACCTTGCATTCTTAGGCTGAGAAAAGGTGAAGATCTGGCCTGAGGACCACAGGCTCGCAATGCCTCCTGCCCAGACTGCTGTTTGTATTTAGGGAAAGAGTATACAGGCTGTGACACTGCTGCTTTCTGGGCCCCTGCCATAGGCACTGCGCAGAGCGGGGCAGGACGCTGTTTGGGTTCATCACATACAAGATGGCTTCTCCCACAGACCTTTGCTGGGATGGATGCCCCCTGCCAGGAGGGCAGTGTGGAAGCTGGCTACTCCCTAGCCCAAAAAACAGCCTCAGGGAGCTGTGGCACTTCCCTCGTGTGCTCCTGCCTTGTGCTGCTGCCCAGGGAAAGGGGCACCCTGGCCTTACCTGGGCTGGGGCACTGTGGCACTCGAATCCCCTCAAACCTCCGAGGGAGTGCTATTTCAGGCAGTAAGTCGCTTCAAGTTAGTCCAAACAATTGCATTGACCCAAGTAAGCAGCTCCTCAGGGGTTTCTGCTTTATGCAATCAGCTCCATCTCACACCTGAAAAGAATAAGGTGTAACCCTGTCCGCAGACCAGCCCCGTGGCTTGGAGCCCGCCCTGACTCGGTGACTGTGGCCTTGATGTGAGGGAGAGCCGGTCCTGGGACACAGGGATGGGGAAGGGTGGAGAAGGTCCCCGCGGCCAGCGTTTTGCAGACAGGTCGCTTCTGGGAAGCCAGAGCTTCCTCCGGCCCGGGACGGCAGGTTGCTGGGACAGATCGCGGGGAGACTGAACTCGGGGAGCCGGGGCCGGGGCAGGGGGGATGCCCGGCCCTCCCCTGCTTCACCCCAGGCGGCCACCGAGGGGCAGCAGACAGCCACGGCGGCAGCGGGAGCGGCGGGGGACGCTGCCGTCCCCGTCCCCTCTCCGGCCCTTCCCGCCGCCGGCCCGCTGAGCCGCGGGGCGCTGGGCGTGTCCGCCCGCCGGGCTGCCCCAGCCCCCAGAGCCTCAGGGGTGGCGAGGGCGTTTTTAGCCTCTAGTCATCGCTGAGTATATGGCGAGTGAGGTGGGCAGGGGCTGGAAGCAAAGGCGGTGCGGGGACTGGGAGCTGGCGGTCTCCCGTGGGGGGAGAAGGACTGGGCAAGGCAGGGGCAGTGAGCTGAGACGGGGTGGGTTACCCCCTAACTACTGCCCTGCCTGGGCAGGGCAAGGTGGTACCGAGTGAGAGTGGATGCAGAGAGCTGGGTGTGACAGTGGGCTCGCCCTGGGTGCCCCAGCACCTTTTGAGACACAGGGCTGAGATACGCTGGGAGCATTTGTCCTGCCTCCCTTCTTCCCATCTCTCAATGACAGTCTCCAGGAGATCTCAAGCTGGCAGCTTCATGAAGGACAACTACTCCCTGCCTCAGCGACTGAGAAATTCCTCTTGGGCACCGGCTCGCTATGAACACTGCAGCAAGGCACCAAGGACACAGATCTCCCTAACGGCTGCTCCATACATAGGGTGAGACAGGCTTGAACTGCAGAGGTCTTTTACAAACTTGGGTGTCTCTTCCCACATACAAACAACTCTTCCCAGGCCTCAAAACAAGAGCTGAGCTGCAGCTGAGCGACAGGACAAATGGGGAAACATCATCCAGATGAAGAAGTCCCTCTCCTCAGAAGGGGGAATGCTGTGCATTTTCCCTCATAACATTGTCCACTCCTATCACATGAGTAAAATCTTGGAGAATTTAGTGGCATAAGCTTTCTTCCTTTATTCTCCTCTTGTTTTGCCTATTCATTCATTACATGATTGGCTCCTGAAGGCTATTCCTGAGACGACAATTTCAGGTACCTTCACAAGATATTCAGCGAGTGTTGTGGACCTGAACAAGATATGCAGGGATATCAGCTGTGACAGCACATAAATCCAGAAAATTCTATTTACTCGTTTTGCATCCAAAATAAAAGCTTGAAAACATAGCTTCCCCCCCTGCACAATGGTTCTTTTACCTTTCTGCTCTTCCCTGGTTTGGTTTCTCTTCTTCAGGCTCACAGCACTCACCTGCACCTGTGTTTTGGACACGATTTCTGTTGCTGGAAGCAAGTCCCAGACACAACCTCTATAAACGTATTTGCATTGGCATCAACTTAACTGGCTGCAAGCTGGGCCTAGCTTAATTGGTGCAAAATGCACATCTTTGCGTGCTTGCACAGGGACGGACTAGCATCCTTTCTAGGGTGACATGCCAGACTATAACTGTCTTTTTGCAAAGGAAAGACTGAAAGTGCCACTAGAAATCTTGTAGAGGTGTTGACTCAGCTGTTCTGTTATCAGTGGCAGTTGAGACTTGCTACTCTTTACTTGTGTTTCTTTCAGCATGACACAGTTACCAGCTCCTGGCTTAGCTGCAGGCCATTCAAATTCTCTGGGTGCTGTTTTTGCTACCTGTGCTGCAGCTGACTCACGCACTAGAGTTTCCACTAGACAGATACCTGTAAGATAAAGGCCACAACTGGGGGAAATTTCCTGTGCAAATAAGCCCTTCAGCTAAAATGGGTTCCGAAGATCTTAATCTGTAGGGTGTAAATCGTGAGGGTATGTGGCCTGAGCTCCTGGAGGGCTCATTAGCCTGGGAATCAAGTAGGCTATTTGAAATGAGGCTGAACTTCCTCTGCTTTAGGATGATGTTGTTGCTAACAGTGTTCCCAGCAAGGCTGGGGCGTATGCCAGAAGCCAAGCTGGCAAAGATTAAAGGCTTCAGCTGAGCTAGGAGAAGGATTTCCTTCCCCTCTACCACCTGTCTTGCTTTTCTGGTCTGTCTTCTCTGCGCATGGGATGAGTGAGCCCTGTAGAATGGGGTATCCAGCATTTTCTTCCCCTCGCACAGACAGGATGGAAATGTGGTGTTCCAGGGGAGCCTCCTGTGCCTGGCACATCTCTGATCTCCCCTCAGGTTTTTCTGCTTATTCTTGTTCTCTCTCTTATTTGCCTTTATTTCTCTCATGCATTTTTTCCTGTTCATTTTGTTCTCCAGATGGCCTGCCATCTTAAATTCTCATCTCCCTCTATTTTTTTCCTTCATGTCTCTGTGTCTCCTCGCTCTGTTTCCTTGCTTCTGTGTGACGTGCAGCAGTCTCTGGCCAGTAACCAAAGCAAACTTCATTTGAAGACAAACATAGGTGCTGATAGAGTTGATTTTGATGCACCTGTTGCTTGCAGCAATATGACTGCAACAGTAGCTGCCATCAGCTACAAGAATGCAGGCACCATACCAGTGTAGAACAGACCTCTGCTTTCCCCCTTTCTGCTGTTTTCTTTTTATTAATGCTTTTTTTTTGAATGGAGAGAGAGATTTTTCTTGTTCTGTTTTATGATCCTCCCTCATTTTTGTCCATTTATATTGTGGGGATAGTTAGGTGCTCTCAGTGTGCATGGTATTGGCACCGCTGAGGGCACTGTCAAGAACATCAGTGCTGAGAACTTTCCACCAACCATGCTGCTGTGACAGCCTCTCTGGCATGGTGGCAATCTCTCCAAGCAAACCAGAGGATGGTATCAACCTGGCAGCTTCATCTGCTTTCCAACTCTGCCTCCTAAATCACAGTCAGATTGCATCAGGCTTCTTTGCATGCTTACAGGAGCCAAAGTAACAATAGTTTTTTAATCTCCAACTTCCAGCTGTTTCAATGTTTGCATGTGTGCAGATGCTCTTTATTTGTGTCAAAATATGCTTTGTCTTAGGCGGATAGGGCTTTCTTCTATCTAGTGTGCTGCCGCACAACCTCACAGGTACTCCTTTCCTGCCTGACGGTAAGGATGACAGGATCCCAGACTGGAGGAGATAAGAGTATCCGTTAGCACCAATAAAGCAAACGTTCTATGGCTGTAGCACAGTGAGGTTTAGGAGTTCATGGCCATTCACTGTTGAGGGCAGGAGGACTTTCCCACACTATCATGTTGAATATCCATACTATTTTCAGTGTGCCATGGACACTAACCATCTCAGCAGTCCCTTTGGCTTTGACAGTGCTCACCCCTTATTTAAAACTCAGAGACTCACCTCAGGGAACTGTGCCCTCCTGCCCCCGTAGTAGCAACAGACAGTATGGGTGGGGGACAGCAGGACAAGAAAAGGTAGGAGCTGTACTTGCTACAGCAGCAGAGTCCGATACTATGTTTAAGAAAAGCCTCAGCCTTCTGAGGATGAATCTGTCAAAACGTAAATCCCACCCGTGTGTGCTTGGTCCTAGCTTTGGTTCTCCTCAGTTAAGGACAATCTGTTTCTGCAGCCCTGTGAGTTGGTTTCTATCTTGGAGACACAAGCAGTGCATGCAGGAATGAGAGCTGAGCTGGCCAGGATTGTTTGGCTTTCATAGGGAAAGGTTGGTTGGACAGAACCAAAAGGTTTCAAGTTTTGGTTTTCAATTTTTTTTTTTTTTTTTTTTTTCCCCTTTGGGAAGGGTTCTCTGGGCTGAAAAGAAGGAGATTACTTGGGTAACCACTCCTGGGTGAGACTCAGGTTCATACCCCTTTTTAAACCTGGCTCTGTGGCATCCCAGCTGCATGCCACAGGCTATCAGCTGTTTCAAAAGACAACACAGTATGTGGGTGAGAAGGCAGTGAGACTGGGAAGGAAGGGAAGGAGGGACTCTGTTTGCGTTGCGAGTCAGAATAAAAATGCCTCATCAGTGTAATGCTTTTTAGGAAACAGAACTGCTGATTTCTGGCTAGCTGTCTTCAAGCTTGGCTGAAGTCAGTCAGGAAAGGTATTTCTGGGAAAATGGAATTTCCCAAGTTTGTGACACCTTGTTTCACGTCACAATGCAGCTTTCCATTTTGGTTTGCTTGCGTGCCTGGTTATTTTTGGCCAAAATTCATCTGTTCCTTTGCAGAGCTGCTCTCCAAGCTCTTTTACTACCTCTTGCAGAACTGACTGGATTAGAATAAAACATTAAAAAGTCTACAGAGGAGACCGTTCATCCTGTCCTTCCCAATAACAGAACTGCAAGGGTGGTAACTGGCAGCAGAACAGCAATAACAAACAGCCAGGGGTAGTCCTGCTGTAGCCCTATGAACAATTTGTGCTGTAGTAAGTGGAGCTATCCCGCTTCAAACCATCTGCAAAGATATGATGCAAGCCCAATAAAGCAACTTTGACTGTTGTTTTGGGATTTGGATTTGAGCCCATTTCACAGCTCACCCTGCTCCTTCTCCTTTAGGCATGACTACAAAGTCCCAGTATAGACACAGTCTGTTGCTTGAAGTCAAGATAAAGCTGTCCTGGCTCATGTTGTATCTTTCTAAGGCTAAAGATCCAGGACAAACCAGGGCCAGAGAACAGAAAATGAAGTTTCCCTCATTCCCTATCTCACAGTAGATTTCACCTGAATTGGGATTTTTTTTCCCTTGCCATGGACTTTTGCCAAAACCCTTGGCCCTACCACCCACTGCACAGCCACCATGCCCTTGGAGAATCTCTTTATCCCCACCTCTCCTTTCAGTCATCTACTACCCACTGCTGCAGCTTGAATTTTCCTTCTGGAGATACACAGATTCAAGAGAGGCGATGGACACAGGGCTGACTTGGGGACAGAGATCAGAGACAAATTCCACTGCCTAGCTACATTGCCTCTGCGATTCTCGTGTATTTGCGTCGTGACAAGAAGCCTGCAGACATTAGGGTTGAGCCACAGGGTAGGGCAGGGTTTCCCCAGAGCTATTGGTGCTGGTGCAGTAAAGGACTATCCATTTGGAATGGGATGGAACATTTTCAGGCTGGGGATAGGAGCAGCGATGGCCCCAGCAGGCGGAGGCAGATTCCCCATCGGCTGTGCCTAGTGCAGGCTATCCCACAGGCAATAGCAGGAGCCAGTCTTGCCCCAGTCTCCTCAGCTCTGCTGGCCCATCCCTCATACTGCTGTGCCATGGATGTGTAGGCAGCTGCCTGCTGCCTCTGGGGTGGCGTGGAGGAAGCTGGGTAGTGCTGAGGGGTGGACTAGCTTCTGTTACCACAAATGTCTCCAAGAAATTCCTCTGGTAATGGAAGGGCCTTGCAAATGGACAACTAGAGCTGCACAGAGATGTGTGGTATCCCAGCCTGGCTCTCTTTGCCTCTGTCTGACTCATGTTCCCTCTTTACGGGAAGAGTTTCCTTGACCAGCTAATTGAGGTGGAGTAACCAAAGGGTAATGTCACCATTCAGGGCAGTCTCTTGGCAGTGAGGAGAGAAGCATTTGGATGGCACATAGATGATGCAGAAAAGAGAGATCTCCTTTAAAGAGAGAGGGAAATCCTTTATGCTATTGCACTGCTCAGGCCTGAAATCAGGAAATTACTTTTCCCATTCCCTTTTTCTTTCTTCAAACACCAGCTTTCAAAACAGAAGCTACTTCACTGTCTGCTCCCGTTATCATCCAGTTCGAACTCTTTGAAAATCATCAGGGCAGCATGTGCCTTATAAAACAAGGAAACAAGCTTAATAACAGGGATCAGTAATTTTCCTAGGGTATTTATTTGCCTCTTGTTTTTTGAGCTCTGAACTGCCCCTCATGTTCTTTGTCCCAGGGGTCTGGACATATATATAGTGTCAGATGAGTGGCTGTGACGCAGGTCTGAGGCTAGAGGGGCTGAGCTGCAAGGCAAGACTTCAGAACCTGACAGCAAAGGTCAACAACATCCAAGAGGCTGCAGAGAGATGTGCTAGGGCATGCTGTAGTTTTGTGATACACTGGTTTTGGTGACAGTTGTTTCCTCTAAAGCTCCTGGCTTGTACAGTTTCTCCTATCCTATCCAACTCCAGGAGGTGATAAAGGCTCCTTAACAAGATCACAAACAGATGTGGGGGGCAGAAAGGCCCAGCTGGTGGGGCACCAGCATCCAGTATGTGCACAGAAAATATTCCCTGATACTCTGCAAGCTTTTAAAAGAGGAAAATGAATCACAAAAATGTGATGTTATGTTATGTTATGGTTTCTATTTCATTGAGTAATAAAGAGCAGCATACCGAATAAGATAAATCGAACTAAAACATTGTGACTCATACGTCCCCATGACTGAGCTGTCAGAACAAGATGTTTTGTATTCCTGGTTGAGTTACTTACCTTCCGATGATCTCACATCATGTTTTTCATCGTGGTATCCAACCTTTCACTGAAATAACAAATATGGCCAGAGTGCTCAAAAGGCAAAATGACTGTGCACACATCAGTCAAAGCCATCGGTTTTCTTCTTTTCTTTATTAGGTGTCTATCAATCTAGTTACCTAACCTGCTTCCTCTATAACCCTGTCAGGACCCTGTAATTAATGATACTTATTTATTACCCGGCAGACCCCTGACCATTAATGCCAGACTCAGGCAGTGCTGTTGGTCATCAGTGGGTGCTGCAGATTTGTTCTAGCTCAGGTGTGGGCCCACAGCAACATTCTGACAGGGCTCTGCTGACTCCCTCCAGCTGTGATTTTGTGCCAGCGTATGCCCTGCATATCTGAAGCTGGTGCTCCAGGTGGTACCCAGCATGGCTCGAGCTGTGCATTGCAAGGATGCACTCCTGTTGCACAGAGCAGATGTTTGGGCAGCTTCCCAGGAAGGGTCTGGCTTTTTCTGAGGGGCACCACCATCCCATGACATGACCTTAAGTAAAGACATCCCACTCTGTGGTGGGAGGGCTAACATGTTATCTCAGCAGTGCAGCATGTCATTTTCATCCAGTCCTAGGACACTGCAGCAGCAAGAGGAGGCAGTTTAAGTCCTGGGTGTTTGGAAACTGGAAGCCGGTTCACTCAGAGAAGGTTAACCTGTGGCTTGACAACATGATGTGAAGCTGTCACAGCACAGCAAAAGCATCTCTTTCCCTCAGCTGCGGGAAATCCAGATCAGCATGCCATGTTGCAGTTGCAGTACACAGGAGATGATGAAGCCTGGAGCTGGAAAAGCAGGCTCCGGAAGACTGAAAGAGAACCTGACCTAGGAAATGCTATGTTCTTGTATCTCAAGCTGTGTTAGTTTTTTACCCGTGTCATTCGCTAATGTTGGTTGCATGATGGAGAGTATGTGAGTGAGAATTACAGGTAAATTTGCTAATCCTGAGAAATTATAGCTGTTGCAATGAGTGTGTGTCTGTCCACTATGGGCTTTCAGTGGTCACAGATACAAGTGATATGGTTTGTGGAGCTAGAGGTGAAGTAATATGTAGAATGGGAAATGGCTTCTGGAGAAGAGATATAGGCATTGCTTAGTGTCAGCCTGTCATATACTGCTTACATCTTTGGAGGAAGTTGTTGACAGGCACCTTCTGGTGAACAGAGCTGCTGCAGTTTAGGAAAGAGAGCAGACATGCTGTGTTTGAGATCACCAGCTCCTTGAATGCCATGTCTTCTGCAAGGCTCCCAATACACGGTCCCCTCTCTTCCTCCATAGGAGGAATCTGGGTTTGGCAGGGAAGGTGAGTAAGCTTTGCTGATACCTCGTGAGTGAAGTCCCTCATCAGAGGTATTTGTGAGCACTTTATCCTCGACAAAGCTCTGACAGCATGGAAAGACCTCACGACATGTGAGGCCAAACCACCATGCTTTCCACAGAGCTGAGCTTCGGGTGCTTCGGAGGAAAGGCCTGCGTGCCACACAGAACAGCTGCACGACTGGGAGGAGTTTCCTGCACAGAAGAATAAATCTCATTTTTCTGCCAACGAAGCGTTATCACCCCTTTCAAACTTACAAACAGGCTTCAAAGAGGTTGTCTAATTATTATGTTTTTAACCGGCAACTTGTATCAGCACCCAGCTAAGGGGTGAGGAAAGAGTGCTGCTGAGGGCAGGCTTGTAAAGACGTGTCATTATGTGGTAGGAACCGCAGTCAAACCATTTTTTTCCCTTTCCTCTTACATCAGCCGGAGCCAGCGGAACCTGGGGGTGTACTCCTTCACTGGCCGCGCACGGAGCTCCCATCTGCAGAACAGAAAGGAGGACAGCACCAGACAAAAAGAGCGGTACCGGAGCGTTCACAGGGAGAGAGGAAGCCATGTACAAGAAAAAGCTGAGAGGGTAAAAAAAAATTGCTGACCAAAAAAACCACCCCAGCTTCAGCTCTGTGTTGTCGTTGCTCCAACCCAAGGGGACCCCTCGCTTTGTTGCCCCAGGGGTGTGCTTTCTGTCTGTGCAAAGTCTCTGCCTTGCTTGGGGAAGGGCGAGGGCAATACTGGTGCCAGCGTACCCGAGCGGGAGCCCTGGTCCCCGGTGTAACTGCAGCGGGCAAGGGGCTGCACTGAAGTCTGAGTCTGTTGGGCAAGTTCCTGCCAGCATAAAACGTTAGTGGGAGCCATAAAACGGTGGGGAACAAAAGGCGCCAATAAAAATGAGTGGAAGATGGGAGTGGGCTGGGGAAGGGCTAAGGCAGGAGCTGGCTCACCCCAGCACTGAGCAGCAAGAGAATCAGAAGTGCCTCTTCCCTGCTAGACTGTTTCGAGGTCTTGAAACGGCTGTTGTGCCACAAAATAAACAGGAAGTGTCAGACCAGACATTTTCTGTCCAATAGAGAAAAAAAAAAGTTTTAATGCAAAGTTTAGTAAAGAAGTGCATCGGTTCTGCAAAGCATTAGCAATGGAGGAAAAACACTGATTAAAGAAGTTTTGACACATCTATGCTCATACATTTTTAGATTTTATCATTATTACTATTATTATCTTGCAATGAGCAGAATTTTAAATAGTTTCTAATAAAAAAGTGTTAGAGGAAGGAAGGAAAACTATTAAATATCTATAATGGTGCAGTTCATTACACAAAGTTTTAATAAGAGAGATACTAGTTTTAGGAGCTGTTTTCATAAAATTAGTACATTTTAAAATAAACTCATTGCATTCCCGTTAAAGTTACGGATAATGGGACAATAGAAAAGGTATAAATAACACATTTTAAAAGATATTTGTAATCAGTCAATACGTTTTCAAGGTTTAATGCACATTTACATAGCAGCTGCATATTAATGGAAAAGAAAATAAAGCCTAGCAGACAGTTATGTTGGCTGTCATCCCTGTGCCATTTTCTCCCCTAACTTCTCTAAACATTTTTGGGTGCAATTCACCTTTCAAATACTCAGTCAGTCTTTACAGGTGGTGTATTTCTCTCCAGCTCTTAAATTCTGAAAGGGTTACAAGTTCACCTTCATAAGATTGATGAACCAAATTTAGAAAGAAAACTAAAAAAGTTTTAGGACTTTTAAAAATTATTTGCTAACTCTTAATTTTGTCTCATATTTGTAGCAAGGAACCAGCTATTAAGTGCTTGATTTTTTTGAGTTAGGCTCCATGTGTATGTATGTACCATACATCACAATGCTGAACAGCAAGGACTGTTTGAGATAGCTATAAAAATAAAAAAACCCTAAAGTGATTGCATGGCTTTGGGCAATTTATCTGTAAACTCACAACTTATTTTAAGTATTTTCTTATCTGGTTTGGGGAGAAAAGGGAATAGGTGCTGGAATTCTGTATATATTCTATAGCGTGGGAATGTTTTATGATGTTTTTTAAATTTATTCTCTGTCCTGTTAGAGCTGTTTAAATTTACATTAATCCATTATTTAAAAAATAGCAAGTTATATATGTAGCAGATATTTATAAGAATGCAGACTTTTGTTTATATTGCATTAAGTTGATTACACAATAAATTTAACTTGGCTTAACACATCTTTAAGGTGGCTATATCTTGAAGATTAGTGTGTTGCAAGATTGTTCTAAAGAAATGGTGTTACGTCCCTGAAACTACACACAGAACACCCACTGCAATAGCTTATCCAAAGTGCAATATTTTATGGTCAAGATACAGACAAGAGGGTGCTTAAGACCAGTTTAAGTAAGACGTGGAAATTTTAACTTGTCTGTGCGTTATAATCAGATGGCAACAACTACAGATACCTTTGAACAAATCACATCTCCCTAATCTGTTGTAACACTGCTTTCCAAAACCTTAAAGGTACCTTCTGTAAGAATTAGATGAACTGATTTGGCTTGAGTATTGGGAGTTCAGTGTATTTTCTTTGGTGAACTTCAACCACTGTCACTATGTTCCCTGTATACACACACACACACACACACACACACTATATATATATTATGTACATATTATATACTTATTTTTTATATATATGTTCCCTAATCATCAAGTTTTAAAGACATTTAAGCTAAGAGGCACTAACTTCCAAATAACATAATAGAAATAGAAAAAATACATCTCTTTTAGCACCTCAAATGAGAAAAAAGAAAAATTAAGCCTGTGCTTCACTTTTGTCTCTCTCTGTTGGGTTTTTTAATGACATACTAAAAGAATTAAATATAATTTTAAAAAGTTATTCCTGTACCAGAATTAAACATTTAGTGACATTTACATTTGATACATTTACATAAATTCAATACAAATTCTGATAAAGAAATCTGCATGCATACTTTCTGTGGTTTATATACACAGAGTTTACATGCAGAAAATAAACAGAGATACACTCTATGGTTTATAAACTGGTTTATGTACATACATATTTTAATGTGTAGGAGGCTGGGATGAGGAAGGAGACAGAGTAAGAAGGCAAAGCCTTCTGACTGACTCAGATAAATGAGATGCTTTTTTACATAGGTGATGAGCCCTGCAGCTAGAGAATATGTGACAGGTGCTTGATCTGCAAGATTTCATTTGTCCTTATTTCAGATAGTGGGTTTTTTTGTTATTGGTGGGTGCTAATCTATAAAACAATCTACAGGCTTATTGCTGCTCTGTTAAGAGTCTGTCCAGTTGTCTACTAGATTTATTCTGAATTACTCTAATGTGGAAAAATATATATCTGAAGTGCACTCTCATATAAATCTCTATATAAAGCAATTGTACAAAGGCTACAAAGTGCTAATGGTGACTTCATATATTATTTATGTATCATGGATAATTACTGATATAAAGGATACATTCACGACCAACACTGGCAGTCTTTGTATAGTTAATTGCACTTAATTGACAATATTTAGAGGTCTGTTTTGAACTGAATAGATCTGGATCTAAGAGATGGGCTATCTGTCAGACAATGTCATTCTTGGGAGCTGCATCTTCTTGTATAGAGCACTTCTTTTTCCTTCTCTCATGTAGGATTGTGCTGACTGTGCTAATCCTTATGAAAATACAAACAGCAAGAGAATCCAATAAGGAGAAATACTCAGCTTCATAATTTATCAGTGGTTTTATTTTCTTTCTTTTATTTTTTTAGATTTTGAAAAATTCACAATGGCTCCCTACATCAAAAAGGGCTACATAGGAGCCCTGGAAAAATGTCTGACACATAAAAAGATATAGAAAGCTTTTAGAAATACTCATGCTGATGAGGAAGAGGACAGCCATAGGGAGGGGTGAGGAGGTGGAAGTTCTACATGCAGTTGCAGACAAAGGGAGGATTAGGTGGTTCAGGGTTTAGTTCCTTTACCCTGCCGTGGTGCCTGCCTCTCCATTTTCCTTGTATTACTCTCTCACGTTTTGCCCTTCTCAGTTCTCCTCTCGTTTCCTCCACCCTCCCCTTTTGTGTACTGGAGAACTACTGAATACAAAGTTGTAACCAGTGATTCCCTGAAGTTTCTCTTCTTTTTCAGCATGTATATATCTAAGAAGGTGTTAAAGTATCATTTTGACCCCCATGAGGCTCCACGGGACACATATCTACTATGCAAACTGCAGTGGGGTGAGACTGGCACACCTTGGATACACTGGGTCAAAAATTACCGTTACCATGCTGAAGTAAAAAATTACTATTACCATGCTGAAGCCTACTTCCTGGAGAAGATCTTTAAGATGAGAAGATCCAATAATTATGTCAACTGTTCCATCACCTGGTACTTGTCCTGGAGCCCCTGTGAGGAATGCTGCTGTAAAATACAGAATTTCTTAAGGAAGCACTCACATGTGAACATAGACATACATGTATCACGGCTTTATTACATAGAAAATGAAAAAAACCGCCAAGGTCTGAGGAACCTCATGAGCTTGGAGAAAGTAACCATTGCTGTCATGGAAATTGAAGGCAAGGTTTCCCGTGCTTTGTGGGACTGGGAAGGAGTGAACTGGTGAAATTTGTGCATGGATGAATCTGGTATAGGCTTGCTTCTGTGCCCAGTGTCCTGCTCAGCTTCTTTGGGGGCACATCCATAACCCTTCAGTGACTGTCACATCCAAAAAAAGATGTTCAAATATTGCAGGAGAAGGAGGACAGGACTTTTAGCAACCAGACCTGTATGAAAATTCTCCCTTGTTTAGAGACACCGTCTTTCTGTCACTCCTGAGGGAATGGGAGATAGGGTACTTCTTCCTTGTCCTAGGGGACTAAATGCAGCTGCTGGGATAAGGCTGGCTGAAGGGGGAGGAAAAAGGGAGAGAAAAAGAGAGGGAAAAAAAAATTTCCCCGAGAGTATGGCATTGGTTCCAAATACGGAGTGGACAGCATCCATCAGCTGGCCTGCCCACGGCCAAGCTGTCTCTGTGTCATGGGCACAAGAAAGAGGTTAAAAAGTCTTGTTCCCTGAGCTTGTCTGGTATCTGAATAAACTCAGGTTAGTCATCTTGCTTCCATTTCTCCAGACTATACTCACTGTTGGAAAACCTTTATCCAAGGAGATGTTGATGATGATTCCTGGACTGTGGACTTTCCATCAGAGATAGCTAAGAATCGTTCAATTCTCAAGGACATCTTTGAGGTTAGTAGACTCCGAGGGATAGGGGGAACCACATGAAATGATTTGCAGTCTGGGGTCACTAAGCTGTAAAGAGCAGGAAAGAAGCTGTTCATATCTAGTTGGAGTTTAAAGAGTGCTGCACCATGCTTTTGGAAAAAGTAATAGAGTAAAATCATAGGAACTATCGCATCCCATTGGGAGAGTAGCACTGTGGATTTTCTTCCATCATATTACAAAGCAGAGGCTAAGAGTGCAGCTTTTCTCCTTCAGGCTCCAGAGTGGGAAATCCCTTGATTATGAGCTGAAACTCCAGTCTCATCCCAGAAACACTCCACCAGATTCCTTTTTAATCTGGATCTGAGCGTGGGTTTCTGTTCACCAAATGATGCTACTCAGCCACTCTCTGTCAACATCTGCAGTGGTCTGACACCCCCTCCCAGTCACTGGGCCCCTACATACTTCTTCAAAGTCCCTTCCAGATTTGATTCAGCAACTTTCCTGACTGGTCCGAAGGGTACAGTTTCTGCAAGATGAGAAAAGCTGTCCAAAAGAGAATGACTGTCCCCTGGGAAAATCCAACCTTTGTTTTTGTTTTGTGCCAGACCTCCTGAAAGGCAGGAGAGAGAAGAGAGAGTGTATTCACCAACAATGCTGAAAGTTTGTGCCCCTGAAGACAAGAGACCCTGCTTGAATGAATAGGTCCACATCTTTGGCCTGGAAGAACTGTGTACAAAAAAAATCTAGCAAAACTAATATAAGTTCTGCAGCATTTTGATTTCAATGTATTAAAGTTTTCTGACAAATGCTATTTTCAGTGAAGCAGAGTGAAAGAAATCTATGGCTAAGTAGGTGTTGTGGTTTAACCCCACCCGGCAGCTAAGCACCACACAGCCACTTGCTCACTCCCCACAGTGGGATGGGGGAGAGAATCAGAAGAGTAAAAGTGAGAAAAATCATGAGTTGAGTATAAAGACAGTTTAATAGGTAAAGCAAAAGCTGCACGCACAAGCAAAGCAGAACAAGGAACTCAGTCACTACTTCCCATGGGGAGGCAGGTGTTCAGCCATCTCCAGGAAAGCAGGGCTCCATACGCGTAATGGTTACTTGGGAAGACAAAATGCCATCACTCCGAACATCCCCTCTTCCTTCTTCTTCCCCCAGCTTTATATGCTGAGCATGGCATCATATGGTATGGGATATCCCTTTGGTCATTTGGGGTCAGCTGTCCCAGCTGTGTCCCCTCCCAGCTTCTTGTGCAACCCCAGCCTACTCGCTGGTGGGGTGGGGTGAGAAACAGAAAAGGCCTTGACTCTGTGTAAGTACTGCTCAGCAATAGCTAAAACATCCCTGTGTTATCATCAACATTGTTTCCAGCACAAATCCAAAGCATAGCCCTATACTAGCTGCTATGAAGAAAATTAACTCTCTCCCAGCCAAAACCAGCACATCATTGAACATCTGGGAAATCCATTTCATATGGCATCTGTGGGAAAAGAAATATTCTGGGCTACTACAAGTAATAGACTTCTGCTACGTCCATTTGAAATCACAGCAAGTCAAAGTGCAATTGTTAAAGGATCTAAATGTCATATTTTTATTTTCATTTCAGGATCTTCCATTAATAGAATCATAGAATTATCAAATATCTCAAGTTGGAAGGGACCCATAAGGATCATCGAGTCCAACTCCCTGCTCCTCGCAAGACTACCTAAAACTAAACCATATGACTAAGACCGTCGTCCAGACACTCCTTGAACTCTGACAGGCTTGGTGCTGTGACCACTTCCCTGGGGAGGCTGTTCCAGTGACCGACCACCCTCTCAGTGAAGAACCTTTTCCTAATGTCCAAGCTGAACTTCCCCTGATGCAGCTTCATTCCATTTCCTCCTGTCCTATCGCTGGTCACCAGAGAGAGGAGATCAGCACCAGGATTACCTTGTCCCAGGTGGAGGATCTGGAACTTGCTCTTGTTAAATTTCATACCGTTGGTGATTGCCCAGCTCTCGAGTCTATCCAGATCTCTCTGTAAGGCCTCTCTACCCTCGAGGGAGTCCGCAGCTCCTCCTAGTTTATTATTGTTGGCAAACTTACTTAATGTTCATTCGATTTCTGTGTCCAGATAATTTATAAAAACATTAGAGCACTGACCCTAAAATTGAGCCCTGGGGAACCCCACTGGTGACTGGCCGCTAGCCTGATGTAACCCCATTTACCATAACTCTTTGAGCCCGACCTGTCAGCCAATTGCTCACCCAATGTATTATGGACTTGCCTAGCTGTGTGCTGGACATCTTATCCAGAAAGATACTGTGAGAGACAGTATCAAAAGCTTTGCTAAAATCCAAAACCACCACATCTACTGGCTTTCCTTGGTCAGCTAGATGGGTGACCTTGTCATAAAAAGAAATTAAGTTGGTTGAGCAGGACTTTCCCCTCATGAACCTGTGCTGGCTATGACCAATGATTGCTTTGTCTCTCTAGTGTTTTTCAATAATTCACAGAGTAACCTTCTCCATAATTTTACCAGGCACTGAATTGAGACTGTCAGGCCTGTAATTACCAGGGTCTTCCTTCTTACCCTTCTTGAAAATTGGGGCAACATTTTCCAGCTTCCAGTCGACTGGGACCTCTCCAGACTCCCCAGACCATTGAAAAATAATGGAGAGAGGTCCCGTGATGACATCAGCCAGCTCTTTCAGTACCCTGGGATGAATCCCATCGGGCTCCATAGATTTATATGCATCCAGCTGCAGCAGCAAGTCTTGAACAAGTTCAGGGTCAGGTGGGAGTTTATCATCCCCCAGTCATGGTCTTCCAACACAGGGCTCCAGGGGTCCCAGGGCCCATCATCGGTGTTAAAGACAGAGGTGATGAAAGTATTAAATGTCTCTGCTTTGTCTACATCCCTATTTGTGAGGTGACCGACCTCATCAAGTGATGGACCGATGTTATCTCTGATCCTCTACTAAGAGATTTCACCCACAGAAGATGGTCAGCTGCCTTACTGCTTGCATGTAGAAGATAACTATCATACAATGTTGCTAACATTCCCCAGTTTCTAAAAGCCACCAATATCCTGGACAGACAGCTTGTCACTAGGAGTCTTGAGTATACTGGACAGTGCTAAATATCCCTGATGAGAAACTTCTGGATGTGGAAATGGAGGCAGGTAGCAGCCAGAACAGGGAACAGTGTCCCAGGCCCAATACTCTGCTAACATCGTTCTTCCTCTGATGTGGCCCAGTGGTGCACAGGTTGATGGGAAAAGGGTACTTAAAGAGGATTGCTAAATTAGCACCTGAACAGTTGATTAATTCACTGTAACTTACTTCAGCTGAGGCATTTTGATGAAAACAGGCTATTTCCTTGACTCTTGAAAAATGAATCTCTGGAAAGAGAAGGTCAGGGTGCCAAAAGGAACATCTCTGGAGACTTGCTGTCCTCTCAGCTAGCCTTGTCTCCTACCTCATGCTCCAAGAGGAACAAAAGTGAACCTAAAAACACAGAAAATGCCCCATCGGGGCAGAGAGCATAGTCCAGACACTGTATCTAGTAGTGGCAGGAGAAGATGCTTTTTAGGGAGAGCAGACAAGCCTGGCCACTATCTGTCGTTCATTATGATCCAGTCACACTACCTCAACACCCACAATGACTGTGGTTGGGAATCCTGCATCTTCCCTTTAGTGTCTGTTTATAGACTTGTTACATTAATTTCTCAGATCTCTTTTGTCCCTGTCCTGCCATCTGCATCCACAGTTTACTGGGACAGCAGATTCCAGAATTTCACAGCTTGCCATGTAAATAAGTACTTGTCTCTGTTTTAAACTGATCAACTAATCATAATAAGTGCCAGTTCTTACTATACTAATGTCTCATAATTAATCACTGAAACACTTGTCTGCATTTGAAAGATTGTGCTAGCTTAGAGAATTTTCCACTGGTTCAGTGGGAGCTATAACATGTAACTGACAGCAGCACTTGATCTTAAAAGAGCAACTTAAAAAATCCACAGATGCTCCATTCAACAGAAGCAAATCCTCCATCCACCAAGTGTTGTTACTGTGGAATGATAATTACAGTATCCATGATCATTGCATTTCAGCAGCTCCACTCAACTGGCTGAAAGAAGTAAGAAAGTATTTTTATCCACAAGCCCGTCCTGGAACTGGACCACTAGATGTATCCACTGGAAACTCCTTGAAAAGTAAGGCACATTAGGCTGCACAAAGAACTGTAGGAATGCAGCTGTATCCCTTGCAGTAGTCAAGCTGGGTTGTTTGCTCCTCTGTCCGGTTGTTTGCTCCTCTGTACTGTGCAGATGTACAAGCCCTGCTGTCAGTACTGAGTGCTTGGGAATAGAACTTCTCTCCATCCCCTATTCCTGATGCTAGGTTATTTTTGCAAGACCAGGATAAATACTCATGGACTTATACCCATTTTAGTCATTAAACTCTAAAGCAATGATTGGGCCTGATTCTTCTCTCATTTGTATTGCTAATCTTTTAGCATAGTCAATAGAATTACTCAGCGTTTTGGACCAGTCTAGTCTAAAAAGAATCTGGCTTATGGAAACTAAGAGATGACAACCTGTAAATCACAAAATGGCAGCACTCCTCAATTAAGTAGTGTCCACTTTGGTAGATGTGTCCTCTTGTTTAGATATGGGTCTTTACATCTCACAAGTTCAGGAGCTGATGCTTTCAAGCTGGTCTTAAAGAGGCAGAGAAAATTGATCACACAAGTTGTTATGGGGGGAAGAGAAACACAGACAATGTGAAACTGCTGAGCTCAATTTATGAAGTGGACCAAGTGTTCCTCCTCAGTCTCTACTGCTGAAGGTCTTGTAGCTAGCTGTTGGCACAGGCTGCCAATCAAATGATATTACAGTATACCTTCCCAGCAGCTTTGGGGATGGTTCTGTCACTTGTTGATCCACCATCCATGCCAAGGCTAATTATGCTTAGTTCTTTTTTACACTGTTCTGTTGGCCTTGGCTTACCACACTCATCCCCTGTTTGCATTGTAACCAGCTCTTGGCCAAAGCAAGGCTGTGACATTCCTATGTCACAAGCAAGCAAGAACCCCAAATTATTTTCACAATAAAAATTGAAGGCAATTATTACGATCTGTGTGTCTCAGGGCCCTGAGGGCATTAAAAAAACCTTAGTTGCCTTGACCACCCTCACTTGGGGCTTCCACTGACACACTGCCCATAGATGGCCCAGGAGCTCCATTTAAGCTCAGTTTTGTGCTATTAGTCCCTGCCTGAGCTATGGCGTAGGTGTGCTTATCTCCATCTCTCACACCCATGCCTATGTCCATGCCCGTGGCCAGCCACAGATCCTGTTGATCTGTTTCCTGGCCTGTGAACTGATTTTCTGGGTTGACCTCAGACCTGTCTCATCTCTATGGACCAGCCCGGTGATCACTATATCTGTATGTGACCTTAGTTGCCATCACAGGACCTGCTCCTGACCAGAGAATTGACTTCCCAGCTTGACCTATGCCCTAAGACCTGCCTTGTCAGCATGAACCTGCCTAAAAATCTGGGCTCTTGGTTGATCCTGGCTGCTAGCCCTGGGCCTGCCCTGCTGTCCTCTTCTGGGTACACAGGGACGGCCCCTGGCTAGCAAGGGTCCTTCCTTGCTGTCTGCTTTATCTTGCTTGACTTGACTCCTCATCCCTCACGGAGTAGCTGTCCCTTGCTGCGCCCTGCCAGTGTCTGGCAAGAGCTGTTGTGACTTGGTCACAGAAAACAGTGGCTCTGGACACCTGGTCAGTTGTCTAGATTCTGCTTATCTATAATGCTATGATGAAATTTTTATTTCAAGCCATTCTTTTTGAGTCACATTTGCCTAGCAATTCAGTCTGTGGACAAACAGTAAGCACGAAGAGACCTCACATTTGTCTTGGTTCTCCCAAGGGTGCGTGTGTAGGAGAACAAGGAAATGAAATACAGAATGCTGTATCTAATGTAATAGTAAAAACATATCAAATGAGACCTGATATGCCAAATATCAGTGATGCAGCTGAGCAATATTTCTCAATAGTAACTTAGAAATCAGAAGCCGTCTCTCTTGAACTGGCAGAGACAAAAGCCAAGTCATGAAACAGGAGAATACTCTTGTTGCTGCCATAGCTGGCTGGAGCACTGCCATTTAACCACGTGGCACATGCATATGAGGCTGGGAAAAAGATCTGGGCACTGAGGGGTGATGTTCTGTACTTGAAAGTCTTGTAATTCTCATGTACAGAGAAACAGAAGGGCCTGAATCCAGTCCCAAGTGGCACTGCTATGGTCACTGCCAGTCCCTTATGCACTGTGGCCTTTCTGTTCCCTGCTTGAGGCATGTGACATTTTAGTCTCCTCCGGACTGAAATTTGTGCTTAAACTCAGTCATTTAGAGATTATGGATGATATGTAGAGTAAGGCCTCATACAGCACCCCATTCTGGCTACCTAGTCTGTTCACATATTCTCCAGCTCCAGCCCAAGCCCATGTCCTGTCACACAACGTGATGACTGCTCTCCTCACAGTCTGTTTCCTGACTGGACAAAGGTGCTGCAAGCTGTTGTCCCTCTCCTTGCAGCATCCCTGCTGAGGCTCAGACCTCTCAGGCACTGAAAGGATTGGAGCTTCATCACTGTTTTGGCCCGGACTTTTCCTTCAGCAGATCAGAGCTGGCTCCTACGCCAGCATGCTCTGTATGTGCCACCCCACCTGTGCATGTGGATGGTCACTTGGTGGCATCTCAGAGCTCTGAACAGACCCAAGGAGCAGCCAGAGCTTTATCTCCCCAAAGTGGCTTTGGGAGCCTGGTTCAGCTCTGCTTCCTGATCTGCAGCATCTCTTCCAGAGATGTGATGCAGAGCCACAGTGCTTTGCACCAGCATTGCCTTGTGGCAACGGGTACCATGGGTCTGGTTAAACCAAGAGCAGATATCCTGCTAAATGAACTGTCTGTTCATCCTTGAACTTTAGCCATGGTGGTGGGAGGCAGAGTGTCTCAGTTTAAGTGTCTCTGATTGAGGTGGATTGTGGACTGGGCAGTAGGCTGTGGCAAAGGAGGTGCAGATTGATATGTTCCCCATCCTGCAGCCCTGCCTGTCTTACAAGATGAGCAGTAACTGTATTGGCCTCCAAATTTGCAATCTGTGTTAACTGTAGTAGTGAGATCTGTCAGGGCTTCCCTGTCAGCATCATGCATGACTTCTATAAGATAAGACAGGAAAATGGTGACAGGGCAAATTGCTGAGACATGGTATCATAATTCCTTCTACTTCCAACTACCATCTGGACTATTGGGTCTACCCCATAGTGAGGTCTTTCCATAGCAGCATCCTGATTAGTGAATGCCTAATCCATAGCACCAGGGCCAAGACTATTTGGGTACTTGGAGATGATTTTCAGGCCACTTTCATAGCTGGATCTGATGAGTATTTACAGTTGACCCCATTGGGTGTACTCAGATGAGTGAACCTTGACAGCTCAGCTGGATTTTTGGATATAAGGGCTGCCCTTCCACCCTCACAGTTCCCTGCTACATCTTGATTTCCATCTAATTTGTTTTCCACTTCTGCTATCTGCTGCTCACAAACACTGATTAGCTCCATATCCACCTTTTAATCCCTCACTTCTCTTAAGATCTACTCAGATGCAATGAACACAATCCATAACCATCACTGTGGCAGGTGTGGCTCCTCCTTGTGCTGCTGACTGGCCTAAGCAATGCAGCTTCAACCTGGGAAAAGGTAGCTGGGACCCACCGCTTCAGCTGCATTCCCTAAATCTCTTCCCTTGAAAGGATATCTCACAGCTGTACCAGGTGTCCCCTGGACCTGCACCACAAGCCATGACTATTCAAGTTCAAAGCTATCAAGACTATTGATAGATGGTCCCCTGAAGATTGTCCTGCCTCTGGAATATCATAAAGCACTTACTGCTGCTTAAATACACAGGTTCCTATTTCACAGTCCTGCTCCATGCCAGTGTGACAGGAGAGGGAGTGTTAACTGTGATGAAGAGACTATTTACATAGTAACATAGGGCCTGAATCATGAAGATCCTGGCAGAGAAACCCCATATCTCTGGAGTCTTCTGAAGACTTCTTACAAGACCTTTTTAGCAGCTTACCTGTGGATACTCAAGTAGGGTGGATTTCTAGCCTACCTGTGGACATGAGATAGTGAGGTGGGTTAACCCTGACAGGCAGATAAGCACCACACAGCTGCTTGCTCTCCCCTCTTCCTGCCCCATGGGATGGGGGTGAGAATCGGAAAGGCAAAAGCAAGAAAACTCATGCATCAAGATAAAGACAGTTTAATAAGTGAAGGGGAAAAAAAGAAAAGACACCCCAAATGATGCCGAGGCATTCACTCATCACCAGCAGACTGATGACCAGCCAGTCCTCAAACAACAGCAACTTCAGAAAAAAATCCCCCCAAGTTTTATTGTTGAGTGTACCGTTAGATGACATGAAAGGTCCTTCTGGTCAGTTCAGGTCAGTTGTCCCAGCTGTGTTCCCTCACAGCATCTTGCCCACCCCCAGCCTACTCACCTGGGGGCAAAGTCAGAAACAGAGAAGGCCTTGATGCTGTGCAAGCACTGTTCACCAATAGCTAAAATATTGGTGTGTTATCAACACCGTTTTGGTCACCAGGCTAAACCACAGCACTATACGGGCTGCTATGAAGAAAATTAACTCCATCCTTGATGGTGCCCAATGGTTGTAATGCCTGGTTCTGGCAGACGTTTCTGCTTCTGATGGAGGTTTTATCTCCCATGGGAGCTACAGCTTACAGGTGAATTTTGGGGAGAGTTTAACCATATGGTTGCCATTGAGCAATTCCCGAGTGCTTTGGAAAAGAAAAGCTCAGCACTGAAAGTTCCTAGAGCTGCTCTGAACACTCCCTCTGGTATGACTGATAGGAAAGGAACAGGTGAATCATTGCTTTCTCTCAAGTGAAGTCCACCTGGTTTTGTTATCCCCCTTGCTATTTAAAACCCTGCCAGTTGTGTGATGACTGTATGCCAGATTCAGCCTCTCAAAGGGAGTATGGACACTCTGATGTCCACTGGGTTTGGGGTACTTATTGTTGTGCCAAGTGCTTTGACACAGCACGTACATTGAAGAAAAGAGGTAGAAATGAGACAAAATCAGAAAGATAAATATATAGAACTTCTGTGATGCAAAGTAGTGTGAGATGACTGTAGAAGGACTGCTTAGAGTAAAAAATCATAGTCCAAAATACAGATATGTTCACTTGCAGCTTTTCTTTTATCACACTGACTCTTCATGAAATACATTTGATCCGCTTCTCTGATGTCTATAGCCTTACCAGTTAATGTGAAAGAATTATATTACAAGCATACTGGGATGTTTTGTTTAGCTAAGAAAAATTAATACTGAAGTAAGCACACAGACAGGTCCTTCCCACTACCACCTTTTCTCCACCTTGACTGGGTCAGGTCTCTGCCCACACGCCCTCGTGGCTGGCTGCCGTTCCACTTAGTTGTTTGGAGTCAGACTCATAAACTTCACCCAGTAGTAGCAGGGCATCATCAGTTATCTTAATCTCTTACGTTTCAGTTTCCACATATGGAAAGTAAAGTATGATGATGCTGTGTAACCTGCAGAGGAAAGGAAAGCAAAGGTGCTGGGAATGATAAAAAGGCCATGGGTGGGTGTCCTTATCGGTCAGAGTTGTAAACTCATATGCTGCTAAGGATGTATATCTGTGTATCTACAAGCTTGTTTTTATATGCATTATTATGCATATGTATATATGTAAATATCTGTGAGTGTGTACTCATACATATATACTCATACACACACAGACATGTTTTAGCCCTTTTTTAAATTTGAAGTTCACTGAGTAAATCTCAAAAGGCTCGGTGTGTTTTTTCTTTCCATAAAAATGTAGATATCTACTGAGAAAATTCCATTAAATCCAAACAAACATACAGTGGCCTTTCCTTTCACTGTCAAATGTGCCAGCAGCAGAACACTCGATCTAACACAAAATTTACCATTACAAATTAAGTCAAGGAGGCAGCTTGTAAGTGGAGATTGAGAACTAAGCCTCTGTGGCATGAGCCCCAAGCTTTTAGTCACAGTTAAGTTTTGCCTTCCCCCTTGCTTCCAGGCTTCCAGCGGGTGATTCTCACCTCTTTCCAATAGATCATTCAGTCAGAGAAAAGAAAGCTCAGTACCTGTAAAATCCTCAGAGATTTGCAAATTGGGATCTTGGCTGATTCAAACCTTGTCCGTTTTTGTCTTCTATGATGTCTGATCTAAGTTTCCTTCTTCTGTGCTCCTGTTTCGTCTCTCTAACCTGCCTGTTTTCCCTAATTTCTTCCATATGTTTCCATTTCTATGACTTCTACCTCAGTCCAAATTTGTGTTTTATGCTGAATAAAATTGTTCAGTGTGACGCTGGAGTTGGTGTTACCAGATATATGTCTTGGGTTTCAAGTGTTAGATAAGCCAAAAAACATTAGAGAAAAATTGCAAACTATGTACCTGTCCTCTCGAGACGCAGCTGGCTCAGTGAGATAAATTAGAGGAGCGGTACGTCCAGTAGACACTACTACTGTAATACTGTCATGCTGCAGGACTGATGCTGAAATCTGTTTCCTGGGAGACTTCTGTAGGGACCTAGCTCCCTGTTGCTCTGTCCACCTCTCTATCACCTAGTGTATATCCTGGAGTCCCTCTGCAAAGTGTTCTGAAGAAACTGTGAAGTTTCTAGATTATTACCCCCGGTGAATCTGGTCATATGTATACAGCATGGCTCTACTACCACCAAAGGGAATATTACCATGAAGGTCTAAGGAACCTGGTGGCTAAAGGAGTCATGGATGAGTGTATGTCCACCATTCTGTGTGCCCTTTACTGTGTATATTCCTCCAAAATGCATTTATGTTCAGGAGGTATGCATATGAGGGTGGTGGTTATTTTTAAAGAAAATCCATTTGCTGGAGTGGGTGAGATACATTCAGATGTTACCAATAGCTCAGCATTACAAACCACCTTCACATTTATCTCAAGGAACTTCTGTAAGGGGAGATAACTGACAGCATGAGAAATAGAAAAAAATGTTTTGGTCACAGTTGTTTGAGTAATATGAGGTCCCACTCATATATAGGACCCTTGATACAGACATGTAGCAACTTAAAGGCATACTGGATTACTGCTGTTTGCTCATAAAGGCCAAGAAAGAGTTTTCCCACCCAGATATATGACCCTTCTGGAGGTTATTATCATCCTCTGAAGCACTGAAGTTTGGTCCCCGTAGACAGGATGTGCAAGTTCTTCTAGAAGCATGAAAATTCACTTGTGTGGTAACCTTGTTTTTCTGATTTTGTTGGGGTTAAACCAACTGCTGGATTTGGAAGGGATTCCTCTCCTCACATTAGGCTGGCAGGAATGACAGAAGGATGTTTCCTTTTTTTTTTCCTTTTGGTTTTCCACCATCTCATAGAGCACATTCAGCTTCCTGGAGACACCTGGAAATGTTGCGTTGCAAATTCCATGCTTCTGCTTGGACTCATTTTTTCTCTCTGCTTTTTGTGGCACATTACTAGTTTTATACCAGGAACTACTGCTACTGAGCACTGCTGCTAATCAAGCCATTTCTTGCAGATCAGACTAAACATCTCAAAGCCTAATTTTGTGCATATTTGTAAATATCTACTGCAGAGAGAAAGAAATTAAGGGAACACCATAGTATCAATTGCATTTCTGGCCTTACTGAATATCATGTCCATTAACTCAAAAAACACGTAGTCAAACACGTTTTTGTTTCAAGAAGCCTCTGAGTGTCTGAGTTGATCCCATTCACTCTTCCTAAGGAATTAACTAATGCACCCACTAGGGAGGAATTCTGTGCTGTGAAGTGAGTGGTGACCTTGCAGCAGAAGAGGCCCTGAAGGCAGATGCTGTGTTGGCACTGTGCTGCCTGATAACCTGCCATGACTAGCCTTCTCCTCCACAGAGGGTCCTGCCAGTGCCTGAATCCCTCCTCCCCCTGTACTCCACCATTCATGTTCACTTCTGTTTGTTCTGCCCTTGCAGGAAACTGAGTATTTTTTGACAATAGAATATTGAGGGCTGGCCTCAGAGAATACAAATAAATCACGCCCCTAGCTTTACAATCCCAAGTCAAACTTGGCATTGAGGAAGGCAATGGCTTTGTCCTCAGGGAGTGCACATTACTGGACGATGGCTCACCAGGGATCCACTTCTGCAGCTTGCATCAGGCCACAAAATAACTGTGTCACAAAACCAGAGGAAACTGTAAGTGATAGAGACTGACTCAGCACAGTCACCTCTAGCTAACCCATATGAAGAATGCTTTTGTAATCCCTTTGCTCTGCAAGCCAGTTTTGTGTGTGTCAGTCAGAGGAAAGCTTCTCACTAGCAACTAGCATTGTCTCATTCATTTTTCAGATTAAATGGGAAATATTTTTTGCTGCATCTTGTGTGAGTTACAGAACAGATCACAGGAAGGTGATGCCCAGTTCATAACACTTAGCAGATTTCTCAGGGCACTGGAAAAAAAAACTTATTCTTTTTACATCAGGGAACTGATCTGTCATGATCAATAGCTTCTGCAGATAGATACTCACCATCTAGCTCAGGTCTTGCTCTCAGGGTGCCCACGTGAGTACAGAGCTCTTCTCAGTTGCAAAGTTTAATAAATATCTGGGTGTTCCTGCACAACAAGCTGTCCACTGCATAGCTCTCCTGGATGCTGGGCAGCTTGTTTAGAGTTAGCCTGAGAGTGTCTGCCCAGTCGCTGACCACAGCTGTAGATGTGTCCTCACACACATTGAGAGTCTTCCTTGCTTACATGAAGACCCAGGTTCAAGGGTGTACGAGTGGTCCTCGGAACTCCACAGAATTGTCCCATGAAGGGAAATGGCAGTAACCATCACCACCTGCTGGAGATCCATAAAATCACAAGCTTTTGCAGGTATCTTCTGTTTCCCTCTCTCCACCGGGTCCTGCTCAACTTTTTGATGATATCCGGGTGCCAGAAAAGTTATCTGCCATGCCTCAGCTATGTGACTTGGTGCCATTTGTGTAGATGCTCTTTCTCTCTTGGTGCATTGGGGTGGCTAAAGGAGAGTTGCTTTTCTATTCTGGGGCTAGTGGTAATAAAGAGATATCATTTATGTTCTGCGCTGCAAAAAAAATGGCTCACCTATTAACTCCAGCTTCTGGCAGGCAACCTGGTCTACACTCCCAGATCCACTTCTGAAAGGGACTCACCCTCTTTTACAGTCTTTTGCTGCCAGGAACTTGCTTTCAGTTTCACCCAGTGGCTGAATTTATTTGCGTAAGAGCAAGTCACCATGAGGAAATATTCAGCTGAGTAACATTACTAACGTTCAAAGCTCAGTCTTTGGGAATAGAAACTGAAACAAACATGAGACTAATAAAGGGACATCCATCACCCAAGAGGCAACAGACAAATCCAGCAATATCCATGGCTGCTGTCACTGATAGAGGTAAGTACATGTATGCGAAAAGCAGGTCTATTTCTCCATATTCAGTGTAGATATTTACTGTAGTTATATCTAAGAAGGAACTGATGGGTACAGACAAATGTGTGTGTTGGCACATGAAGATACACAGGAGACACTTGTGGATTTGTGTGTATTATCTCTTTGAATGTATTACCGTATCTTGAGTCTCAGGTCCAGCTTCAAAATATTAATATAATATTGTTAACCCTGATGTGGCATTAGGCAGGAAGAATTCAAATTCCAAAAGGCCTCTTAATGTGGAAAGAGATCTCAAAGACAATTAAGAATGGAGAAAATTAGTTGGCTTACCTTTTTACCTATTTTGTTTTCAATGCAATAAACAACTAGAAAATGCCTCTCAAAGAATCAGTGCAATAAGGCTGTGCAATGAGCTGATCAGGTCTCTGTTGATGTGGAAGACTATTTTATTCCTGCTGAAATGTAATTTCAGTGTGTATATTTCATAATTCTTCGTCTTAAAGAGCTATGGAAAAGTGTCTTTAGTATCTTAATTCTAAGTAAATTAATTATTTTCTTCAATAAAATGAGGGTTCTTAGATCCTTAAGTTTGCTATGGATGAACTTTTACAAAAGAAATAACTAGCCTTGATCACCTGCAATTGTTTTCATCTAGACCCTCAGCTGGGAATGAGTCATAGGGTCGAACTTCTTTGTCACCACAAGAGACAAAATTTATATAATCAGCCAGGTCTGTGCTGCCAACCCATAGATATTTGTTAGTCAGAAATCACCCTTCTTTCTGCACTGATATTTTTTCTTGGCACTGATATTTTTTCAGCTTTTGAAAGAGTTTCATACTAAGAAAAGAAAGAACCATTGGCTGTGAAAATGTTTTTGTCTAGCTTGACATTATGAGTACCAACAGGAAAATAGCTCAAGTTTTTCCTAGTAAAAGTGGTTTGGAAGGTATAAAGGGAGAAGAGATTAGATTCCGGTCTTCAATTAGTCAGGGAAAAGCAGATGCGGTACCACTGAAATCAGTGAAGTTAAACTTGAGTGAGATCACAGTCAATCCTAATGTGTTAAAGTGAGCAAGGGTTCATGTACAGCATAGTCTAAACAACCATCAAGTTTAGCTCCCAGAAATCCACCACTCCTGCATCCCAGAGTGGCTATCCTGCTGTGCAGGGTTTACTTATTAATCCCTTTTAGATAGAAGAGATTTGACGGGGAGTGTATAGACTGAAAGGGGCCAGGACAGGAGGTGTAGAGGAAATTTTGTTTTCTGATCTACTATCCTCAATGACTCGCAATTTTTTTCTATATAGATCCTGCACCCAGAGAGAACAACCAAGGGTAAGAGATACAGTTCTATCACCGTGTGCTGCCTGGGCCGCATGGCAATTTCCAGAGACAGGCAAAGCTAAGAAGCCTTGTGCCTTGTTTTCCTCTTACCATCACTTTCCCTGATCTTCCTTTCCAGTTGTCTCACTGCTTTGACCAGTGCTGATCTCAGAGTGACGATGCGGTTGCTTACCCTCCCAACACCTCTCAAGGAGGTGCTGTGGGTGTTTCACCAGGACCACTCTAGGGGAATAATTCTGAAGCCTTCATCAAATTCCAGATTTAGATCATTAGATTGCAACATCCTTCAAGCTGCTCATTGGTGATGGGAAAGGTTGAGAGTGGGAGGCTTGGCTGATGTTGAGAGCAGGCAATGCACAGTGGGACCAAATATCATTGAAGTGTTGGGATCATAGTACTGCTGGTACTTCTGTTGCAGGTGCAAGATACAGCCAATTGACTTCAAAAGAAATTTTTTGGCTGGCCAACATCCAAATGTGGTGTACCTGCTGTATGAAATCAGGTGGAGCAGAGGTACCATCTGGAGGAGCTGGTGCTCAAACAATTCTACCCAACATGCTGAAGTCAACTTCTTGGAAAATTGTTTCAAGGCCATGCCATCAGTTTCTTGCTCCATCACTTGGGTCCTATCTACTACCCCCTGTGGGAAATGCTCCAGAAAAATTCTGAAGTTCCTGAGGGCATATCCCAATGTGACCTTGAAAATATACGCGGCCAAGCTGTTCAAGCACCTGGATATCCGTAACCAGCAAGGTCTCAGGAACCTGGCAATGAACGGAGTCATAATACGTATCATGAATCTTGCAGGTAACCCAACTACTCTTTGGCTTTGTCTATGTGTGGACTGAAAATTCTGGGATTATGTGCACTCTCAGCAGTTGTGCTTTGTAACAGTGGTGATGACTGCCATTGGGGAGGACTAGTGACTGCAAAAATGCCACTTTCTTCTGCCTTATTTCTTCCCCAATCCCATACAGTAGCAGGACAAGCAGGGTCATTTCCTCTTGACAAATCTGAACAAGGAGAGTTAGGTCTTTCTCTAGCCATCCATGCCTCCTTTATATACAATGAAAAATCCTGAGCGTAAGATAGAACCTGTACCTCCTAGCATATATATGCAGATCACCTTGCCAACTGCAGCAAGTAATTGGTTTCCCTTGATAGCTGGAGAAGAGAAGGAGACATATCTAAAGGAGACTTTCAGATGATGCATCAGAAGACAATTGTGTCTTGCATGTGTGTCTTTTTGTATGTATATCTTGCTTGCCTGTTGATGTTTGGCTGTAAAAATGGTCCAGACAAGTAACTCACAGAAAGGAATGTACATTTGAAGAGATTAATCCCACATACCTGTCTAGATACTTACTACTGGAGTGTGCAGCTACAAAACCTATCAGGTCAAATGTAAACTTAAAGGGCATTGCTTATCTTGGGGAACCTGTCTCTGGGATTATACCACCAGAGCATTGACAGAAGCTCTCGCCATCCTATCAACACTAAGATCAATATGAAACTACTAAATGTTTGGGTGTTCACTCCAGGTTTTCCTTGATCATCGAGATAAGTCGGACAGATTAATGACTGAAGCAACAAGTTTACTGTCTTACCCAAAGCTGCTGTGATCAAGGACAAGGCTGCCAAAAGGTATGCCTGAACAGCCCTGATTGCACGTGCCACTTCCCTTTACAGTCACTCCCAAAGAAGCAGCCTGCCACTCACTGATTCTTTCTCCCTTGGCCAACCTGCTCTGGCTTTATGCCCTGATGTGCTATCTGTGATATGGGTTGCCCAAGCCACTGTAGTGATATCTCTCTCCCTGGCAATTCCCCTTTTTAGAGATATTGCTATTTGTGGAGTTTTGGTTCCCCTTTCCACTAACTTATTTGTGTAGTTGCAAGTCATTGTTGGTGCCTTGCATGAATACTCTCAGATGAATATCTTTCTCCTGCCCTTTACCGTTGTCTTACTGAGAAAGAAGTGACTCACTGACATATTCATGAAGAAAGAACTGGGTGTGCCTTTCATCAGGAGTGACTGGCTATCTCTCTTCTCAGATTACAGTTACTGTTGGAAAACATTTGTTGCATACCAACACGGAGAAGATGATTATTGGCCCTGGAGCTTCACTTCACACATCTTTCTGAATTGGATAGAGCTCCGTCATATCCTTTTGGTTAGTAGGCACTTGGAGAAAACGCTGAGAGTGAAAAGTAATGCAAAATCCTAGGAAAAGGAGGTTTGGAGGATCCTGGCAATGGTGTTAGCAGAAACGATAGTAGGAAAAATAAGCATGGGCTTGATGCTGCATGAACAGAGGGCCAAGCGGGCAAGATGCTGCTACATTGTGCTGCTACATTGTGCCTTTGTGGCCAGGAGTAAAGAAGACATTTAGCAATACTCTCAGTTTTTTACTAAGGAAAAGGTAAATTATTTCAACCCTTTACGTGGATCCCCTACAAGTTCCTTAGCTTGCAGCTTACTGGAGCTATTTGATCCCAAAAGTTCATTCAGCTGGGTAAACATGATTCAAGTATGCTCCTTTTGCCTTTCAGGACAGGGCCACTGATTTTAGTTAATTTCTGAGCAAGTTCAGAAGCCCAGATGGGTGGATTCAGTTTCAGGATCTGAGCTTACACATAAGAGTATCTTATGACTGAGATCTGCATTCCCTATTTCTTGCAATCCATACAACTGCAGAAGTTATTTGTATGGCCTGATATCCTACTATATGAGAAAGAGAAAGTGGTCTACTGAACAGGAGAGAAGATCAGGACCAGAGTTAACTTCCTGGCTCAGCTGCCCTTTGTGGGGCAAGCCAGGTCTTGCTTGAACTGGTCCCTATATGTAGAATGGGGCCTAGTAGAATGGATGGCAGGAGATAGAGGAAGGGATGCACAGAACTACGTAATACAGACAGGAACTTAAAGCCTAGAAGGAGAAAAACTAACCTGTTTGTAGGATGTTATGAATGCCTTGTTTTATTTCTGACTGAGGAAAAGATACACATTAGACTTCATTTCAGTTCCATCCACCCCAAACTTTACATAGGTCTTTTAATACCTCAGGACCGAACTTTTCTAATTCTGTCTGAATAAGACATTCAGGTGATAGGACACAGAGTCAGTGGCATTATCCAGTCAGTCAGCTGATTTAACAAAGTAGTTAATGCAATGTAACTGTTTAGGAGATATTTTTCCCTTGGCTTTCAGCCTTCCTGAGTCTCCTAATGTCTGAGATGATTAAATAATTTAGCAGCTTATGCACAATCATCAAATGCATAGTGTGATGCTTACCAGGAAGCTGAACAGAGCTGTCTGCTAAATACTTGTGAGTACCGACAAACTACAGCCGACTCAGCACAGTTCCCTGGGCAGCAGTATAAGGCAAATATGCCCTTCAGGTCTTGGTTTTAAAGAGCTGGCTAACAAATGACCTGTCCCTTCCTGTGCCCCTGGCAACTTTGTTGATTACTGCAGAGCCCTGGTGGCTAGGAAGCTTGCACTGGGACACTCATGCTGAAAGTCGGACACTTGCTCAACTGCTTTGCTGTCTCAGCCAAACTCAAGCCACCCCTAAAATGAAGGTGAATAGGGCCCATTATCAGTAGTTCTGACTAACCACCAACCCTCCACAGAGGACATGGGAAGGTCTATGTGCTCAGCCCTTGTGAACACCCAGCCCGATTGTACTAATTGTGCATGTTCAGGTAAGTCTCATTGACCATTGCCAGCTGACAATTCTTGGGGCAGACCAAGACCCCCTGAGCACAGAGGTGCAATGAGGAGAGTTCATTCCAGGCACATGCTCCAGAGAAATACAGACCATTGTGTCAAGTCCTGGCCTCCCTGGCACAAGAAAGACACTGAGGAACCGGAGAGGGTTTGGTGGAGTACCACTGCAATGGTCAGGGTGCTGAAGCACTTGCCCTACAAGGAGAGGCTGAGGGAACTGGCTTTGTTAGACCTAAAGAAAAGAAGGCTAAGTGGGATTTAACTGCAGTTTTCCATTACATAAAGGCAGCAAAGACAGAGCCAGACTCTCCTCAAAGCTGCACAGAGGGAAAATGAGGCAACAGGCACAAGCTGCAACAAGGGAAATTCCAACTGGACAGAAGGAAAAAGTCTCCCCCGACAGTGGTGCTGTACTGGAACAGGTGCCCAGAGAGGCTGTCAGACCTCCATCCCTGGAGACGCTGAGAACTTTCCTCTGAGCTGCCTGATCTAGCTTTGGAGTTAGCCATGCTGCAAACACGCGGTTGGACTAGAGACCTCTAGAGGGCCTTTCTTACCCCAAAAATTCTGCCTTTCCACAGGACCTAGCTCCACTTGCCCTGGATTCAGTCACACAATCTGCCACCTTTTAAATGCTTCTGTTTCTGAGTAGTCTGTCTTTCTAGGAGGAGTTTACACAGCACTGTAAATTCCAAGGTGCTACCCTGTTGTCTGGAAAGCTGTGTCCCAAGGGAGATTATCTGACATGCTGAAGGTGGATCAGACACTCTCGGCTCTGGCCAAGAGCTCTTGGACTAGATGCTCTATTTTCAAATTCTGGATCATGCTGAAGAGACAACTTCAGTTTTCGGCACCTAATTTTTAATGTTCATGTTTCTTTCTTCCTGCTAGGGGCTTCCTCCATTGCTGGCAAACTTTGAATACTAACAAGCATCAGAAGCACGCTTTCAAGCTCACTTTGTGCATCACAACATTATTTACAAGACTGGAAAAGCTAGTCCCTGGCAGGCTTCCCCACTACAGCCTTGAACTATGAGCTTCATACCGTCACCAGAGAAGACTTTTATCACTGTCTGGGCATTGCTAAGTACTGGACACAGCAGAAGGAGCACATGAGAAACTGTCAGGAAGTTTGGATGATGCAGCCAGGCAGCCAGGACACAGTGCTCTGGGTCTTTACAAGGCTTCCTGAGAGTCCAATGGGGATGGGGACCATGCCACAGGATCAGGCCTTTCATGTCTGCTGATTCTGCAAGTACCCTCTTGAGAGGCCAGCGAGTAACATTTTTCCTGCTCTGATTGTTCCAAAGAAGTAATCAGAGCAATGCTTTCTGGTTTTGAGAACTTCTTATGAAGATCACTTTTATGGCTATGTGTGTATGTTTCAGAAAATACTTCATGCTATTAGTATCTATGTAATATTATTATTATATTACTGCTTTTATTACAATATAATACAATTATATTACTAAAGATTATATTGCTTCATTTTAAGGTTTTATTCTCCCTGTTTTTATGACTGTAGAAACAACAGAATAAAAGGGAAAATGTCGACTCTGTGGAAACTTTGCTTTTCTTGATTAGTTCCTGGGCACACATCCTTCCCTTGTAATTCCACAGTCTGGAGTCCCAGCTGTTCATTGCAGACTGGGGGAGCACCGTAAAAAAATCTCTGCTTTTCCAGCTGGAAGCCCTGAGTGGAACGGTGAGGTAGGAGGTATTGAAAGCTCTGAGCTATCTCTACAGGCAGAAGTCAAAAAGAAGATATAGGTGTGTTGGGCCTTGCAGCAGTTTTCAGTTTGCACTGCAAATAATGCAAAACATCTGAATGAATCATGTTGGGTGCTCCATGTTTCATGATTTCCAGCCTCTCCAGGCAGGAGGCCCTTTGTGTAAATCCACTGGGGATGTGCTGCTGCTAGGATCTGCAACATGCAGGCACAAATGATTATGTGAAGAATAAGGCAGGGGCTGGTGGCAACCATGCCTATCTCTTCTAGTTGATTAATGCTTATAGCATCCTTTGGCCATGCCAAAGTCTCCAGATGTTTATCAGACAATCAAGACAGGCAGAAAAGTTGCAGGCTGAGGAAGCAGCTCCAGCCCCTGCTATCTGAGAGAGTATATAAAGCTGCGCGCAGCTGGCTGGGGAGTGTCTCCTATGTTAACCAGATAAAATTACTCCAAGCAATGAGTGGCTTGGAGTGGCAATAGAGTGGCTAAAGTTTTCTTTCCCCTGTCCAGGTCCTTAAGCTGGATGTCACATGCCTTCTTTCTGGCCATTCTGGTGTTAACTCTTTGTTTGCTTAGGGAGAAATCAAATCACTTGATCAACATGTAGCTGAGGACACCAGGGTCTGTAACCACTCAGCAACATAACTTGTGTGTTACTGGTCTGCTGTGGAATGTGGCAACTGGATTTGAGCCTGGTCAACATATATATCTTCAAACATCTTCATTTGTGTCTTGCTTTGAAACTTAATTATGCTACAGAAGTTAGCTGAGTCCCATCTGAGAATCTAGAAAGTACAACAGCACAAAGCTATATGACAAGGTGTAGCGTCCATGGCCAGCACAAAACGGAAACCCTAAGTGTTAAGAAAATCTGCAAGACCTGAAGACCTATCCATGTCTCTTGCCATAAATACTTAAGCATCATAAAATCTTGCTCACAGCTTAGCATTGCACAGAGAAGGCTTTACCCATAGCAGTGTGGAAATTACTGACACATTGCTAGTTCACATGAAATAATCTGAAAATGCTGGCAGGTGTTGCTGTGTTTCTGTACCTTAGAATAAATATGCAGTCAGACTTTGACCTTGTAAAGGTGGGAGCTCAGTGTACCTAAAACTCCAACTCTCTGGAGGAAGATGGCAGGTTGGATGGCCCAGGTCTTTGGAGTAGCATGATGACATTGCCTGAAGGTTAAATGAGATGTAAATTTGAATTAGGAGGAGAAAGGTGGGTTGATGAGAGAGAATTTGTTTGAGAAGACCCAAGAAAGAGAACAGGAGCATTCTGTAAGTAGTGCTAGGGGAAGATGATTAGATGGTCCAGAAGCTAGGGCTGTGTCAACCACATTGTTCTACATGAGAAAGGACCAGTAGTCCAGTAAGGAATAATATATACCAGCCCAAAGTTGATCTTAATCCCATAACAGCAATATGGTGACCTGCTCCAAATTAATTGCTTTTTCCTGCAGTATCATCTGCAGGAGTAGGTGGATCTGGGTGAGTACAGACCCTGCTGTGAATCCTCCAACTTTTTTCCTGACAGTCCAAGGCTCATCTCAGTGAACTATTACCACAAAATAGTTTTCCTGCAGGCAAGGCAGAGGACAGTGCCTTTACTGCAGGACAGAGGGGTTATTCCTGGCACACCAAGAGGAACCCTATTCTTGCTTTAAACTTCAGCTAACACTCATCTGTTTAGCCCCAGGCCAGAGAGCTTTGGATGAGGGTGGGGTGGTGGCCAAGGGAGAAAAGCAAGGGAGATATCAGGATATAGAGCAGAACAACAGAGGACAAAATGATTGATGAAGGAGGAATAAAATGAGATCCCATGAGGCTCCTCAGTTTCATTTAACATGGGTCTCTGCAGCATTATCCAGTGCAGCTTCTCTCAGACAGGTGGTACAGTAGGTGTGATTCTCTTCGGGTTGTAAGGAATGCCTTGGGGATTAATAACAGTAAGTCAGCACTAGCAAGAACATGAGATGGCTGTGCAACCTGATTATTTTTGGACACACATCCTGGAAGCTGTTGGGCCTACTCCTGTTCCATCATCCTATCTCAAAGCAATATTGGCAAGTGGCCACTGGCTCCTCAGGGAGCAGTGGGCGCCTGCACAGGGATGTGCTGTTTTATGTCCCTTTTCAGCTCCCTATAGTTACAGTTTCGACTCTCTGACTCTTACTCCCAAAATAAATTTTTTCATTTGTTGTCCCCTGTAATTATCTGGGTTTCTGTCCAACTTCTTGTTTGTTTGTTCCTCCTTCTCAGAAGGGCTAATCAGTCTTGCTAGAAGTCCCAAAAGAGAAACATAGCAACAACGGGTCCCTGAAAGTGAAATACTAAGGAAGAGAAGAAGAAAGTGAGAAGATGTAATACTGCTCGCCTGACACACTCCCAGACTCCAGCACTCTTCAGCTCTTCCCAGGCCAAATGTGGTTTCTGAGTATTCAATAGCCCTTTCCGAAGCGTAAGTAGCTACACTGCTATTCTGAGAGATGAAATGAAGCAGGATCTTGGAGGCAGCTAAAAGCAGAGACAGCATTTTATGAAGGCTGTAACAACTCCAGCTGGAGTGTGATCAGGGTACTGTGGCCCTGCCCCAGTACAAGTGAGTCTGGGTCAGAGGGGTGAACCAGACATGCGCACATTTGCTCAGCAGCAATCCCAGTCCATCAGGCAAGAACTTTGCAGAGGTGATGGTCCTGTAATGCACAGGACTATCACTAAGGGAGCAAGAGGACATGTGATAAAGCAGAAATGATGAACAGGGCACTGTGAGCTGCTCCACTCCTAGTGGAGCCTGGACTCTGAAGCGAACAGTGTCCCAGGCTGGTGCCCCTGCCTCCCCCAGTCACATCTGGCTGGGGATAGTCTCTTGCTACAGCTGGGCACCAGGGCATAATGAGGCCAAGATCTCTGGCACCCCCATCCCTGTCATGGGCCACAGTTCTGCTACCGCTAGTGTCAGCTCTGAGCATTACCAAGTCATTCAGCTGTACAGAAATGCCTGGACTAATTCTTATGAATTAGCCAGAGTGCATGGTTCTTCATGGAAGGCTTAGCCCTTTCCCACTGAAGGCAGGAGGACAAACTTTCTCTGGTCCATTTAGAAGCTTTCCAGTTCAAAGTCAGCCCAGTTAAGTTTTTTTTACACCAGTTTTAGCAGCTGCCAGAGTGAACTTGCAATCTGCTGTATCCCTGCTGTGCTCCTACTGGTGTGTAAGGGCCTAGAGGTGGGTCTACCACACTGCTAGCCTATAGAGGTAACCCCAGAAGAGAGCTGGTCTACTCTCATCTTCTTGTCTCCCTCTGGACTGCTAAAAACATTGTTCCAGCTTGTAAAGTAGGCTAGTTCTTAACTGTGATTAATCACAAGATTGTAGCATGGAGACATCAACATCCTCCCTGCCCTGGAACTTGGGAGCCACCTGCACTCACCCATGTGAGGAGACAGGCCCCTTGTAGGTAGGAAGATTACCTCTCTCAATATTAGCCCCGCACCTTCAAAAGTCACATCAGTCCTTCAATTGGTATGCTTATAATAATGATGACAACAATAGCAGCAACAATGGTGTTTTAGCTGTATCTTATGTGGGTTTGGAAGCCTGAAGGGAAACCTGCCTATCACAAAAGCGTATGAGAGATTTAAAAGCCAAAAGCTTCAAAATACTTGCCATACTTTGGCACCTACCCTTCTGCTCTGACCTCTACTCTTGCAGCAACCCGCTTTCTCCTTCCCCTTCAGAGGCTCTGCTTATCCCTGCTGGTGTTGTCAGAACAAATAGTCTTTTCTGTGCCAAACCCCTCCACGTTTCTTCTGCAAACCAAATCTGATTTCCATCGCCAAGAGTATTTAATACATATGTGATTAAATAATGAAATTACTCCTCGTAGAAACACCAAAGGGTCAGCACCAGAGAGGGAAGAAAAAACTACTCAAGCTAGAGGACAATGTTGGATGCAAATACATATAGGTTAAAAACCCCTGAAGGGGCAAGTAGCAGGGGACTGGACTCCATGACCCTGAAGCCCCTTTCTGTCCTGGTTTCCAAGTACCAGCATGTGGGAGAGGGAGAGAGAGCAAGCAGGGGGGAGACATGCTTTGAAAATCCCCCTTGTATTTGTAAGGGCCTGGAGCGTGTCTTTGCATTGTTTAATGGTGATCTGTTTCTTATTATTGCAATGTGATGTCCAAGGACGCTGTGTACTGACCTGAACTATTGCTGTGTGCAGCTGTGGGAATGATGTCAGCGTCCTGCTCTTCAATGGGCACGTTCTGGGGGTTGTTGAGAGCCGGACTCCGGGAGCCATTTGCAGCAAGGAACAACATCCCTCCAGCCAACACCCTCGTGAAGGGTGCCAAACACCCCCGTGCACCAGGAGATGGCAGCCATGCCTGGTTTTCCACACTACCAATAACCATCCCATGCCCTGTTTATCCTGTTTCCCCCGTTATCAAAGACCGATCCTGTACCTTGCTCTGCTGCAGAGTTGGAGCTTTCACAGAGCAGGTGGTCTCTGTATCCCAGCCCTCCAGGGTGATAAAGCGCGTGTCAGTTGTCATAAGACTGGATGCGTCCCGAGGGTCCGATTGTCAAAAGGTCACGCAGGTGGCTGTGTGCAGAGACACGCGGGATGACGTTCAGTGAGGATGAAGGAGCTACCCCCAGCCCATGGGCAGGACAGTTTTCAGCAGCCCCCTAGGCCTCGTGAGGGTGTGCTTACAGTAACGGTGTATAAAGCTTGAGCGTGCAAAAAGCACCCAAAACATTACACACCTGCTCACGGGGGCAGGCCTGGTGAGAGCTCACGTTTGTGCCAGGTTTGCTGGGAATCTTTTGTATCCTGTCATTAAATCGTGGCTGTAGTCCTTAGGGTGCAAGTAACAAGACAACAGGGAGGCAGGCACACTCGTGGAAAGCACGGCTCAGGGCAGCAGCTGTACAGCTGTTCAGATGCGCCTCTGCCTTGTTCATGGCTGCAAGCCCTGGGATGTTGGACCAAGCGAGACTGGGGTTTTCAGCTGGCACCACAGGCCCATCTCCATAAGGGATAGACTGTAAACATCAGTGGTACCCAAGAGTATATAAGCAGTAGTGAAATGTTCCCTATATGCACAGCCCACAGGGCAAGTAAAAAAAATCTTAGGTTGAAAAAGTAATGTTACTACGTAACAGTCATCCTCCAGGGAGTTATTCTTGGCAGACACACCTAATGCATTTGAGGTTGAATTAATTAATAATGCCAATTCAAAGAATACCTTGTAAGAAATAATATGAATTGGTACTTGAGAACAGAAAAAGTGCAGTTAAAAAGGATCTCTATAGCAGGAGAGCTAAATTCCTATAGCTAAACACATGGATTAGCTAATCAGTCCGCTCTGAATTTAATCTGCTTTAGATTCAGAAGAAGCAACCTGGCATGTATTCTGAATCCAGTGCATGTTTTTTTGCATTTACTCATTGCATTCATTCTCCTATCATATAATGTCACCAATTGTCATATTTCAACAAGTATCTTCAACTCAATGTTTGACAGCATTTAAAGCAAAAGCCAGTGTCTCAACTGCTTTTTTAGAAAATGCTACTTTTTCTAGTAGCTCTCCAACAATTCCACTCAGAAGGACAACAGTGTTGTACAGGCCAATACCAAAAATTGGAAGACAGAGATCCTTTTTCCATCTCTGCTTCTCTTCTTGTTTTGTGAAGTATGTTGAGTTCTGACCGAGTGTCCACTTCGGTCAATTACAAGTCATGACTGGGAACGATAGGCTTGCAATCAATGAGGGAAGCATCTTGAACAACTTTAGCATTTACATCCCAGATTTTTGATAGTATTTCCAAAGTATCTATTGCCTGAACACTTTATCCGCCTTGATCTGCTGGGTGACACTGTCAACAACTTCAGAGTTACAAGGGAAAAGGATAAAGACAGTTTAATGGGATAATGCCAGGTTGTCTCTCCAGAAATCAGAAAGGATAAGATGATACATCAATCCTTTCTGTCAACTTCTACTTCCCTCACCCATGTGGTAACAAAATAATGACAAAACCAGATGCTCATTTGTAAGACCTTTATTTACATAAATAATATGCACTGTATCAAAAAAATATACAGCACCATGCTTGCAAATTAATGCTTTGCAAAAAACTCTCATTGCTATTCCTGGTCGAAATTCCTTGAGCTGAGAGTGCCTCAGGAGCCTGAAGTTGTAGGAAGCTTGTGATGCACCCAGTTGTGACCTCTCCTAGCAGGAGGAGGCACTGTGGGAGCAGGGCTCTCTGCTGTCCTCCTGTGGCTGGCCTATCACCAGAGGAGATGTTTTGAGGAGTGACACAGGTGCCTCCAGCCTTACCCAGCAAGAGGAACAGGATGGAGCAGAGAACTCACAGCCATCATAAAAGAAATGACAGAGCACCCCCCAGAATGTGGGACACAGTCTTGGCAAAGCCTCAAGAGGTTAGACTGCAGAGGACAATCCATCTGTAATTTAGGCAGTAGGAAGGTGGTGGTGAGCAGGCATGTAGTATGAACCCATGTCTTCAACTTGATAAAGACTGTGTCTGCAAAACCAGGTGCTGATGGGGTCCCCTAGTGGAAACACAGTGATTGCCAGGCAGGAGGATGCTTTGATTTTGCCCCCTACAAACGATAGCTATCTGCAGTCTGTATAGCTTTGCTCATGCCAGGTGTTTCTTCTGGTCAGCTCTCAGTCCATTCACCAAGTAGCCATATCTAGCCATATTACGGGCAGTAAAAGGCCTGAAAAACCAGAAGACTGTGGGACTGTTAAGGTGCCTCCAGCAGAGGAAGTTGGCTAGGGAGGGAGTGTATTGCAGGACTGATCTAGGGAGAAGTGCTCAGTGGATGAAAAGTACTCCAGTAGTGAGAGCTGTGGTGCTCCTCCCTGAAGTATGTCAAGAAACAGATGGTGACTGATGTGGATGCCAACACACCATCTAAAAAGACACAACCTCAACCTACATGAATGAGAAATTAAGTCTGAGGGACAATATAATGTGGAAATGAAGTGTGTTTTCCAGTAGATGTATGCTGGAAAAACATTGCCGTGGTGAAATGCCTTGGTCGCTCCTTTCCTGGCTGGGTGGGAGGCCCACACACTGATCAGTACTGACCTCGAGCTGCCATGGCTCTCAACATAGTTAACAGGAGTTGAGTGGACTTCCTATTTCTGCATGGCAAATATCTTGCTGGACACCCAGAATTGCAGTTTGCACTTGAAAATGTTGGCCAGGGAGTCTTCTGCTTTAATTTTAGGCTTTTATTGTCTAGTTTCAGCCTCTCCTAGGGCACAAAAACTGGTCCCACAGCTACCGAAGCTCCCTCCTTTCTGGGCAGGAGGCACTACAGGGCCTGGGCCTGCACACAATCCATTTAGAAGACCTGCTGGCTTCAAGTGAAGTTTTCAAGCTAAGCTACCTGGGCTGTCCGGGACTTACTTCAATACTCTCAGTCGAGCTTTCCAATAACTGGCCAATTTTGCTGTTAGGACACAGGCTATACCACTTAAATGGTGATGGTTTTCAACTTCCTACCCACATCCAGAAGGACAAATACACCGTTTCACAGGGGAGGACACAGAGCAGCTCAGTGTAGTGCAGCTCTAAGAGCCAAGAGATGTGCTCCCTGCAGTCCTCATGAAATGTGCAGAAGCCCTCATGAAATGTGCAGATCAGTGCAGTGCCAATGAGAACACAGTCACACAAACAGCTTTGCAGGCTGTCTGTTCCCACCTGTGCAAGGTGAAACCCAGAACTCCATTTAGTGGACCACCTGAATTAGCTCTGCAGGGACCGATGGAGGGCAAATTGCTCTCTGGCAATGTCAGTGCAGTCCTGGCTATTCCCAGCTAGCAATGGATGAGGTGTGAGTCTGGGGAATGTGTCTTCAGAAGATCAGCCTAATTCTCCTTGGAAATTAAAACGTAAGGATAGTCTTATCTCTAGACACAGGGCTGGAAGGAAGAGAGATGTAAAGAGGGAAGAAGAGAAAGGTCTGTTGTAAGGGAGAGAGTTGGAAATCAAAGAACAAGTGTTTGTCAAGTCTTCTGATTGCTGATTACTTTCGCTTCAAAGTCCCAGAGTTTTAAAGGCATCTCGTAAATCATCTACTTCATACAGTGGCTGCAGAACAAAATATAAATGGTAGGTCAGTTGTCCAGTGAGCAGGAACCTATGAAGATGGGGAAGGAGGAAGGAACGGTAGGAGATGGGATGAGAGGTGGAAGAAGGGGAAGATAATGAGGAGAGGAGATATGAAGGAAGCTGGGGGAGAGAGGCATGAGGGACATGGAAGGTGAAGACACAGGAATGAATGGAATGGCAGATGGCAGAGATGGGCAGCAAGGGCAGAGATGGGCAGCAAGAGCAGAGAGGAACTATAGTGAGGAAGAAGCTGAGGGGAAGAGGTACTGGAAGGAGAAGGAGAATTGGCCCTCACCAGGAGGATCCGTCGAAGTTTCCTGGACAGATGGACAGCGTTTTCATGCAGCCCTTCCCAGGCTTTGAACGTCTTTTCCCTGTTCTCCACAAATGTGTTCCAGCAGTAGAAGTAATCTGTGCAAGGCACAGGGGAGTTACAGAGTGCTCAAGACTGCCCCAGAGAGGACACTGACCTCTCCTAGGATCACCAAATCATCACATCCTGCCATCATCTTCTCTGGCTCCTTGTCCTAGCTTCCCCCACCCTCCTGGGCCTCCCTAACTCCCCATAGCTTTCTGTCATCTCTTTCTCGCCTGCACATCTCACCTTTGAAGGTCATGATGGCAATCTGGGCCCCTGCCCTGTGCAGGCGCCTCAGCCCCTCAGGCTCTGCCTTGCGGTCCTCGCAGAAGTAGAGGCGTGCCGTGAAGATGCGGAGCGTCAGGTTGGGGTAGGCGCGCAGGAAGTCGGCCACATGTCGGGCGCAGTCGTAACAGGGGCTCCAGGAGGTGAACCAGGTGATACGGTAGCAGCGGCCGGGGTCCAGGTCCCAGGCTGAGATGTAGCGCAGGAAGAGCACCTCCACGTGACAGCCCATCTTCATGAAAGAGGGAGAGGGCAAGGCGTGAGGCGGGGGGGGAAGCAGGGTGTAAGAGGGGTGAGGAGGGAGGTGTGAGCTGGATGGGGTGTGAGGGGAGGAGGAACAAGGTGGGGGTAGGTCCTAGGGTCAGCGCACAGAGGGAGAAGGCACAGTGGTACCTAAGTGGAAGACTGGCTAGAAAAGCACAGGAGCGCACTGATGTGTAGGAACATACAAGAGGAATGGGGGGAAGCTAAGCAGAAAAGTAAGTAGACTGGTAAAGCAGCAGGGAGGATGGGTGTCCTGCTGGTGACACACTTGGGGGTAGCATAAAGTACAGGTTTACCTGGAGGCTGCATCCCCCAAATAGTATGTACCAGTGCAGTGTCCATGCTCATGGACACGTGTGCCAGTGCCTGCGTTGCTGTCACAGTCTTCCTTTCCCTGTGGCCCCAGGCGAACTGGAGCTGCATGCATCTCAGCATGGATATAAGAACAGGACGCCAAGGTGTTCCCCGTACCTTATTGCGCAGGTATCCAAAGTCCAGGGAGCACGATGTAGCACTGTCACGGCGCTTTACAACATAGCAGAGGTAGGTTTCACGCCGGCCCTTGGCCCAGCGCAGGTTCTTGAAGTTGTAGAGGAAGAGTTTCCTCTTCATCAGGAGGCTGCAGGAGAAGACAAGAAAGAATTTACATTAGCCACACACTGGAGCCAGCAGTTGGCCATGTCTTTGTTGAGGGCTCAGCACCAAAAATATCATCCTCATGTCCAGGCCTCTCAGTACAAGAAGAGCATCAGTAATTTGCATGCAATGTGTTAGGGAGAGGGTGCAGACGTGACTGTGGGGATGAAGCAGGTGACCTTGTGAGTGGAAACAGTAAGTGAATTAGTAGTGATTAGTCAAACAGCAACTATGGCTGGGTAGAGTGCGAAAATATCTGCAAATATCCAAAAGATGGACACCAATGAGGGAGAAGGATGAAGGTGTCTGAGAAGACCTGGGAAGATGAGAGGGTCTGGAGTTCAGTCATCAAGAAATATTATTTTTGCTGTATGAAACCCTGAAAAGCCACTGGGGCAAGGGATGGATCAAATTAGAGCCTCTTTAGAGAGGACTGGACAGAGTTTCTTCCCAGCATTGCCCAAAAGAAGAGCACGGTTGAAAGTGTGCAGGGCTAGGGGCTTGGGTAAGGTGCCATACACTAGCTGACAGAATACGTAATGCGGTAGGCATGCTGACACCTCTCCAGACACAAGTACCATTCCCACATTAGGCAAACATCGAGACTGGCAGGGGCCTGCTCCCATGCCCAGGGATCCCGCTGGGGAGAGGCAGCAGGAGCACGGGGAGGGTCAGTTAGTCATGAGCCATATCTAACAGCCGCACCAAGTGGAGGTACATAGGCAGCTGAGAACAGCTGTGTTCATTGAGGTGAGATACTCACCTCCCCCACAGCAATGCAAAACAGAAGTGAATGGGTTAAAAATAATCATGTCCTTTGTCATCTTTTCCCTCTGATAGACTGATGTTCAGCAGGGAGATGGGGTCAGTTTAAGTGATAACGAGCTGGGTTTTCTGGGGGGTCTCCAGTGGGGTGTAGGAAAGGGGAATTTGGGTTTGTTAGGAATGTAAATCTGAGAGTCTAAGCAAGGAAAAGTTTCTTATACAAACACCCTTCATCTGTTTGCCAGGGTCACCATAAAGCCTGACTAAGCACTGCAGAGCACTCAATCTCCAGCTAACAGTGGCATCCTCTCTGCTCCTCCAGGAGCTTCTGTCCATTGTGCACCCTCACACATGGCCACTGCACCACAGGTATTCATTCATAGAGTGATGCACATCCTCTTGCCTTTTGTTACATAGTGCACGTGCTTTGCTGTCCTGTAGCACTCCCTATTGCACCTCAGACCACATCGCCAGAGAGGCACATTCTTCCCTCAAGCATCCTTGCTACCCTGATTGTCCCACAGATAGGCAAGCCACCTGCACACATCCTCCTTCCTGCCATGTTAACCTCAGCCTGCAGTGCAAAAATACCTGTCCTGCTCACACAGAAAGAGCAAGAACACACATACTCAGTTATGCCACTCTTTATACAGACATGCTCCTAGAGAAGTAGATCACATGGGAGTTGTGGCATGTATCCTGCTAGGAGAAAGTCCATAGAGAAGACAAGGCTCTGCAGAGTCCTGCACACACTCAGAGGGCAAAGCATCCCTACTAAGCATTTTATTCAGCCCAAGAGCAGCCTCAGGCAGTTCTTGGAGGTCTGTCCTGTAAGCACTGCTGCAGTGCTTGCAGGAGTAGAGCACAAACTGATCCCACTGTATTTCATCACCCCTTTCCCTGGCAGTTCATGTTGAGTACATGTTTCCCATACCCACTCTATGTTCTTCATCATCACTTTTGATTTATTTCTCACACTTAGAGCTGCCTCACTCCCTACCACCTTAGATTCACCCTATTTCCCTGCCTTTGTACAAACGCTTATGAACATGTGTGTATATTCCCTAACACACACACACACACACACGTGTTGGTCCCCTCACAAAACTGTCAACCAGTGGTTCACCTCAGGCTTCTCCCTCTTAGATGTGTGTTATTGCAGGGATATGGGGAAGAATCTCCACCATAACAGCAGTCCTGGAGATGGGACACCCCTTCTATTTGTGACAGATCCTCAGGCTGTCCAGACAATCGTGTGGGAAATGAGCAGGTATGATAGGCCAGAGGCTTGCAAAGCTTTTACCTGGGGTGTGCCACAACAGCAGAAAACAGAGCAGAGGAATTGTGAAAAATGCAATCGCTTGTTGAAGAACCATATAAGCCAGGTGAAAAACAATGACAATTATGGGGACGTTTCATCAAAGCCCACATGGAAAAATGCTTTTCAACACATCAAAAACTTTAGGAAAAACAGGCTTTCCCTTTTCTCTTTTTGTGAATTTTTGGGCAAAAACATTTGCTTTCAAAATGTTTCTGATTCTTCTTCTAACTGTCCTTTTTCTCACTTCTTCCCATTGTTCTCTGTTCAGTGGTTTTGCCTCTGTGGAGCAGCATGTGCATGCAAATAAGGGTGAAGAACAAGAAATTACCCCAGAACCCAGAAAAATAAAATTATGATCACTTGGGTTATTTTTCAGTGTCAGAACAAAGTGAAGCAAATTTTGAATCACAGAAGCCATTTGTGCAACTACAAATGTTCATTAACATCAGTTCCTGTTTTCCTTTCTCTCTGGAGTTCACAGTCCCAGGATTCTTTTGCTAGGGAGGATTTCAGAACGTGGCTGGTACAAGAAGAAGAGTAATGAATGAACAGATGTTGCGGCGAGCGACTGAGCAGATGTGCATTTAGGTACAAACTGCTGGATATATGTGCAACTCCTATAGCTATAGCATAGCTCAAGGGAAAGCAGCAAGGACACAGGAGCTGTGATTATACCCAGGCACTGAAGAAGTAGACTGAACAGAGACCTTCTCCTCAAATAAAGATTCATGAAGCCAATCCTCAAATCAGAGTGAAGGCCCCTGAGTGTGTGAATGACACGCAATCGTGGAGACTGATTAGTGATAATCAGCTCACAGAGTAATTGCAGTGCAAGTAGAGGAATCCAATGCTGCAACAGTCTGTGCTTATGAGCACAGGGGTGTGAGCAGCAGAAACAGTAAGAGAGAAATCTGGTGCAAGTGAAAGAATAGGGGGATAAGGAGAGAAGAGTGGGCAAGGATTGAGGTGCTTAAGCGGCAGATAGTATCTGAATGTTCATCTTTCTGTTATCTTTTTTTGTTTCTAGAAAAGAAAAAGAATGAAAAAGAACAGAGAATAGTCACGAGAAAGAGAAATGACAGAAAGGGAAAAGAATACAGGGTGGCAGACAGTCAAAGAGAAAGAATGACAGAGACACAGAGATGCAAGGTGCAAGAGCAGGACGAGGCGGGGAGTTAAATCACTGAGTCAGACGGGGAAAGGGAAAAGGATGGTGAGCACCAAATGGAGAGCAGGTTAACTCTAAGAGAAAGACCCTCGTTTCTTATATGAGCAAGAAACCGGAGGCACTCATTTTACCTGTCCATGACTGCCGGGGTCTCTCTCAGGTGATGGGATTGCAGGGAGGTTGTCTCGCAGGCTCTGTCTGTGCAGCCCTCTGACTTGATGTACAGAAATGTGGACTGCCCCGTGTGTCCCCTCCCCATTCACCCCTATCTACCCCCTGCCAGGTTTCATCGGGGTGTGGTTGAGGGAGGAGTTAGAAAGGTCTCTGGAGCTGCAGGAGCTGAAGAGCACAGGGTAGAGATGTGAAGGGGCATCAGTTCTGAAAGATGCTCGGCACCCATTGGTTGCCTCCCCCCGCTGCACTCCCCATTGGGCCCTCCCCGCCTGCAAAATTATTCTGAATTAATATCAATAACATAACGAGGCAGGAAGCATTGTCTAGTGGTTAGAAGGGGGCCTGGGAGCTTGTGTACCGCTAACGTGAATGTGGGCAAAACCACACTATCCCTCCGGGCCTCGGGTCACGCAGCTGTGCAGTGAAGATGGTGGCCCTGCCCTGCTCCACTGCAGAGGGAGCTCTGCACAGCGCCGCACAGCCGCCCAGCTGGAAGGAGCTCAGGGAACACCAAATTGTTGGCAGGCTTCCCCCCCTCCTCCGTGTCCCCCTGTAGGGCCCAGCAGCTGCTTGGCAGCGTGGGGCAACACCAAAGCTGAAGAGGACAGTGAGAAGGACCCAGCTCCGGAGAGAGCCCAGGGTTTGACAAGGAGCACCTGGCCCCACTTGGGCACCTGAACATGGCCATAGGCGCCTGAGCCGTGTCAACATGCCAGGAGCGGTGGTGAACCTGCATTGCAAAGCTGTACGCAAAGGACCAGTGTGGCATGGCTCAGGGCCCGATCCTGCTGTTCCAGCTGGCACCAGCACTGCGATCTGCCGGCAGCAGGGTGGCTGCCGGGACCCTCCGTCTGACGGCTGTGCCCAGCAGGCGTGCAGTTATACGCCGTCATGCCCGGGCTCACGCTCAGCATGCAAACGCTTTGCTCTGCCGACACCGCTCTCTGCCACCCGGGCTCTGCTCCACCATGGCCCCGCAGCACCTGCCCGGGCACCCATCCCCTCTGCAGGGCTGAAGGACAGCCAAGGGATGGGGCAGTGGCTTTGGCCAGGCAGGGTGCTGAAGAGGCAGCCAGGGGATATTCTGCTCCGTTTCTTCCTCAAGCGGGGCACGGTCAGTGCTATGGCTGAGAAACAAGGCTTTTGTTTACCTCACGCTAGGGTAGTTCTTCGTTTTTTCTCTGCTTCATTTACTTTCCTTATTAATTTTACTGGCTTTCAGCATGCTAAGACTGTGTGAAACTAGTATATGCAAAAACATGAAAAGGAGAGATGAGTTGCCAGAACAGAGTAGATGACTCTCTAGCCTAGCACTTTGACAGTACTTGTCTTTGAGAGTGGCTGGCATGGCACACTTCAGGAAAAGGAGAAGCACTCCTGGAAGGTCCAGGGCTGGGCTGTCCTACTCTTAGGGGAAATGTCTGGGTAGGGCACACGCTCAACAAATCCACATTTTGTCAGCTGCATTGGTCTCAAGAGTTGTGGCAATTATCCTTTTTGAGGATCTGGCTCCTAGTGTTTGACCAAAGCTGGAAGAGCCTGCGATCCTTGCGAATCCCTGTCCTACTTAACAGAGTCAAAGAGGACACTCCTGCTAATGAAACAGCTGTCACCTTTCAGCCTTTGCCCTAGCAGCACCTTGCGACAAATCTCCTAGGTCAGACCAAGAGTAATTTTGTCCCCCTTTCATACTAGGTTTTTTCTTTTAATAATGCAAGGAGGATGTTTGTTGCACTGGACATTAAAAAAAGAAAAAAGAAGCAACACACCCTGGGAAATCTGCTTCTTGGAGATCACAACTGTTTGTGTTTCATCAGATAAATTGAGGTAGCTTCAGCTTTATTCTTGTCTGGTTCCTAATTTCCATAGCCAAAAGCTTGCAGAAAATTTTACATAACATTTTCTGCTCTGAACGGAGTCAAGAAATATCTTCATGGCCAGCCTGGTCTTTCCCATAAATTAAATTTGTGCATAATGATTTTCTCAAAGGTTTAACATGTCAGGTCTCATGAAACATTTAACTAGATCCTTTCTCTGGTCCTGCCTGTTGGCGGAATTCATTCTTCCATGTTTAAAACATCAGCTCTTTTCCTTAAATGTTGAGAGCCTCTTTGCTCTCCACAGAGCTAAAAAAGAAAGAACGAATGCATGAACAGATGAACTATATGTCACTCTTTGGCAGGGCTCTCAAGTCTAAATACTGATATAGGCTTTCTAATGCCCTTCATTTAGACTGGTAACTTCCCTCACACTGGAGGTGTGAGTACACAAAGATAGTGGCAGTGATTCTCTGCCTCTAGCTCTAATCCCCAGAGCAGAAATGTGTTGGTGTGGATGCATTTTTAGTGTCTCACAGCAAGTCTAGGGCAGCATTTTGAGAGGGACCCTCAGCTCCTATGCAGTTCTGCCTAAAGTAGGAGCCGCAGTCTCTTGCCAAGGCAAGATCTTGCTCATTAGCAGATGTCATCTTTGCTCTGGTTAAAAATAAATAGTTTGGAAAACCATGGAAAGGTTGCTGATCCCTGATCTAGCTGCTAGTCCAGCTTCCTTTGGCTGTAAATTGCCAAATCTTTAACATATGGTGGGACCCTTTTGGCTGGGAGCTAATACACGTGGAGAGATGCTGACCACTCTGGTTTTCCTTCCTTTCTAATACACACAGAGAGATGCTGACCACTCTGGTTTTCCTTCCTTTCTGCTCAGTGCAAACTTATTTGGAGAGGAGACTGGGGGTGGGAGAGAAAAACAATTTTACTGAAGATGACTCCATCTCTGTTTCTGATCAAAGCCCAAGTCAGTTAAAGGCTAGTGGGGAAGGCTAGAAAGGGTCCCTGTGCTGGTATGTTTGGAGTGTTATCTAGCAAGAGACACTGCTCCAGCTTATCAGGATCACAGAAGGATGTCCTAGCATCCCTTCAGGTTTCTTGTGCTTGGGACTCTATTCCCTGTCTTGAAGTCAGAACAACAGAGAAATAACAGCAGGCTGAAGAGCAGTGGTCAGGTGTAAGGGGGGAGGAGGAATATCACCATTACTGTTACTAAAGATTCGGAAAGCAAACTGCTAAGAAATCAGAGAGCAAAAATGTGGTGAATAACTAAAAGTAATTACCTAGCCCCAATGCAGAGGAGAGATTGCTTGTTTAGTCAACAGGAAGTCATGTGTTGGTGTGTACCGATATAAATACATATTTATTTTTTCCATTCACCCTTTGCTCAGAAATTGCATTTTGAAACAAGCGCCGACATCACCAGTTGGTTGGTTCTTACGCTGAGTACAAGAAACGCAGACACCTGCTTCCCCTCGCCTCAAGCGAAAACCTCAAGCAGAAAAACTTTCTCTGCTCAACAAGTGCTGATGCACCACAGACACTGACTTGCACAGAGACCTCGAGCAGGGGAACGGTAGAGTTCCTTGCCGTTAGACACAGGCAAATAAATAAGCTGATGTGCTTATTTATTATAAGCACATAGAATGTAATATGCTTATTTAATATAAGCATATATTAAGCATAAGCATATATTAAGCATAAGCATATATTAAAGTGCTTATTTATTATACTCACATTACATTATATTCTGTGTTCATTCCACAAAGATTCATCACCCTATTTTGATCGACAGACCCAACACATAGGTAACGCAGTTGCTCAGGCACCTCTGACAGGCAGACCACTCCCATTAGTCCAATTCTGTGTGTAAAAAAAATCTGCACTAGATGTAGAGACAGCTTGCTGTCTAGGACATGGTGCAAAGGGCCTTGTCCCTAGAGCTGCCAACTCATCTTGTGATGCAGCTGCGGATGCCATGCCTGGGGAGAAGGTTTCAGCAGTTGCATGACAAAGCACTGCCTTTCTTGGTGCAGAATATGCAGCACCACGGAGATATATGAAAGCTGTGAGGATGTGTATGAGGTCTGCCTGGTGGGGGTATGGAGGGGGGGTTGCAAACACAGATATAAAGCACTGTGGGGTGACTGTCACTGAGGCTGCACCTATGTTAGACAAGAGCAGGGATCCCAGGTCATGAGATGGAAGTGGGAAGAAGAGAAGACAGGAGTTCAGAATGTGTGGGGATGTCACTGGGAGAGTGGGTTTATGAAACCTGGACCCCTGCGCTGTGCACTGCTGCAGGCTGCAGGATTGTAGATGATGCCACTGATGCGGAATTGAGGGCATCTTGTTGCTGGGTGTGCACCAAGATTATATGTTATTATGCATTTTACTAGTAATTTGGCTTTCCAGGCTTGCACTGCAAAACTTTTACCTGGAGACTTGACTTGTGGTTTATTTTTGTTCCACTGTTGAGCTTGTTTTGGTACTGGGGGATAAGGCAAATTAGGGTGAAAGTATTGAATTGAGTACATATTTTTCAACCGCAGTCCTATGAGTGCCTCTCATTCCTGCCCTGCAGCTCTCTGCTAGCCCAGCCTGGGGCTCCTTATAGGAACTAATGGCCTTTAATCCTGCCTCTGTGACCCCACAATTTTTTCTCTCCCTGCCTGTATTAATTCCTCCCCACCATGTCTCTAGGCAGCAGCAGTTCCATCCCTTGCTACCAGTGACTGACACCTGCTGGGATCACCAGCAGGAAGGGAGGAAAGGGGCTGGGTTGGGTTAAAGAGTTTGAGACCTAGTGAATGGCTTCGCCATGAATGCAGGTAAGAAATGTGACCAAAGTCCAAGTACTTGCACTGAATGTCCTCAAGTGTCTTCTCTAGCTTGAGGCCGTGACATGGTTGGCAGCTTATCTCATTTACACTAAGAAAAACACAGAGTCTTCGATCAAAGCAGAATGTGCCTTCCCCATGCTGAGAGCTGGGGGTGGGGAAGTACCCACCAGAGCTGCTTGCACCTTGCTACTTCCCATAGCAGTGCATGCAGCTCCAGCCTCCAGCATGCCCTGCCCATCTGACTTGGCTTCTGGCTCCGTGCTGCACAGACCCAGAGAACACCCTCTTTTTGCACAGGGAGCTGCAGGCTGTGTTCCAGTCTTACTCTGTTTTCCTACAGCTCAGCCCCCTGGTCTGGGCACCCCAGGCCCTGCTCCCAATCACATCTTCCCCCTCCTTAATGGAAGTCACTGGCTCCGTATCTCTGCAATCATCTGCTAGTCATGGGGAGAAACTCAGTTTTGCACCGCAGTTTTTCACAATGAGACTTACCTTCTAGCTGTGGTTATGGTTTCACAGAGCAAAGTTGCCTGTTATTAGCTCCTGTTTGTGCAGTTGCTGCAGCTCATGCTACTCAGTGCAAAAAGAGCTTGCACCTGGGGCCTGGATGGTAAATCCTGATTTTAATTTCCCTGTTGTCTTTGGAGAAGTCCTTTGCTGGAGACGCTGGGACAGAAGTGCTTGGGAGCTCACTATAGAGCAGCATGTTGCATGTTCCTTGGCTTGCAGTCATGTGTTGAGTTCTCTGCAGTTGTACAAGCTTTCTTTGGGTGGAGGTCCTCTGAGAAGTGTTCTTGCATCTTACAGAGTTTTCTTATCAACAAAGCAAGCATTTTCAGAAGATTCAAGATAGTCTTGCTACTTCTTGTCTTCCTCCCCCCAGAGTTCAGAGCTGCTCCTATGCTCTCATCACTGGCTACATCCAGAAGGTTTGTGGGATGCCACCACTAACCTCTACTCCCTAATGCCAAAGTGTCAGACAGTAGAATTAGGGTCTGCCCCCAACACCCTCAGCCTCTTCCAGCGGGCCCAGTGCTCTTGGCAATGGGCGTGGAATGGGAGATCCATCTTGAGGCCAATGAAGAGAGGGAGAAGGAGGTGAAAAGCAATTCTCATTGCATGATGAGGATCTCCTCCTTTGCTGTGATATCTCTGCTGTCTTCCTTCCTTGCTAGTGCACTGGCATGCCTGGCTGTGCTGACTGTTAGCATCAGTTATTTCTTTAGCCATGACCACATGGGTGGGTCCCAAGTTTCTGCTCTAAGAAGTGAGGGCAGAGTTGTGACATGCTTGAGCTAGCTGCTCAGGCACAGGAGGGTATCCAAGAGTCTGAGAACTTCCCAGTTAATTTCATAGAGTTTAAAAATACCCTTTCATGTTCCAGCCAAAAACATGGGTTCTGCTTGGATGAAAAGGCTGGTAGAAGCTCCTAGAAAGTAGAGGAGAGAAAGAAGAGGAAGAATCTGAAGGGGAAACAAAGACCCTGGGAAACTACTGATTATGAATTATTATTATTAGAAATTTTAATTCACTGGTGCCCATTGGGTTTAGACAATGCTTGTAGCATTGCTTCTGCTTCCCACTCAGATGTGGCCCCAAAACAGCTATATCTCACTATAATATACAGCTCTTGCATTCACATGCACAACCAGTTAATTTCCCTTTGCCCAGACTCTACTCAAGGAGGGGATGCCATGTCCACTCATCTCTTCTATCATTTCTGTGCAGGTACAGGTAGGGCAGAGCAAAGGCACCTTTACTTTAAGGTGGCTAGCTTGGTCCCATCCTGATTTGGAAAACTGGTGGCAAGACCAAAAAACTCACAGATTGGAGAGGCAAAAATCTACCCTGAAGCAGTGCCCCTGGGGACTCTCAGGGAACAGAAATGGCAAAGGGGCTTGCAGAGACTATGAAGAGTTCAGATGCCTTTCCTAAAGTAAACCAAAGGGAAACTACAAAAGTACCAGCTGATGGACAATGGAGACAGGAGAAATGGTGTAATGATGGTGCTGGGCTCAAGCAGAGCTGATGAGAACGTTACTTGTGACCGCGGTGTGCAGAGTCTCAGGAGAGTGCATTCACACTGCACCAGGCAGAAAAGAAACTCTTTTGAACCCTTCCTCTACAACAAGGACCAGGCTGGAGGGTAAGTCTAGGCCGTGGAAGAAAACAGGTTTTATTTGTTAATCCATAATAATGGCCAACACAGCTTGCTCCAGCTGATCTGTGCTATTTGGGTACCAGACAAGAGACATAGTGAGGTGTAAGCATTTTCTAGTGGGTGTGTTTTCTAATACCGTCTGACTTTGGTGCTACAAGGGAACAGGCAGAGCAGTAAGCCCCACAGGAATGCCTTCAGCATGGAAAGGCTTTGTAGGTACAAGCCACCCAATACAAGAGGTGGCATGCTGACGTGTGCATCAGTGTGAAGCCAAAACCTTGGTCAAGATGTCACGTTGGTAGGCTGTGCTGGCAATCATGTTTGAAGCAGCTGCTGCTGCTGCACGTGCCACTGCCGCCCCAGCCTCTAAGGCATTGGCTAAGAAGCCAGAGAAGGTGGCAGGAGGATCCAAATCCTGCAAGCCCCCAGTCTCCAGGGGGGCTGATTATGAGGGTGATGACTGTCTCCAAGAAGCACAGAAAAACTTTCTCTCACCACTCTGAAAGGGAACTGAAGTCTATGCAGTACAGAAAGACAACAGCTGCACCAGGCTGGGGCTCAGGAGCATGGACAAGGGCAGCACAAGAGGACTTGGTGCTTCTAGCTCCTTTAAACTCAACAACAAGCCAAAAGGAAGGTGCCAAGAAGGCAGCAAAGGCCAAGAACCACCTGACCCTTAACTGGCACTGCTGAGAAACCCAGATTAGCTGTGGCTGTGAAGGAAATCCCAAGGAAAGCCAAGAATCTAGCAGCCACCGTGGCCAAGAAAGCAACCAAGAGCTTAGAGAATATGAAAGCTGACAGACCAAAAAAGGCAAAGATCCAGCTGAGGGCAAAACAGTGAAAGCTATGGCTGCCAAACCCAAGGCAGAGAAATTGAAAGTGGCCTGAGGCTGAGAGGGCAGAGCACAAGAAGTAGATGCTGTATAAGCACAGACAAAGTGTCTTGCTTCAGGACACAGAGTGTAAATCCTTTAATTGAACCACTGATTTTCATCATGTTTTGCATTTTTAACACAGTTTCCCCAAAGGAAGATAATTAATTGTAATAGTTAAAAATCCCTGTTTTGCAATAAAACTCAGGCTTTGTATGAATTAAATGTTTCTTCTTGCTATTTTCTTCAATTGTCTGCAGCACTATTGTAGGGGAGATGGAGGCAGACTCTGCTCAGAGGTGCCCAGCAAAAAGAATAGAGGCAACAGACGAAAGCTGCAACAAAGGAATTTCTGATCTGACATCAGGAAAATATTCTCCATCTTAAGTGTGGTGCAGCACTGGAACAGTTTGTGGACTCTTCATCCTTGCCGACTTTTTCAGAATTCAGCTGGGCAAGGCTCTGAGCAATCTGATTAGCTTTGAAGTTAGCTCTGCTTGCTAACTTTTAACATAATTTTATCTATTATCTTAACCGGGAAGGTATACTATCTCAATAAGGACATTTATTTAAAAAAATGCACAGCTTCATCTACATTTATTCTTATATTCAAGCAGGTGAGTTCTCACATATTACTTATTTAGACACATTGAATTACATATCTTTATTTATTACATATTTTTGTTAATGTCTAGTTTGTGACAAGCTGCATTTGTATGGAAATTGCAATCTTAGTAAAATGCCCAAAACATCATCCTGAAAGAGAATTTATTCATTAAATGAAGCTTTGCTCTGCTGATGACTTTCACCCATTCAGTTTTTTTATGTACTTCAACATAGTAGCAGGAAGTACATGCAGCTTGTATTTTAACTGATATAATTTACATTACTGAAAACATTTTTATTTGAAAAAACAATTTACATTAATAGCAAAAGTAGACAATCAAATTCATTCATGATGTTTCACACATTTTTTTTATAGTTTTTTTTTTTTAATGGACTAAAATCCAGTGCTCTATTTTGTGGGAGTTTATTCCAGCTTGCTACACTACAAGGGCTAAGAATGGCAGGGAACAGAGAGAAATGAAGCAATATGCTGAAGATCAGAGAGCAGGGGGTGAAGAGGAGATCCAGAAATGGAATTCAGATTTTCTGTGCCCCAGTCAAGGGGCTGTTCACAACTGGACAAATGTACGCTGTCAAACGTCAGACCATGTGGTCCAGGAGTAAATGTCATGGGATCATCCACCTTTAAAATCTTTTTTTTTAAAAAAAACAAACCTTTTTTCTATTTTAAACTAAAATCCCTTTTGGTTTCAACCCAGCTATTCTTTATGTAATAGAGGTGCTCTTTTTGGATGGGTTGCAAGCACCACTCCACTCTGTGAAGGACAAGCTCACACCCCAGCCAGCAGTATGCTCTTGAGGGGTCCCTCCAAGCTGAGAGGCCTGATGACAACATATTTTGTTCATGCTGCAGGTTCTTGTGGACAAGATCCAGGCAACATGGAGCTTCCAAGTGAGATGGCAGCTGCTTGCAACAGCCTCCCCGTGCTTTCCTGCAGCACTCCCTTTCCTCCTTGCCTTGTTTCTGCAACCAGGGGCCACCACCTCAAGACATGCGGTTGCTGTTCCCACAGTGCAAAAGTTGACCTGAGGTGCCATTCTCCCCTCCCTGCTCTGACTGGCATGTCCTTCCTGTCAGAAAATCCTGAGCTTGGCAGCTGAGGGAGCCACAGCGTGTGAGAACCAGAGGGCAAGAGAAAAGGAGAGCTGGCATGGGTCAAGCACTGCCCCCAGCCCCACTTGGCAATGCCATGTGTCACCTCATTGAGCACCCTTCCTGCTGCCCCACTTCAGCCCCACTGTCCTCCTCACCATGTTTCTTGCTCTGAGATGAACATATGAACAGAGAAGAAAGAGAAGAGGTGAGGAAAATAGAGGCAGAGAACAAGGAGCAGAAGGAGAGATGGGAAGGTGGAACAACCCTTGCTTTCCAAGTGCAGCAGAAAGCCCTCAGTGTGGCCAGGTTCCCTTGTGGGGAGCTCCAGCTCCATATGCCCAGCAAAGTGAGGTACCGCTTCGAACTGGGGACCAGGCATCAGAGCACTGGCCTTGAAACAGCAGCCTTCAAACTGGCAACACTGATCGGTACTCAGGAGCCATGACAGCAAAATGAGCAAGAACAACCATTGTGTGGGAAGTGACTGCAGGCCATCTAACTCCTGCTCCGGGTCAGAAGAGTTTATGAAAATCAGCCACAAACTCTAGATCATGCTTCTAAAATGGGACTCTGGCAGCTTTCTTTGTGGCTAGTCCAACTTCATGAGAAACAGACCTAGCTGGAGCTATATTTAAAACCATTTCCCCAGCTTACAAGAGAAGGCAATGTCCAGAGATCAGCAACGCAGCACCATGACAATTCAGGTTGGAATGGCAGGGGAGATAAATCTGTGTATGGGATAAGTGCTAATGAAGATGGGGAAGCCTGCCTGCAGACGCCACTACTGTAAGGAAAAGGAAGAATAAACTGACTTACAAAAAGTCGATGGCATATGTTGTACTGTGCTCACACAGCCGGTGGAACATGCTGATAGAGGGACAATGCAAAGGCCAAGAGCTCATGAGTCAGAGCAGGGTCAGGCCTGTGTAGATGGGAGCAACACCTACAGTCACTCAGGCCGAGACTGTTTCCATTAGAACAGTCTGAGATGGGGACACCACAGCGTTAGCCAGGAAGGAGCATTGATTCTAGGGGATAGTGTTGTGCAATAACCTGCATTGTGTGGTTTAGTTCTGAAGAACTATGGGACACTGTTAGAGGCAGTTTAATGGGTAATTTGGGCCACAGCCACTTTTGTTCTAGAAATACCATCTAAATGCAGACTTGACTGCTTGCACATGAAGACACTGCCTAGAGTCCCCCATGCTCTGAGCGCTCCATCTTTTTGACCAAAATATGATGTACAGTCAGTGCCTGATGAACCTATGCAAAAGTCCGAAATTCAATGAAAGAGAAATTTTCCTAATCCTTTTGACCTAAATGTGTAATTTTTAATGTAGCCTTTCAGTTATTCCCATTACTGAGTTAAATGGCTTTAGTGAACAAATTCTTCTTTGCTTATGAAATGATTTATCACAGCTCTTCTCTTATTTCAGCCATCTTACCATTTTACTTGGCAATGGTAATTCTCCACCAGTAAGTCATGGCACTCGCACAGTGAAAAGATGTGTTCTCAGCACAAATCTCATGGGCTTGGAGGAATTATCCCTGTGCTCAGCAGCTATCAACTGTCAGGAAAATCTAGCACAGCTATCCATGGGAAAAAAAAGGTAAAGATAATTTTCTGTATCTAGAAAAAATAATGACCTCCCAGGAAGGCAGGTCATTCACGAGTGGTTCAGGAGTGAAGGGAGGGTGGCAGCAGAGGACTGGGCTCGCAGGGAGTAGAGAGGTCCAAATGACAGATTTGGGCTGGAGTCAAGTCTGCCCACAAATCTGGAGGAAATACAGCTAGAGACAAATAAACCCAAACACATGAGAGTTGCCAAGAATAACAGGAAATAAATTTTCTTTTAATATTTTTGTGTGCATTATATAGACTCTAGCATTAAAACAGTGTTCTCCTGGAGAGGAGCACCTCTTCCTGTCCCTGCTGAAAGCAAGCAACAGAAAGGCTTCTAACCATTCCTCAAACTGTATGAATGTTAAATTTCTATATACTGTACAGTAGCTATGTTATACAGTTATATATCTATATCTATATCAGCTTACATTCAACTCTAAATACAGAGTGGAGACTTGGCCTAGTCGTATTTCCAAGAGCTCCCTCTAACATCTCATCTCCATCCTACCTTCCTCCACACAGGCAAATTCCACAGGTATCCCAGCATAGAAGTCAGTGGCTGCCAGTGGCTTGAACGTCTTTGAGATCAAGCTCTCAGTGCCCTCCTCTCTACAGAAACATGCACACTCTCAGTACAGAGAAATTCCTCCTCCATCCCTAGTCTCACGAGCCTCGAGTACTCAAGAGGAGCATCATCCTCTGTGTAAGGGTGCGATGACCCTATATATAGGGTGGAATTCCAGTCACCGCATAACTTGGAATTCTTTCTCCTGTATACTGGATTAATATAGAGAGATTTATCCCATCTATGGCCGATTATGATCTTATACAGAAGAAACCTGTATCTGCACAGGGTGTCTTCCCCTACACAGAGAATGTAACCAGCTTCTTGCTGCATACAGCAGAAATCCAAGTCCCAGGGAGAGGGTCTTAACTTAATTGTTTTGCTCTTTTTATCAGAGAAAGGCAGAGCCTGCCTTTCTGCAGCTAACTGTCCTCTATATTGTGTGACCCTGGCTCTGTGCAGCAGACCAGTGCTCCTGCAAGGCTGAACGGTACTCAGTTCAGCAGCAGAGTATATTATGTGACAGGGGTGAATGCCTACTCTAGCAAACTGGCTTTCTGTTAGTTGGGAGCAATGCTTAGAGATCCTAGAGACAGGGTCTTGCTGATCTGCTGCAGTGAGCTAAGCTGCTCAGCTCTGGTGCCCCACAGAACCATGCCACTAAGAGTCACATAGAGTGATTAATACACTTCACACAGCTCTTCCCCACTTACCCTACCCAGTCTTATAGTGAAAACTGCCCATATACCTGCAAATGTTCTCCATATATCTGGAAAACAAAATTCTCGAGCAGACCACAGACATCCAGTGCTACCAGAGTGAATTCTTTTCCCCGGGTTGGCCTACCTCTATAAGTGCTTATACCTGCAGATACATTTACCTCCTGACCAGCACTTGGCTCTGTGCCGGTCAGGACATCCAGAGAACCTGCAGGAAAACCCAGGGATCCCAGATAACGATTCTTCTCCCACATCCCATTCCAATTTGTGACTCCTTTCTGCTTTGTGCAGGAGCTCCCAGGTCAGGAGGTAGGAACTCAAGTGGAAAGATTGAAAGCAGGCTCAGCAACTGGAGAGTGTGGAGGTAGCCAGACCAAGACAAGTCACCAGGACAAGCTAATTCATTGCAAGTTCCCAGTACTGCAAGGACACACAGGTTCTTCATGGGCTCTCTTGTGCTTAGGATTGGAGGCAGCCATACTTACTGCTCCCTGGAACTTGCCTGGAATGGGCTTCAAGAGATTTCTTCAACGGGAAGGGAGGGACAGAAGGGGAGAGAGGAGAGGAGAGGAGGGAGAGAAAGAGGCAGCACTCTGTTCCAACATAATCTTCTTGAGAAAAATAGAATGCCATACTAAACCCAGAATTCTTCCTTTTCGTAGCAATTGTGTGTGAGGGAGGCAGTGGGCTTGAGACAAAGAACTTCCCAGAGGTAGTTATAAATGATCTGCCACCATACAGGGACAATGAGGTTTGCCTTGGGTTAAGGACAGCTCATCTCCCAGTTCTGTCACTTCTCTGAGGCCAGCAGACACAGGAGGAGGCTGTGCTATCACACAGCAAACTCAGTGGCTCAGGCGGACCGGAGAGGCTCAGGCTGACCAACCATATCCGAACTCACACTGATGCTATGCAAGAAACCCAGGACAGGAATCCTAGGGCATAAAGGTTTGCAGTCCTCCACATGAGATGCAGCTTAGGGCATCTGTACCATTGGAGAGGACTACATCTTGTCCCCATGTATGTCTCTCTGCAGGGGCAAAGCAAGAGAAGATGCAGCACATTTATAAGGACCTCTGGGAAATAAGCAGTTCATGGCCTGTCAAACAGACTTTGAGAGAAAAGAGGGGAGCATCCCACATCCTCAGCAACAGATTTAGAAGATGACAACAGCCACCATGACAGACTAGCAGAGAGGGGACTCTGTGTACTGCAGCACCTGAAGAAGAGGATGTGGGGGAAGGCAGAGAAGCAAGGAAATGGTGGGGAAATCACAAACGAGAAGGACTTGTCTTGGGTTGTAGGTAGTGGATGATGATTTCTCTTCTCTCCCTTCCTTTTTCTCTCCTACTGTTGGTAGCTCACAGAGCATCAGGCATCCTGCGCTGCTGCTCCAGGAGTTGTCTGCAAGGGAGATGCAGGGGTTGCCCAGATCGGCGGAGACGTCGAGAAGGAAGGCCAGCCAGCTGGCGACAGATCTCATCTGAAGACATAGCAGACACACACAGGTTGACAGATAATCAAAGCTTCCTTCAAATTCTTCACCACCAGCATAGTTAGAGGTACATCCTTCACTACATCTACAGAAACTGTTGGAACTGCTGAATCCTCATATACATGAGGCAAGTGAACAAGTCCTTAGGCTTTTATTCATTTCCTTCTGGCTTTATTCATGTACAATACATATTAAAATCACTCATATTTTGCTGCAACAAAGACTGCATAAGAAATCTAGACTGGATCCTGTTTCTATTCATGAATAGAAATACTGAGAGTTACTCTTTAACCTCAAAGGAATGCAACTTTGAGTAAGGGTGTGTCTGGGGCTAGTAGAGCGTGATCAAGACCGAAGAAGGCAGAGCTCTCATACTTCTTGGTAGTATGATATCTGCTTCCCAGTGTAGTACGATATCTGCTTTTCATGGCATGTGTACTGGATGCAAGGCTGCATTGCATTAGAGCTCCCCCAGACCAAGTCCAGGGAAACTACTACATATGGATTGGGGTTGGGTAATTAGTTAGCTTGGAGACCCTATCAGATGGCTGCAGCTATTCTTCTAGGCTAGCTTGTCCTGCCACTCACCTTGCATGACCTCATTCTCCTTGCAGACAATGCGAGAGCACACCTCCTTGTTTATTATGTACATGCGACGCACACTGAAGGATCACCAGGAACACGCCAAGGACAGTAGCAAAAGGCACAGGGACCCAAAGAAACAAAAAAAGGATACAGGCAATAAACATGTATATTCACTGATGAGGAGGCAAATCCTAAATTTTTAGGATTAGTTAGTCTAGAATAAGGCTGTTGCCAAGAGGAAAGTAATCTTTGTCAAGACTTCATGAAATAACCAAATACCTTAAATAGGGATTACAATATAGGGCACATTATGGCTCCTTAGTGCTGCACAGACAATAGTTATTGTGCTGTTTTAATTAATCACCCTAAAAGGACACTCTGAGGATACGATTCATCTCACCAACTGGTTCCCTGAGGGAACCTCTAGTCTTCAAAGGAAATAATTGCTGAACTGCACATGCCGTTTCTAGAGAGTTTTTAGGGCTTTTCTTAGGGACTGCTGGTTTCTTACCTTGTAACACAGAGGTAGCTGATACACTGCTTTACTGGTTTGTGAACAGAGTACAGGCGTGTGCAAGGGAACTTTTCTTCACGACAATCTGGAAACACACACACACACACAGAGGTGCAATCCTGCATCATTGGCAGGTGCACTCATTCTGGCACACATACAACTTCATCACTAGGTAGTAGTGATGTACTAGGTATTAGGGATGTACTAGGTATTAGGGACTCCAGGCTTCTAAGGAAGGCCCCTAGCTTCTATTTTCCATGCTCTTGTGAGAGATGGCCATGGTTTAGAGAAGAGGAAAATAAGGCAGACATTTCTGATCCCCTTGCCTCATAAGACAAAAGTAAGGGAAAGTTGAATGAAATACAAAACAAGCCCACTGGGCATCCTCAATACAGAATGCACATGCTGTAAAGAGGACAGACACAAATAAACAAAATGTAAATTGTAGTTAAACAAAATGTAAATTGTAGTTGCATGTTTAAGACACATGTTTCTAATAGATCTGCAATCTCACACTTCAGGACACAAATCTGGTTCCTTTCTTTTCTGGACAATCAACCCCATAGCTAACTATGTGGGTTTTATTGCATTTCCTTCTGAAATGCCAGGTCTTGGCCACTGACAATGACACAATATTGACCCAGCGTATCTGGTCTGGTGGTCTGCCAGTTCCTCCCCTCCCGGGCATGCCACCCAGGGGAAGACTTCAGCTTCCACTACCATCATTCTCCAGTACTTCTAACTCAAGAAACAAGGTGAAGGGAATTTTCCAGGAGACAAAGCTCAGTGCTCAGCCAGCACCTGCCTGGAGAGGTAACAGGGTGGGTGAAACTGGGTCTGGGAGGGGGTACAGGCAGCAAACTTAAACGTACCTGATGAAGCCGTTGTAGTTTCACTGTCAGACTGAACTGGAAGACAGAGGGTAGCAAAGCTAGTGTGATTTACCATTATTCCTTCCTAGACATCAGCTTACTCAAAACAAGTAACTGGAAAGCTCTTTCAAGAGCCCTCCATTGTAACTTCTAATGTGGAAAAAGATTTCATTGTTACTGACATGAAACCATAAGAGAAGGTACAAATCCAATGTGAATCTAGTGCCAGCTACCCAACCAACAATGCTAAAAATCTGTCCAAGCTTTATCATACAAAATTACCACTACTGTTCAAAATTACACTGTAAGGGCATCTTGACTTATAATTCAAAAGGTTGGGTAAATGTCTTTAGTTGCTGTGATTGCTGTCCATCTAGGCAAGAAGCGAAGGAGCCTGTGACCACCTCTTACTAAGGAACAATGACTCCTTTAAGAACCAGCATCCCCAGACTGCTGGTTCTTTAATGTCCATGACAAGGGATCAAAAGGAGGTGGGTTTCTTGTTCCCTCTGATAAAGCAACCCACCTGTACCACAGTAAACTAGTACATTTTATTGTTCACCCAGTGACAAAACTGGAAAGGAACTCAGAGGACTGACTGCCAGGCACAAGTTTTCATCAACAGTTATAGAAGACTTCTACTTCTCCTGTTCACGTGCCATACCGTCAGCCAGAAGCATAGACAAAAGAGATGGCTGCAGAGAGAAGGAGTCTTTTGGGCGTTGGGGCTGCAGTTAGGGGCAGTCAGGGAAGGCAGGATACTGGGTGTGCAAGGGACTGGGCAAGGAGAGGGAAGGGGAGTCCACAACATTTGTCTGTGAACTGAGAATAAACTCACCAGGACTAAGAAGCACAGGTGGTGTGACAGCTGCAACTGGAAAAAGAGAAGATGTTCTGAAAGATCTTAATTTGAGCTTTCCGCCCCTTTCCCCCTCCCACAGTTCTGCCGATGGCTCACCACTCCTGACCAGTAGCCATCCCACATCTGGTTCATAGACAATGCTGACCGTGATGTTGTTATCTGACTTGTCAGAGTAACTGCAGGCTTTCCCTGTGAATATGCTGGGTGCCCTAGAGCTGACGGGACGCTGTAGAGCAGAGATGGGTCCCATGGCACGTCCTTTGTGAAGAGTTTCTTCTTGATCCCTCAACAATAACCATTTTGAAGCTAACGCCTGCTGTAAAGGCTTCATATTTAGTCTTTTCAGGTTTAGATGTAGGTTAGCCACCGCCAGTTTGGTCTGGACATCAGGTCTATACCCTCCTACAGACTGTCAGGTCTCAGACACTGAACATGAGACTGACACAGGTTGCTTTCACCTCCCAACTCCACCAGGAAGATCATGCACCTTGTGTATACAATATTGTGCTTCCACTTTCCCCTCCAGTGCTGTACTATGACAGCTGGTCAGCCTGACCCACAATACTCTAGCCAGCTCATGAGCAGAGTCACAGGGCAGAGGAGCGACCATGGAACTGCTGTCCTGGAGAATGGCACACTACTCTCAGATGAGCTCTCCTACACACACAGCACACTTCCCAGCAACAGCCAAGTGCTGCTGCCTCTGTCTTTGGAACCATATCATCGACCAGATGTGTTCTCCATCTCCCTGCCCTGCCTGGTCCCCCCCATCTCAGAGGGATGTGTTTGAGAGACTGCCCCAGCAGAGAGAGAAACCATCGCCGGGGTCAGTGGTGCCGGATTCAAAACAGGACTCATATGGAAAAAGTGGGGAGGCTCCTTCTTGAGCCTCTGGCCCTCTCCTCCATTCCCCATTGTGAATCCGGCAGGATTAGCCTATGTTGTAAATGCCTACACTCCCATCAGCTCTGTGTCCTTCCCCTGGGGCTAACTCCACAGCAAGGCTTGGCTCTCTAAAGAGTCACATTGCATGCCACAAGTGCTCATCTTCAAGTGTCCTTCATCTACCCCATCCTTCACATGCATTTTGCTGCCCCCCAGTGACATAGCTACAGGCAGGGCAGGGAAGACAGTACTAAAAGAAAAATATTTCCACCTCCCCATCCTACCACTGCTCAGAGTTTGCTTTATTACTGTCTTTTGGGTTTTTTGCCACCTCTGTCTCCTGAGCACTCAAGCATGGCCGCTAGCTGTCAGCAGACACGGACACAACCTGTGTCCCAGTACTGCCCAGTGAACCTGACCAATTTCTCTCCCTCATCATTTAGTCTCTTCCTTCCTGCAACCTTCTCTGGAAGCCCAGGCTGCGTAAGCTTCAGACTTCGTGGCTTCCTGCAGTGCAAACAGCTTCAGAGAGCCCTGGTACACCAGGTGACATTGGCATTTCCCCAGAGAACAGGCCATTAAGCCACCCCAAATTCAGCTCCCTGCACAGAGCACAGAAAAGACTCCCAGATAGCCATAAACACTGGAAGAGCACTGCTAGATGTCAAAAGTGGGGAAGAGGAGTTCTGAGCATAATGGGTGATTTCTGGGGCTATGTAGTCAGGAGTAAACGTGAAAAGGGGAAAAGAAGCCTGAAGTTGCCAAGAGTCAGGAGCTTACCGGAGGTGCTGATAAGAGAGTCGGTGCTAACTTCACCTGGAAAAGAGAGAACGTCCTTGAGAGAGCTTGTCTTTACTTTGTGGTTCCTTACATAGCTAGCCATAGCTAGCTTGAATTACCTTGGCCACCATGGTAGGCTCATGAGACAGTGGGATCCAATCCAGTAAATACGTAAACAAACACAGTACCTCCATCCCACCCGTATCCATCCCCCTTTTCAGTGACTGGCCTAGGACTGGATTTCTTAGTGCGCATGTTGCATCAACCCTTACTGAACTCTGGATTCATATTCCGACTTCTCAGATATGGCCACTGTGGGCATCTCTATGGGAAAGACAGACGTCTGAAATGAAGGTGCTGATGGCTCCCGCAGCAATAGGACAGACAGCTGAGGCACCCACTGCAGAGGAGGGAGGCAACTCCAGAACCTTGACTGCAGAAATTCATCAGCAGATGAGTTTCTTTGAAAGGCAACTGGTAGCAAAGCTGGGGTGGGTGTGATGGAGGGATAAAGTGTGAAAGAAAGGGAAGCTCAGTGGATAAATTTTGGATTGGCTTCTGAATAGTTTTCTGGGAAGCCCCAGGTATTGCACATGACAAGATCATAGCTGGGAGATGTCTGATGGCTTAGCCAGGGGCTTAAGTTTGAAGAAAAGGCAGGCCCTTGTAGTTCTTCTGCGTGCTGAAGCATGATGCAAACAAATGTTCATTTTACCTTATAATGTCACAGAAATGGAAAAAGGTCTGGAGGGATAAAGCAATTCACCCCCAACAACACAGCCAGTATGAAGACCACTCAATATCCTTTCTCAGTGGCCTCACTGCTAAAGCACCGTGCCGCTTGTGCACCCTTTTTCTTGGGATTTTTCCCAAGCACCTCATGGCTGAAGAGTTATCAGCTCTCATGAATCTCCCACAACCCTTGACTGTGAACATAACTTCATGCCCTTCAGCTAAGTGTTCAGGACCCCAACGCTAGTGAATTATTTGTAAAGAACACACAACACTTAGCAGGTTGTCTTGGAGGGCTTGTTTAATCTTCACTGAAAGGCAAGCTCACAATGTCAGAGGCAAGGAAACAAAGAACAGCATTTAAAATTAAACAGGCTGTAACTACAGAGGACAAGTGGGTCACATGAGCAGTCTTTAGCATATAACATGCCTGTAATACTTACCAGTTGCACTTTCCAGTTCTTGCCCATTGACCACCCATGGAAACCAGTCTGCAACAGAAGAAGAGAGGGGAGTGAAGAAAGGACAGAGAGAGGGATTTCCATAGTCTGCAGGCTTTGTGAAATTTTTTTGAGATGTTTATCTGTCCAAGAGACACCACTGCCCTCTGCTGAAGGGAGAAATTATCTCCTCTCTGCCTCAGCCTGCACTGTTGGCCGGGTTTGTTCTTCAAAGACTTGTGGATACAGCAGATCCTGATCTTATCCCTGCTGCTTCCACCAGGGTTAAAGGCTAGGCACAGGGACAAGATAGTAAATACCTCCAGATCCACTGCTCAACTTTGCATTTCTGAAACCCTATTTGATGCATTGTGAAAACAAATTGCATGTTGCCTCCCTACTCTGGAGGTTGGTCAAAATCCCTATCTCCATTTTATAAAAGAGGAAACCGAGTCATGCAAATTATTTGCTTGGGGTCACAGATTGAGTCATTGGCACAGTGAGAAACAGACTGCAGGTATTGTAGCTCCTTAGGCAAATAATTATCTGGTCCATCATCCTGCCTGGGTATGGAGCACAGAGCAGAAGATCTTTCTGCTCTCAGCCCCTGCGCACACTGGAGAGGGAGAATGATGAAGGCTTGGCTGTGCATGCTGTGTGGAAGACGAGAAATTGAAACTGAGCTAGACTGTTCATTTGTCCAAATATAAAGGGTGAGAGAGCTGCTTCCTACAGCAGCCAGGAATAGGAAAATATTTCCTGCTAGCCACAGAGGGAAACGTCTGCATAACTGGGGTGGGAAGAAGGAAGGAGTTGGCAGGAAAAACCCAGTGATCTGGGGCACTGCAGGGATGTGTGCAGGACCAGCCCAAAAAACAGTACACCCTGCTACGTCTTATGAACTTAGCCTTTAGCTTTCTGTTCTTAATGGAAGCACTGCATGCGTAAAAACTATCAGGTCTAGAGCTTTAGTCTTAGTTCTTCCTCATTCCAAGAGCAGTTACTTGCAGGCTGCAGAGGGACTCCTGGGACTCCTATATAATCCTGCTCTGCAGCATTACAGGAGTCACTGGACCCTGCTATTCCCTTCCCCACCCAGCTGCCAGCAAGGGCTCAGCTGCTGGTGACTGACCCAGGGAAAGCCAGACATGTATAAGAACTTAAGTGCACAATGTAGTGCAGACCAAAACTTTCCCTGTACTGGCTAATCTTTTAATGGTAACAAGTAGAGGAGAAAAATTATACTGAACACTTTCTCATTTGTTTCTGATACAAAAGGAAGGACACAAATTCTGAAACCGTTGCAGGGGCCAGTGGTGCCAGACTTGAAACAAGAGTCATATGGAAAAAAGGGGGAGGCTCCCCTCCTTTTTTCTAACATTGAACAGTCAGCTCCTACTAGCTTTTTTTTTTTTTTCTTTTTCCTCCCTAGGAGATAACTAGAAAACTGGTCCAATTCTAAAACAACAGGACACAAGTGAAGTGAAACCTCTGTAAATGAGGAGAGGAGACAAAAGAGGTGACTTTATTATCAGATTTTCAATCACTTCAATTTATATTTGCTATGGTACCCAATTCATATGCTTTATAAATGATTGGACTTTATTGTCCAAGTTGCAATAAATTCATCCTTGAGGTCTGAGAAAACTGCAACCCTAATTCACCAAATCTGTAGCTCACTCAAAACTGAAAGAGACAACGAGAGACCAGCTAGTGATTCCTGTTGTTTTCCAAGTTAAACTAAAAAAACCCGGAGATGCTAAACCAAAATACACAAAAGTAAGAAATATTCCTTTCAGGCCTCCTTCATGCATCATAAAAACCACCTTTTTTTCCTGCCTCTAACTTTGTAGGCCACCTACAAGCTCATCTCTTGGATGGCTCACCTCCCTGCTTCACAGTCACACACATGACATCCTGTACTGTGCACCTTTACAGGAAAAAGTGCTATTGGGAGCAGAATCAGGCTTCAGCATGAGGGGAAGACCAGGGAGGGTAGATTGGAGTGACCTGATTTGAATGTTATAGGTGCAGTCATCTGTCTCCTACATACAGTCTTTCCTGGGTGAAGCTTTTTGCATTCACTGGAATTAATCTTTTGCTGTCTGTCCTGAGTCTTCCGACTATAATGTCTGATGCTGCCCTATGTTTTGGGTTTTTTGTGTTTGTTTTTTTTTTTAACAAATTGGATCCCACACAAATTTTTGCCAAAGTAACTCCAAGCAAACAAAGAAGTGGAGCAACAAAACAGAATAACAACAACGACAACCACCACAAAAGCAGAGAGTGGTTTGAACTATGGAGGTTAGGTTTCTCAAAACAGCTATACAAAAAACCACAAAACCTCCTGGCAGCCGAGTGGCCTGGAATGGGGCCATTCCAGCAGGAACCACTAGTGACAGCAAATGTTTCACAACTATGACAGAAGTTTTGTGGAGCACTGGGAAATGCTCTGCAGATGATGCAAACACAGGTGGTACAGCAGTCTGTAGTAAGCACAAAGCACAGATAACCCTCTTTCTCAACTCGACCTAGCTGTTTTGCTACCTAAACATCTGTGCAGGGGAGGCTGTGGACCTCTGTCTCTTGCAACTCCCAGTACTTACTGGAGAGTGTACACATATGGGAACAAGTCCCCATATGTGGGAAATTTTTTCCTAAATTTTTCCTTACAACCCTATATCCACCATGCCTTTCCTGTTCAGTCCTTCCCCTTTCACTGTCCATCTACATGTCTCTGTTTTTCTCCTTAGGTCATTGCACACTAGCCTGCGTAGGAAACTCTGTGGGGCCGGGGTGGAGAAGAAATCCTCCCCCTGGCGTAAAGACTCACCAGCTGGGGACAAGGAGAGTGCTAAGAGACACAACAGTATACAGGCTCCAGAGGTCTTCATCCCTGTGGAGTGGAGGAGAGAGGAGTCAGAGGCAGGAACAGGGATACCCTGCCCTATAGCACAGAAACTCTTTGCTTCCTGCCTCCATTTCCCTCTCAAGACCATTTGGTCTTCCCAGCCTCCCTCCCACCTGTCTCCCTCCTAATCTGGCCAGTTTTCCAGGTGTTTCTGAAACATTTTGGTCTGAACATGTAACTCCATCCGCTTTCTTTCTCTCTCCATCCGCCTCCTTTCTCCAGCCTCCATCTCTTTTCTCATCCAGGTGGCTAAGCCCCCCTCCACACACACCCCCAGTATGCAAAGAAAAGTTTCCCCTTGTTATCTCCCACCACTCTCGTCTACTTTTAAATTATCTTGAGGAGCACTGAGAGAATAGATAGGGTCCCCATCACTTACTGCAGCCCTCCGTCTCCGCTCCCTTCAGCAGCAGACGCTCTGTCTTTCCCCTTCAGCGGTCCCCCCCACTTTGGCTATTGGGTAAATCACATGCAGCCACACCCAGAACACGTTCTACTTTTGGTTGTCTTCAAAATACGATTTTGGGGAAAAGAAAAAAAAAAAAAGAAAGAAAGAAAAAGGAGAAGCCAGCGAGATGGTGGGACGTGGTGTCATCATGCATCTGGAATGAGGGGGGAGCGAGGAGCAGCAGCCCACACCCGCATTCCAGAGTTTATTATCCTCCGAAGGGAGCCCGCTCCTCCCATTCCCCCAGGATGGTCCGGCACCAGGGACGGATTCTTGTCTCTATGTTACACGTTTGTGTCCCGTTTCGTTTTGCCCTCCTACGCAGTCCCTCTTCTCCTTCTTACATCTCGCCTGTTTCCCCACTCGGCTGCTGCTTCTTTCCACCCCAGCCCTTCGGTCCTCTTTTCTTACTGTTTTCCTGCCTGTCTCCCGCACACGGACACTGCAGAGCCCGCATCCCTCTTTGCCTAAAGTACATGCTCGGCTTGCCACGGTACTCCCGCGCACTGCCACGCTCCGGACACACGGCCCACCCGGCACGCCCTGCAAGCGATGCTCCGCCAGCCGCCACGATCGCGGGGTCTCTCCGCGCCGGGCGTGGCGCTCCGGCCGGGCGGGGGTGCAGGCGGCCCGGCCTGCTGCAGGAGCCGAGCGCGGGCAGCGGGGACGGGCAGCGGGGACGGGCAGCGGGACGGGCAGCGGGGACGGGCAGGACCGGCGCCCCGCCGGCCGCGGGCAGATGGCGGGCTGGCAGGCAGCCAATCAGCTGGCAGCGACAGTGATGACATCATCCCGCTGCCCCGCGCCGGGGCGGGGCGGGGACCGGCGCCTCACGGCTGGATGGAGATGGAGATGGAGATGATGGAGATGATGAAGATGAAGATGGGGATGGGGGTCCCCCCAGGACCCGGGCTCGTGTGCAGGGGGGGCGGAGAACTGCCGTGGCCGTTCTGGGCAGTCTGAGAAAGGTGGGGAATAGGGAAAGCGTGTGCAAAAGGAAGAAGAAGAAGAAAAAAAAAGGTTAAAAAGTAGGAAAATGGGAGAGACGTATACTGAAAAAGGAAGAGGAAGAATTAGATCTGCCCCTCGCTGTGCCATCCTTCAGACTCCCTTGGGCTGCTTTGCCTCCAAGCACGCTGTGTCTTATGAATCAGCCCCACTGGAATAGCTGCTCTCCTCTAACCCTTCCTCCAACAGCCCTGGGATCCCCCATCTCCTGTTGCTTTCTCAGAGATTTCTTTTCCCTTTGCTGCTCCTGGAATTACTCCTCTGGGTCTGAGGAGGCACTGGCTGGACGGTGCCCCTTGTATGAGCTTCAAGGCACAATCTCAGTCCTGAAGCCAAGGATGTTGAAGGAGAAAGCTAGGAAATGACCCGAGCTCCCTCCCTCATACAGCAACGCAAGACAGACACTTTGTAGGGCAAAGCTGTATCCCCTAAGGCTTACCTAGGTAACCCTCATTTGTTCTCAACAAATTGCAGACTAGGAATAAAATGCTATAATGCCTTGTACACAGTTACTAAGGAAATCCTCACTATGTCTTCGCTGCCACGAGAGACCCAGAAGCGTGTTACCCGCGTGTGACATACCTGAAGCCACAACTTCCTACCTAACAGTGGCTGAGCATTGGTTGTGGCAGTGCTCAAGAGAAAAGACAGAACAACTGCTCCTTCTTATTTCTGGTCCTCCCAAGACTCATGGGGGAAGGACTGGTGGTGGGAGTACCAGAAGAGGGGTAGAGGGGATGGGGAAAGCTAGGCATTTCCCTGCTCACCAGGGCAGCCTTCTGGACTGAAGCACCATCACTCAGTTTCGCTGGAGCAAGACATCACCATTCCCACTTTCAGGGACTGGCTAAAACACTGTGCACCAGAGATGCTCAAAAGGTGGTTAACCAAAAGAAAGTGATGGAAAACCGCACCCCAGTTTGGGGAATCCTCTCAGATCCTTGGCTTTTTCTGGAAGTCCACATAGCAGTATGTTTGGACTACACCTTTCCACACAGCTTGGTTTGGTTTCTGTTTTTCTCTGTGCCTCTTGTGTTGTTATTCAAGCCTCTGTTACACTTAACTGGATAACTAAAATATCTTGAAGACCTTGTGAGTTCTGAATACATTTATTTGGAAACTTTCATTTATGCCATATGTTTTGGTCTAGCAATGCGGTGATGTATCACCATCTCCCACAGAGCACAGGATTCACCTCTAGTCCTGGACAAGGCTTCTTCTGATTGCTTTTGAGCTTTAAATCCTTTTTTCAAACTGGAACACTGTGTCCTCCCCCAGCTGCTCAGTGCGGGTAGACCACTTGTGCTAGCAGCACCCCTCCATTTGGAGAGCTTGGTGCGGATGGGGGGGGATGCTCCCGGTGATGGAATCGCTGGCTGGGAAGCAGTTCAGTATTTTAGGTACCAGGCAAACCGCAGTGAAATAACCGCTGCTCTTGCTCGTTGTGGACACGGGAGGGAGCTGCAGCACATCGGCATGCGAAGCCCTATTTTTCCTCTTGCAGTCCAAGCACATTCTTCAAGAGATGTGGCTGTCTGCAGGCCCCGATCTGGAATGAAGGCTCTCCTCTTAGCTCTCCTGTTTGTCAGTGCACTGGATCCACAACTGTTTAACTGTTTTGCTTTTTGGGACAGAAAAGAATCTTGTTATTTTTTCCCCCATCCTTGCCCCATGACATTGACAAAGATAGTTGGACGGCCCTCATGGCTGGCAGATATAAATAATTAGCATCCTTCTGCACCTTCTCTTCTCATACACGTTGCTGTCTTCTGTTTTGCAGGCAGCCATCCTTCTCCAGCAGAGGGTAACTTAGGGAAATCTACAACAGCTGAGTCAAGGTGAAGCATTCTTCTCTCTAAAAAGTCAGGTATCGGTGCCACAGTATGGTGTGAGGGGGAACTGTGCCGCAGTAAATAGCAGGAGTGACTCATAAAGGAACTTCCATACATATATTCCCTTAAGCTGCGCCGACCCCAGTGCCTGTAGGTGTTTACCTAAGGTCAGAAGCATTGACAGTGATTCAGCAAACAGTTCTCTTCCAAGTTGGTACTGATCCCATTAAGTTACCAAGGATGCTATAGCAATGGTAACGTGGTATTTTGGATGAGACACAAAATCAGCCTTCCTAGAAATTAAAATCTCCTGGTGCATTTCACCCCAGAGATTACTGCATCTCAGCAGACAGGTAAGTAATCCTGGGGCATACTATTTGTAAAGGTCTTGGAGAGGCATTTAAATGCCAGCTGATTTCTTTCCCTGTCTCAGTCTCCCTGGCCTTCACATATCCTCACAGTAACCAAGCATTAAGTTACATCTGAGTGATGAGAAATTAATGAACTGCTGTAAGATGTTTGAATGTATCAGGTCAATAATGCAGCACTACTGTCCATGTGAATTGAGGCTGAAATGAATTTTCTTGGGTCCCACACTGATGACTTCTCAGTGCTGATGGGCTCCATTAATAGCTGAGGTCTGACACTATCCTGCAGTTGTTCCTCAGGTGTTGCTGAGGTCATCAGTGGGAAGCGACATGAGATCAAGGCCTGCTCCATCTGTCCCCAGTCTTGTGAGGTTCACGTCTGACTTTGTAGAAGTGGGAACACTGCAAAGTACAGGAGCCTGCACATGATCCACCTCTTTTTGACTGACAGTCGTGCTTTCTGTTGTCCCATCTACAAGAATAAAGAATTCTTCACCCCTTTATTTCCAAATCAACAAGGCAGTGCTTACAGGGCAGGCAGTCAAAACACCCTAAGGGAGTCCATGAAACTCTAATTAATACATGCTCAGGTGAAATTAGTTCAACATTTGTGAAGAACTGAGCATGAGAAGAGGCAGTCAGTGAGCTCTTTGCTGTTTGGTCAGTGATTTGGCTACGTGCTTCAGGCTTCTCATGGCCAAGAAGCCTACAGTGAGAAGTTGTCAGGACCTTCCTTCTTCCCTTGCTGTGCTTCGGGCTTTCCTTCTCTGTTCTTTCTGTAGATTCTACTATCACAAACATCCTTCCTTTCTGGTCCCTTGTACTGTCTCAGGGCTGATTATTCCTGGCTGGTTCATGTGTCCTTTGGCACTCCCCTTTCTCCAAGCAGCTGAGCTCAAATACAGCTTCTCTCAGGGCACTTTTTCCAAGACCGCTCTCAGGGAGACAGGTAACACTCTAAGCTTAACAAATATATAAATCCCTCCTGTGAGGCCAGTTATGTGTGTCCATATAGACTCTGGACCACGTAGAAACACCATATTTAATTAAACTGGTGCAAGTTTTCCATACGGACGAGGCTGTGGCCACGAGTTAAATGCCAGTAAAGACATGATGGATTCCTCCTCCCCTTCTCCCTTCTCTTCTGGACATCACAAACCCTGGAGCAAAGTCAGCAGGATTAATCCTCCCATCGCAGCACAGCGATCATGCACTGGAGCAGTAACCAGCGCTGGCTAAAGAAGTCACTGCTGGGAAGCAGAGGGGTGTCTTACACCTGCGCAGAGAGGTTCACCAGAGCTGGTGCGGCAGAGATCAAGTCACAGCTGAGCTTTCCCATCGCTACGGTATCTGTCTCACTTGAGGTCCAGCCTTTTGTACCATTTTATTGTCTTTTAATAGTCCTCCAAGGTGGAACAGATTTTGGTACTTTTGCCTACCCTAACAGTCCAAAACCATGAGTGGTGTACCCCCCCAGACCTCCCCCTTGAGCAGATCAGCTTCAAAAATCACACCCTGAAGGGGCTACTCTGATGTTCAAATGTTGCAGTGCTGAGGTGTACATCGCTTTGAGATCCCCACACAACCTCATGAGTCCAGTAGCGGGGCTACAGAGAGTACTGGATATTACAAAATGTGATGAAATCAGGACAGCTCGCAGTGCCTGAATCAGACCTGCCCTTTCAGTTAAAAATGGCAACAAGTTAAAAAAGAGGTAGGTGTACAGGTGCATACATAGAGAGGATGTTTCATGTGTACATAGAAAGACTGGGGGGCAGGAATAGCAATTAAAAGTAAAATAAAATGAAATGAAATAAAATAAAATCAAAAATATTATATTATAAAATAAGATACCCTATAAGCTTTTAAACATAATCAGGGAAGGGGGCAAATGCGATTTGCTTTAAATTCTGTAACATTTAGAAAAAGTTCTATTGTCAAGGCATTTTTTTAAACTGGCCACATCCAAAATACGCAAACTGTTGAAGGCCTTCTCAGTGTCAGCATTGACAGCACTTACCCTGCTTCTGAAAATGTAGGAAAGGAGAACAGCAATTGCACTGAGTAGAAGAAATGCAAATAATATATGTCAGCAGACAAATTGATAAGAGTTTATATTGTGGCGAAAATTAGGAAGCACTACCTTTCAGATTTTTATCCCTCTACTTCCTATACCTTCACAGGGACTGTAAAGGCTGACTTATCTTTTAAATACTCACTTATGTTTTATTCTATAGTTGACATTAGAGGAATTTGAACAAACAAATATTTTGGGCATTACTGCAACTGCATTGATATAAATCAGTCTCTCCTGTAGGTACAGCTGACTTCAACCAGATCACTTGAATTTTCTTCTGACCTTCCCCATGTATAGTTGCTATTCTGACTTGATGGCAGACTGAAACCAAGGCAAGTGATGTTAATGAAACTCTGTCCTAATGTGGTATGTATACATGTAAAGGGCCTGCACTGATTTAGCTCACCTCTTAAACAGATGAAAAAAGCACCAAATGTAGACCATTCTGCATCAAGATAAACACCACCTTTAAAATATGCCTGTAAAAGGGCAACAACACTGGTAGCTGAAAAACCTAATTTGATATTATTCTAATCATTTCTTGCCTCTGTCCATCAATGCAGCTGCCCTGATACGTATCTTTTTATGATAAAAGACTGCAACTATTCACCCATTATTTCCTCATTTGTAATTGTTCTTAGAACAAAACACACTGGAATTTCATTTGCATGCAGCTGTATAGAATATTTGCATTCAAATCAAAGCACGCTGGGTTTGCTTTTTAAAACACCTAAACGTTATTTCATTGTATCAATGTAGCCTCTTTAGCAAGATTTCTTTGGCTATTTACTGTATCCTCCTTGAGTTCTCCTGCCATGCCTGCCATCTCGGGTTTCTCTTCAATCTAATTCTTGGGTTTTGTCCTACATTTTATTTTTTCTGGATCTAATATTTTTTCTCCCCCTCTTTATTTCTGTATTTCTTCCTCTGTTTCTCTCCTCTTCTGTGTATGTCTTTTTTGCTTTCTTTCTTTCTTTCTTTCTTTCTTTCTCCCCCTGCCCCCCCCCCCCAGTGGTCTTTCTCCTGGTTTCTCTCTCTGCACAAGCTTTTCTGACTCTGGCTTTCTCTCTGTCTCCCTGGTTTCCTTCCAGTCACCTTCACTGGAACGTTGGCAGAAACACTTTTTTCTTTGCAAACAAAGAGACTAAATAAGTAAATTAATAAATAAAATAGCTGGAAGCAGACAGGAGGTTTCAGTTCCAGAAGGGTCTGTATTCTGAGAGCTTTTCTCACTTCTTAGCAAAGGAGGAGATAGTTGCACTCCCTGCCCACCCCCAGCCTCACAGGGAGCCAGGCTTCCCCCTCCCCTGGCGTGAGGACCTTGGCTGGGAGTGATGGATTGCACTGCAGTGAGGGCTGGGAGCACTGCGGGGAGAAGAGGGGGAGGGATGGGGAAGGGAGGGAGGGATGAGGAAGGGCGGGAGGGAGGGATGAGGAAGGGCGGGAGGGAGGGAGGAAGGGAGGGAGGGGACAGGCAGCCAGCGTCAGGACAGGAAGGATGTAGTGGGGCTGAGGAGAGGAGAGGAGGGGGGAGTGGAAAATGGGGAAGGGGAGGGGAGGGGAGGGCAGGGCATGGCTGGGAGGGCGTGCGTTTCTGCAGGCTGCACCGTTCCGAGCGGACTGGGGAGCCCAGATCTGAGGGAGACCGAGCCGGGGACGGCACAAGGCCGTGTGGGCAAGGCTGTCACTGGGCAGCGGGGAAGGAGGCAGGGAAAATGGAAAAGCAATGGGGAAAGGGAGCAGGGAGAGCAAGTCAGAGAGAGCGAGAGAAAGTGAGGCTTAGGTCGTACAGCAACGACAAAAGAACAACTCTTGCAACCTGAATTTCTTTGGAGCGGTAACAGGGGAGGCAATGTCGGAGACGTAGAAACACTCAAAAGGTCAAACAAGGCATACTGCAAACCGTACTGAAATGTGCTTTCATTGCGCTCCCAAGGGTGCCAACAGTATGACCTCTGGACAGTAGCGAGGTACATCTGTACTGCTGAAGCTACTGGTGATGGTAAGCATGTTGGCAGCGTCTGGCTGCAGCAGCTTTATTGCCTTGTGGATTTTGGCAAGGGGGATGTGTCCTTTTGCCTGGGCACTGTGAGGAATGCAGATGACCTCCTCCCTGCTGCACCAATTACAAGTGCTGAAACATCACTTGTCATTGTTTGTTGCCTTTCACGCTTCTCTTCTTCCTTTTTTTAATATATATGTCTCCATCTGTTCCTTATTCATTGTCCAGATTTTCCTCCATTTCTCCGTCTCCATCCACCCTCCTTTCTGCACTATTAACATCCTTCTCTCAATCCACCTTCCAGCATTATCTTCCACCCTCCCTTCCTCTCCCTTTTTGCAGACCTCCTCCTGCCCACCCCCAGGCTTACTTCCCCCTGGCTAAAGGCGATGCCAGCCCAGCGCCCCGCACGCTCGGGGCCCAGGGCAGAGCACGGCAGGGCAGGGCGGTGCGGCGGGGAAGGGGCTCGGCGGGCGGCGGGCTCCGGCGGCGGGTGCAGGGGGTGCGGAGCTGCGGGAGGATGGGGAGCCGTGCAGGGGGGTGCGCTGGCAGCCGTGCCATCAGCCTGCAGGAGGCTGTCCCGCCCCTGCAACTTCTCGGAGACTCTTCCCCCCGCCTCCATCCAGCACGGCTCCTCTCACTCACCCCCCTCTGGCTATCGCCGGCTCTCCACCCCCCCCATCGCACTGCACCAGCTGCAGTTTCCAGCTACGCTGACCTACTTCTGGCCTCCCTGCAAGGCACCTCCATCCCCCTCCTTCTCTAGCACCTGGCCGCAGGAGGAGGGAGGGGGCGGGGTCCCTTCGCACCGCTGGGAGCCCCCTGAGCGCGGCTCCCATAATGGCGCTGGACCCTGCCATCGGAGATCCGAATTTCAGATACACACACCCACCCCTTAATCTCCTCCATCGGTTTACGGCAGGCAAGCGGGCGCTGGGTGTATAACCACACTTGCTGGTGGCGAGAGGGAGCATCAGTTAGATGAAAAAACCGCTCCCCACAAATGAAAGAAGCCTTAAAAACAGACTCCCTGCAACACCCTCTCATCAGCTCTGGGCACAGAATTGCCGGACACAGGAGGAAAACACCACAACTGGGAGAAACTCAGGGACATTTAACCTGCCGCCTGAAGCTCTTTAGCTCGCAGGGCAGATGTTTATCAATCTTAATGCAGCAAAGTGCCTGCAAGGTATAGCCACCCTGTGGTTGCATCAGATCCTTCCCAACAGGCACTGAAATCCTAAGTCATCACTGCAACAGCATTCATCAAAAGACAATGGAGAAAGAGACAGAAAAGGGCAGAACAGGAGTCAAAAAGAGGGAAAGGAACAGGAAACAAAAGCAGGCAGACAAGAAAAGAGAAAGCAACTTTCTCAAGATGGTAAAGGAAAAACGCAGAGAAAAACAGCTAGAAAAGAGAAGGGGCCAGGCAGATGAAAACGAGAGGCAGAAGGGAGACAGAGAGAAGGAAGCGCTTTCCTTCCAAATTACTGTGCCCATCAAAAGCACATTTTTCCCTTTGTCCAGCTCCTCAGTACTGTTCCCTGTTTCCCTGCAGCATAACTGCAACTTAGCCGGGAGAAATGCACTCCTGTCTTCTGGAACTGGGAGCTGCTGGTTATATACCAGCCTTTGAAGCCTACCAGCTGCTATTCATCCATCCCTTTGTTTCTGTTTGTAACTCTGCCCGCGTGAGCTTCTTTGTGTCTCTCAGTTCTCAAACTGTGCCCAGAATAAGGATAGCAGAAGCCTCTGACCTTCTCCAAAGTTACCTATTCAATGAGATGCGTGCTCTCCTCCCTGATGTCCCCAAACGGCTGCTGTCTGGCAGGAAAAGTCCTGCAGTGGCCCTGCGAGACCCTTCCTTCTGGCACGATCGTGCCCTGAGCCTTTGCAGTCCGCGTTTCAAATCTTGGGAACAAGGGGGTTCCCACTCCTTCTATTCCACCACCTGCACAGACCTCCCTTCTTTTATTTTGTCCCAGTATTTACACCAAAATAACTATTTTCCGCCCTAGCAGCCTGCTCGCTCCCTTCCCACCGCCCGGCATACGAAATGGACGGCCATGCCCTCCCCCTGCCAGTGCGGTAGGCACCCGCCGCACCCCCACAGCAGGGCCGCTCTCCGTCCCAGGGTGGGGCGCAAACCTCCTTACACCGAGACGAGCTAGCAGCACCCCCTCCAGCTCCCCTCCCCCCGTCCCGGGTCCCCCGCCCGGGGGCACTGCCCGAGCCCGGCCGGCCCTGCCGCGGGAGGGAGGGAGGGAGAGATGGCGGCGCGGGAGCGGGCACCCGGGCTGACTGCGGAGAGCTCGCTGCTGCCGCCGGTTCCAGCCGGCTGCCGCTGGGCGCGGGCCGCCGCCGGCAGGGCTCAGCGCCACGGCCCCGCCGCGCCCCGCCAGGCCGCGCGCGCTGCCCGCAGCGCCCCACCCGCCTGCCTGCCGGCAGCCGCGCGCCTCCACGCGCTCGCGCACGGGCCAGGATGCGCGTGCGCGCTCCGCAGCCGGGTGCGGGGCGGCCTGTGCCCACGCTGCACGTGCGGCTGGGCGGCGGGGGCGAGGCCGGGGTGCGCCCTCCCGCGCCTCAGCCGCTCCGCCCTGAGCCCTCTGCTGTCCCTCGGTCCGTCTGTGCCGGCAGCGGCGGGCGGTCCCCGGCGGCCGGCCCGATCCCGGCAGCGGGCGGCCGGTCTCCACCTAAACGCGCGTGGGAGCGCTGGGGGCAGGGCAGCGGAGCAGCGCGGCAGTTGGCGCCACGCGCAGCAGGGCGCGGAGCTGTACGTGGGGAGCAGGGTAGTCCCATGCACGGGAAGCCCACGTGTGGGGGGCAATGGACGGGGTTTATTCGAAGGCAGCGATGGGTCCGTTGTGACGAAGCGCTTGGAGCCGGGTGGGTTACGTGTGCGACAGACCCGTGTGCAGGCTCGGGTGCCGTGTTCTGGAGAGGGGACGTACGGTGACTTAGTCTGTTACAGTCTCCGGGAGATGAGCCTGGAGCAGCTGGCTGAGGAGTTTGGAGACATGCGTGGTGCTGGGTCGAAATACTGTCGGGGTTGAGTCAGTGAAACCTGGAACTTAACTGCAGACCACCTTAGCTGGGAGTCCGTTGTGTTGGCAGTAGTTTCTCCCCATTTTCTGCTATCTTACGGTAGTCTATTCAGAACAGGAATTAGTGTAGCAGTCAGAAACAGTGAGAAACTGAGGTTGCATGAAATTAAAGATGATTTTGCACCATTTTGCATAGTCCTCATTTTACATAGTGTGAAACAAGAATGATACGGCCGTTTTTTCATTGAAAGACAATCCAGAAATTGTTTCCCTCTGTGGGACCATCTGTGTTCATATGTGAACCCAAGCGTTCATGTGTGAACAAGGGCATTTCCCTTGCCTTATATTTTTTATTACTCAGTCATCCAAGTAGGAAGCAGAAACATCGCTACGAGACTTAGCTGACCAAATGAGTAGTTACTGCAGACACAGGCAGTGCGCAGGCTTCAGCAAATTGGTATAAATAATTAAGGTTAGCAACATTTGCAGACTGGACTTTCCACCATTTTTCCATCACAAGCTCATAGAACCAACCAGAGGCAGTATATGAAACTTTCTGATGTGAATGACGGAATAATGTCCTGCAGACTTTGGCTTCAGGACTAAACGGCTGGTTTGCATTTTTAGTGAACTCGGTGACAAAAGATGTTTCATGGAATCAACCGTGAAATCAGATTTTGCATACGTTACGGCTTTGGACCAGTCCTTACATTATGCATTTCAGAGTGCATGGGAAAAACCTCAAAAGAAAGGTGCCAGGAATGTTTAGTGTTCAGAGGCATCCATTCTTCGCTGATACTACCATTATATTTCTTTCCTAAAGGGTGAAACTTGGTACTCTGGGCCATTGACACTGAGGGCACTAGCCAATATTCTCCTTGCACTATCAAATAGTGAGAATTTTGTCCTGAGAATAGATTTATAGGTGACAGGAGAGACCTCACCTTCACTGGCAAAGAAGAACAGGAAAAAAAAAAAAAAAGAAAAAAAAGTCTTGCCTAATTCTAGGGAAGTATAACATCTACATCCAACTCAGCTGCAGTGACAACTCTTTAAAAAGAAGTCAAAAGCTTCTGCAGCAGTGGGCATGTCCTGAGCAATAAATTGACACTTTCTCCTGCTCCACCTTTCTAAGAAATAGCAAAAGACTTTCAGTACTCTCTCCAAACTGACTTAAGTTTCTAGATGGTGGGAAATTGTTCTAGAGATACAGGTTGTCCAACCTGCTCTTTCAGCTGACTCCCATCATTGCTCTCACTTCAATACTCAAAGTTTGTTTGTGCCTAGGTTCAACACACTACAACTCCAGCAGCTCAACAAACGGTAATGAAAGGGATACAAGGCTACAGTTTGCATGCAAGAGAGCTAGGAAGGCAAACAGTAGTTGGTGGAATAAATTGATTCCACTGATAATCATAAGACCCAGCTGAAATATCCCAAACGGTTTGAGATATAGATCAAATGTCTTACTATCACCATGCTGAGTGTCTTTCCTATACTTGTAGAATGACTTTCTCTCAGATGTCTTATAACCAAATGCATAGTTGTATGGCCAAAAATCCACATTACAGAATTTCCCAGCTGTGCAGTTCTCTTCTTTCCACAAACTGCTAACCATGTTTGGGATGTGGAGGCACCTGCCTTACAGCTTGGCTGCTTATGGAAATATAAAAGAAAAAAAATCTGCTATTATTATATCTCTGTAGTTATAGCTATATAAATCCTAATGTGGACCTTTTCATTCCTCTTTGCTTTATACTATCTTAAAAACAGCATACACGAATCCAGAAGAATTCTTACTCTGAAATACATGTGCGTACTAGATGCTGTGCAGCGGTTGCACACATCTTCAGCAGAGTAGTGTTACCACAGTAGTTTTCTGTTAGTAAATTCCCCGTGTAAACAAACCCGTGCACCTCACAACCTGAAATTACAACTTTCAGAAGTGTGAACTTGATGCATGTGGGAACTGTATTCCAGAAGGTGTAGAATGTAGTAATTCTGTCAAAGAAGGTATTGTTACTGTCAAAGTAACAAAAATACTGTCCAGCATTTTGGTGTTATTTATTTATTTACTTACTTACTTACTTACCCTGCTGGGACTTGCCTATGATTGCCTTCTGCTCTCAAGTTGTACTTTCAGTTGCCATTTAAGCGAGCAATAGTGTATTTTTCCCTATGCTGTTGTACAGAGTCAGGTGGATGGGGGCCTGGAATGCAGAAGTGGTCTCTGGCTTGCAGCCGTGGACTAACGAGAAGCCAGAAGTCTTGGCGAGCAACCTAAGCAGACAGGAGAGCATCAGATGATGTCTGGGTAAACATGGATTTTGGCCACTGACATCATCTGTGACGTAGCCTTTTCTATAGCATATTCATGAGGCAAATAGTTTTGAGAAGAGCTGCCTGAATCACACCTGAGGTTTGGGGAGTAGGACCCAGATGTTGGCAGAACCAATTGGACAAACATACATACCCTTCAGTAAAGTCAGTCTCAGAAATGCCCAATGATGTTTGCATTATGAGTATTATTTTAACTATCAGCTACAGTTTTGCAGAAGGTATACCAAAGGTGCAGCATATTATACTATGGTACCTCATTCTGCAGTATGAATGAATAAAGATTGCAGCAGATTTTAGGGCATTCTGTCTTGTAATACATAGGTTACTACACAATCAGTCCTATCGTGTCAGTTAAGTATCGGGGGTACGGCATGAAAGGTGTGGATGGCACATCTTTATCCTGCAATCGCAGGTTTTAGGGCCTGTCTGAAATGGTTCTGGATGTGTCGTGTAGATGAACTACACTGGGGAGGCAAAAGGGTATGTAAAGTGTCTGTCGTTCAGGTGGGAGAATTAAGATAGTTAGGACGTAACCACCACATGCTTAAGAGGCAGAAGAAAGCAGGTTGAGCTGATTACATTAATGATAGGATGGGTGTTTGGGAGTATCAGACATGTCCAAGTGGGTATGTCCTGTCTTTGCAAAGTTGGGAGTACGACACAGATGGTTGAGCAACATACACGTTGTTCTCCCGGGGCACAGGCTGTGTGTGCTCTATCTAGAGGTTACGGAGGCTGGTGAAGGGGAAATTTACATGGAACAGAATCAGGACAGTAAGTTGAATACGTTTGGTGGGTGTGGTGAAGCCTGGTGAGATCACACCTGGAGTACCGTGCCCAGTTCTGGGCTCCCCAGTACGAGAGGCATGGACATACTGGATGAGTCCAGCAAAGAAAGGGCCATGAAGATGATTAGGGACTTGGAGTATCTTCTCATATGAGGAAAGGCTGAGAGAGCTGGGTTTGTTAAGTGTGGAGAAGAGAAGGCTCAGGGAGATCTTATCAACGTGTATAAATACTTGTCAGGGGGAGTGAAGGAAGTGCAGGCAGGCTTTGCTCGGTCATGCCCAGCGAACAGTCTTGTCTATTCAATGGGCACAAACTGAAATACAAAGAAATTCCATTTAAACATGAGAAAACATTTTTTTTTTTTTACTGTGAGGGTGGTCAAACACCGTAGCAGGTTGCCCAGAGAGATTGTGGAGATACTCAAACCCTGACTGGACACAAGTCTGGGCAACCTGCTCTGTCTGACCCAGGGCTGGACTAGGCAGTCTCCAGAGATGCCCCCCAACCTCAACTACTCTGTGATCCTGTGGCAACGGATGGAACAGAGCTCAGCGTACCACGTACATGAATGACGATTCGTATACGTGCGGTTCGTATATGTGCCCCTCGGTGCCTATGGGGCCATAGTGTGGGTTTGCTATGCACATGGCAGATGTTAAACAGATCGATACCAGCGCATATCTGGGAATTCTTGGGAGTATCCTGCTAACCGTCATGTTGAACTAGGCAGTCGGTTGTATCGGGACTGCCAGACGCGTGACAGTTTCGTACAGGCAGCATTTTGTTTATACCACTCAGGTGAAGCAAATAAGGCAATTACCAGATGTAAGGTAGAAGCTAGGGGATTTTCAACGTGCACTGCTTTGCAAGTAGTCGTATGCTGCAAGTGCCAGTTCAACCGTTCATGGGAATACAGGAGATGGGAAAGAGGGAGGACTGCTGATGCATTGTGTGTTTTGTGTCCAGAGTATGCCTGGCGTGTGTTTTGGGGGCAACGTGCTGTCAACATGGAATATACAGCTCATCCGATGTAGTGAATAAAAAGGGTGTGATACGGAGGAAAGCGAGTAGGTGTGCCACAGAAACCGATAAACAAGGTGTGTTTGTTAATGCATGGGATGTGTCATGGTCGTTAGTTGCCAACAGTATTATTTTAGAGAAATGATAGCAGTGAGGGATGATGCAGCCTGGGCTGCACACTGGGTGTCAGACATGTGATGGCGTGTGGCAGGTGGTGTGTGGGACAAGTCACACGTTCATCTGTCACACGAAGGACAAAAGGTTTTGGCTTTGCGCGCCATGTACCAACAGCAGTACAAACGAGCACAACAGGCATCATACGTTTTGCCGTACCACCTGACGGCACGGCTGCCGGCTACCTGCGCTATGTTGTAGCCGGTCACCCGTGGCAGTGGGACCACGCCCACACCCACGAGCAGGCAGCCAGGGATGGAAGGTTGGGTGCGCGCCCCTGCACAGCCCGGCATGACTGCACGGTGCCTGGCTGGGCTGCAGGAGGAGCCGGGCGGGCACGCCAGGGCCACGCTGCTGCGGCTTGAGCCGTCTCTCGTTCCGGGCCCGGGCCGGGGCCTGCCACGGCGACCTCTGGCTGGGGCAGGTGGAGGAGGGCAGGAGCGGGCAGGAGGTCTCGGCCCCGAGGCAGAGGCGGCCTCAGCGTGCGTGTGGTGCCGCCGCCCAGCCCCGGGGCGCCGAGGGCCCGGCGGGGCACGGCCAGCGGTGCGGTGCGGTGCGGTGCGGTGCGGTGCGGTTCGGCCGCCCCTCCCCCGCCGCCTTCGCGCCCCCCCCCGGCGGCGCGCGCGGCGCCAGGCGGGAGCGCGCCGCCGCCCTCGCGCGCTTCCCCGCGCCCGCCCCACCCCGGAGCCGGGCGCCCCGCCTCGCGCCCCCTCCCCCAGCGCGTGCCAGCCCCGCTCGGCCGTTAGCGCCGTCGCCGCTTCAGTCAGGCGGCGGGAGCGAGCGCGGGAGGAGGCGGCGGCGGTGCCGGCGCCGCCCGCGTTGTGGCTGGAGCGGCGGCGCGGGGGGCGGGGGTGTCGGTGCAGGGAACAGCCGGCCTCCTCACCCCAGCCGCGGGGAGGAGGGACACCGAGGAGGGGGAAGCGGGGGGTGGGCGAGCGTCGCGTCGTCCGCTCCCCTTTAGGACCGCGCCGCCGAGCGACCGCTGCTGGCGGGGAGGAAGGGGCGAGTCCTCCCCGGAGCCCTCTTCGCCCCGCGGCTTCCCTTCTGGGCCCGGTGCCGGAGGGGGGGGGCGCCGGCGGACCCCCGCGGGTCCCCTCAGGCTCGGGCTCGGCGGTGCCCGGGGCGGGTGAGATGTCGGGCTGAACGGGTGCGAGCCCGGGGGTGGGGTCCGCCGTGCCCGGGGAGGGGGCGGAGGGGGGGGGTTGGGACCGTCCCCTCAGCCGTCCCGCCCCGCCGCTGCCGCCGCGCTGCGCCCATGGTGATTGTGCATCTCTGCGCGCGGAGCGGGGCAGCAGCGCTCCGAGCTGCCGGCGCCTTCCCGCCGCGCCCGCGCGGGCCGGCCAGCCGGGGCGCCCAGGTGGGTGGTGTGCGGGGCCGCTTCGGGCGGGGGAAGCGGCGGCCGCTCGGTGTGCGCGGGGCGGGGGGGGGGGTGGGCGCTCCGCGCCGCGGCTGCCGGGTCGCGGTGCTCCCGCCTCGCCCAGCGCGTTCCGCGGGCGGGTCGCGCTCGGGTGTAGTGCTGCGTGTGCGTGGTGAGGGAGGTCGCCTCTTTGCTTCTCGCCTTGCGCACACCCGGGCTTGCATGCCGTATGCGTGCGAACACGCGTTCGTGCGTCCAAGCAGCCGCCGAAACGGGGTGAAAAACGGCTCCCGTGCGCGTGAATGTGAAAATCTGCGCTTGTTGGGGGCAGTTTTTCACGTGATGTAGGGGGGTGTGTGTCTGTCGTTGAGTCTTACAACGAAATCTTTACAACTAGGTTTCTTCTCTTTTGTTTTCTGATGTTTAAAAAGCTAATTGCACATGGGTGACTTAACTGTTTAGGATCTACCAGAGGCTCCGTTTTCAAAGTGTGCGGCTGTTAATTTTTAACTCCATCGTTTAAACAAGCATCCTCTAGACATGCTATTTTGGTCTTTCTTTTGGTCACCGTTTATAAACGACTGTTTATTTTCTGTGGCAGAGTGGGGTCTAATGCATAAGAATATATGCTTCTGGCCTGAAACATACTTTTTTCCAGTCTCCTCATCTGAATTCTAAATGGTATTCTGGGGGAGGGGTTTAAAGACTCACACAAATAAATAGGAATAGTTTTCGTAGGTTTTAAAACTTAATTTCTTCTTATGTTCACGTGTAGATACAGATTTATCTTTCCTTTGAACGCACATTCTTCAGTAAAGGAACAAGCTGCTTAACCTTCTGTTTTTTTTTTTCCTTGAAATGGGTTTCTGTGGTAGTATATTTCTGTAAATTATTTAAAGTTGCACATAACCCCTAATAGTGTTCATCCCATCTTTTTATTTTGGCTTTGCTTACTGTCTTGTATGGTACCTTTTCTTCCGTTGGGATTTAGTTTATGTTTATTAGATACCTTTATATGTTTGCTTATGTCTAATAGGGATGTTTCTCCTTTTTTTCTCCTTAGGTGTTGGTGACTTCAGAGTCATTTAGGGGTTTAGTTCTGAGGAAGCAGAGACACGAGGATTGAGTCTATTTTACATAGAAAGCTACAGCTCTTCACCAGTACTCTTTTTCCTCCTTCCCATCCCTCTTCCCCCGTAGCGGAGGACAATTTGGGAATTACTCTAACAGTCATTTACGCCCCCTTTCCCCCCCCTCAGAAATCCATCTTGGTCCCCGAGGCATCCGCTAGACATTGCCCGTTATAGTACCAGGAGAACGTTACCATCATCATCCCTTTTTTGCTTTGGGAGCTTCGGTAGTACCTTCCCCTCCTTTGGAGTGCAGTGCAGAGAGGCATCCAGAAGACTTCCTTGCCACCCTTTTTGGTTAATAGAGGACCCAGGAAAAGGGGTACCTAGCACGACACGTGACCTCGTTAAGGGAGCCAGGACTGAAGCAGCACTTGGCACACTGAAGGAAGCACCCATCTTCAGTATCTTTTTTCGTCTTCCAGTCCTTCCTCACCAAATTTCTGGTAAGTCTCTTCAGCCCATTCATTCATATGTTTCCCTTCCCCCACTCCAGGCGCTGGGAGAAGCATGCACAGAGACAGACTGGGGTGGGGGAAGGGAGGAGGGAAAACTGGCTGCGTACACACGGATCGGGGAGGAGAGGGGGGTATTGTACCACATTGCAGGGGAACCTGTGCAGAGGTGGAAGAACCTCTCTCCAGAAAAGCAGCTGGTGTGGGAGGAAATGGATGTTTTATTTGCACGGGCATGTGTGAACACACAGGCAGAGTGGAGGGGGGTGAAAAAGCTGAGAGCCTGTTGTAGGAAAAAAATACTAAGACCGAAGTAGAAGGATAGCTGATGCTGACCAGTATCAGGCTACTGTTGCAGAGGGGGAAGAGAATGGATTATTCACTGGAGATCAGGAACTGGGATGTGTGAATGAGGAATGTTATCACCTACTTGCAAGCATGAACATAGAGGAGGAAAGACGGGGGTGGGGGTGTGTGGATGTCTGCCTTTTAGAAGCAATTGTGCCTGGAAGTATTGCTGCTAGTATCTTTAACGTTACTCAGTGCAAAGGTGGGGACAAGCAGATGAAAGCCATCGCAGGGAGTGCAGTTGCCCATCTGCGGGGGTGGGGGGTTGTACTGGGAATGAATGGGAACGATTAATATATTCCCATATCCTTTGACTGTTGCAGTCTACAAATCTCACAGGGAAAAGGAGGTGAATACCGTGATATGCTTTCAAAGAGGTGTGCTTGGGGTTCACCTGCCTGCAGTGACTTTAAATTCTATGATGCATTTGTAGAGGGCGGATGATAATGCAGCAGTACTGGACAGATTGTGCTGCAGCTGCTCAATATATTATATAAAATGCATTTAAATAAATATTTTAATTTTTCAGATTCTTCAATTTTAAAAAATGTGTTCTTTCCAAAGATTCTTAAACAGTTATGTGATAGTCTTAGGAAAACTGATCTCTGGTAGGTAAGGGAGGAATTTTTCTTGAGGTTGTCCTTAAGCATCACCATGAAGCAGCAGTGTCAGGAATGAGTTGATTTATCTTGAATTTATTTTTCTAAAGCAATTTTAACAAGTGGTTGAAGATGTCAGTTTTTATCTCTGTATGTATCAGCATGGGTTATATTCATCATCCATATGTATTTCCTTCAGGTTTTCTTTAGATGATCATCATTCTAGTATCTTTGTGTGGAAAAAAATTAATTGTGCTTTATACTTGAAACAGCTGTGAACTGTTCTCAGACCTACTCTTCTTATGACATAGAAAGTCATATTTCTGGGATGTCTGAAATACTGCACTCTCCTCGTTAAGATGAGAGACTTCTGTGACAGCATATGATGGATCATATGCTGGGTCATATGCTGGCCGACCCTTCATTAGCTGTTTAACTGGTCTACTACCTAAGATTGACTTTACAATTCAGATCTGCCTCGAGGTATCTCCTAAAGGAGACTTACAAGCATCTGCCAACTGTTCTTAGGTCTTCAGCGTCTTGAGGTGTGGCCTCCAAAATAGCATTCTAGAAACTGCTGTAATGGTAGAGACAATTGGTTTATTGGAAGTGTGTACTCAGTTTCAAGCCTTAGATAATTTATGATTAAAAGGGAAGCAAAATACCTTTTCCAACTTGAATAACACTGGCTGCAAAAAAGTATTAAGGGATATGCATTAGCGATAAATGCGAAGGTGCAGTGTTATTTCGTAGTGAGGTGAGTGCTTGGAGCTATATTTTTCCTAGTTCTCCATTTTTCCCATGGCAATCATGGCTGTCAGTCTCTTTGCTCTTTCCTTCTCACTTCCATGAGATTTTTATTATCGTTACCTGAGCTGTAGGGATTAAACATGCCTAGAGGTATGCTAAAACTAAGGTTAGATTTTACCTCTCTATTAACTGCTGAAACCCATGGAGTTGTGTTAGCTGCATAGTGCTGTAACTGAGGCCGAGAGTCTGAGCCAAGGTCCAAAAAAGAGGTGATTCTGGGGGGGCTGATGGTAATAATTGTTCCGCTGACTTGTTTCCCAGATCACACTATGGGCAATGGGAGTGGGCTACAACATCACATCACAGGTTGAGCAGCTGAGATGGCTAGATCACTTTGATTCCTAATGCTACAAAACATCCGGGATTCCATTTGTCATTCCCATAGGGAAGAAATAACCTAACCTTTTTAATTTACAAAGGCATTGAGTAGTTGCATTTTGAATAGAAAGGATGTGGAACAATCTTTTTGTGTACTAGATACCTTTTATGTTACACATTTATCAATAATACATAAATGAATTAGTATCTCCTAATAACTGGTTTCTTGTTTCAGCTTAGAGGAAAATACATCATGATGAAAAAGAGACTAGTCCATTTTTCTCCTGCTTTTGGGTGCTGAAGACAGGACAAGGAGTAAATAGACAATGGAGACCAATCTCCCATTCCTGGAGGCAGGTCTCTAAGGCTCTCTCTGTGAAGAGAAGACCCCTTCAAGGGAAAAAGAGTGGTCTTCAGAGAAGATTTCCAGATCTCTCTAGACAGCTGATCTGATTGTCTGAATTCTCCGTTATGTCAATAAAACATTCGCATATGATGTAAAGTAGAAAAGTAGCACAGTGAATGCTTTTATTAGAACAGCTGCGAAGGTGTATTACAGATTCAAGGACTGCAGGAGGAAATACGTTTGCATGTGATGGGGAGGGGAGGAAGCTGCTGAGTGAATGGCAGAATAAAGCCTAGCTTAATCAATAGAGGGATGCCACACCTCAAAGTTGAGGTGAGCGTTCCATTCCCTCTATAAATTGCTAAGAATCTGTTCCACACAGTGTCTTTCTGAAGCAGATGCAGCAGTATCTGCTTGGCTGGCATGACACACAGTTATTATAGAGCTTTTACTTTGATGCCACCCTTTTACCTCTCCCAGTCTGTTTTATGCAGTTAAGTTTATGATGATTCTTTTCCTTTTCATTTCATAAATCTATTATATAGTTATTGAAAGATTGTACTTACATTGACCGTAGTAGCTTTGAGTGAAAACTGCATTTCAACTGGTCATCTTGAAGACATTTGAATATCTGCTCTTCCCCTTATATGTACTATACTTATTTTGCAATAGATGCTCTCATGGATTAGGAAAAGTATTCCATGCACACCCAGCATTGTCTGAGGCTGAGTCTTTTAGATTGAAATGGGTGGAGTTGGTTTTTGGGGAAAAATTCTGGAAATCGTATCCAACTTGAGAGCTTAATGCTCTCGTGCATCTGACTGCAAGGCAAGCTTTCCTCCTACAGGCCATTTTCTTGAGGATGTGGGAGGGATTGTTAAGCTGTTTGGGTTAATAGGGTAAATTGCAGGTTTTGTGTTCTGTGAGACTTCTTACACAATCAAAATAGAGATTATAAGGAGAGAATGAAACTGTTGAGTAGATTCTAGTTTTAGGAGCAGAATGTTAGTGTGAAAAGGATATTTCTTCAGGTGGAAAAAAATGCGGTATTGGGTTGGAGGTCAAGGAACTGATAGGATTACTAGTTTCTGCCTCTGCTGCTGGCTTGTAGCTTGATCTAAAGTGAATTTGTCAATCTTTACCTCCAGACTTGAGGTTGTTACCCGCCTGCCTCATGATGAGATGCGAGCCTTTGTATATACATTTATAAAACTTTTAAGATTTAGAGGACATGAGACATAGTATTAGGAGGGAGATGAATACCCATACCCAAGGCATTTTTATATGCCTGCTGGTTTAATGTGCTAATTGACATATCTGGATGGCTATTCTTGATGATGCTGTAGCTCCTTTCAAAAATAGAAGAAAGATGGAGGAAAGAAAAGGATATACCCTTTTTTGTTTCTTCTTCGACCCTTTGCTGATTTTTTAGAAAGTGCTGAAATGGCAATCAGGGAGAGATGAGATGGCACAGTCTCTGCAGATTTAAGGGGGTGGAGGTGGGGCCACATAGAAAAGAGATTTGAGAAAAATGGGAGCAGATCCCTGTTGGCAAAGAAATCAAGGGTTAGTAGCAAGCAAAAATGGGGAGAAGGCTGCCGGAGAGAAAATACTTGTTTATTTTTCTGAAAAAACCCCAAACAAACAAAAAACCCCAGACAGGCTGAAAATCTGCAATGGCTTGTGATATTTTTTGTTTGTTTGTTTTAATTATGACAAAGTCTGTCTTAGTATTTTTTTTTATGTACTCAGTGTTCTATAGCTGTTTTTTAAAATGAGATAGGCTAGCCTGTTAGGTAGAGCTGCTTTTCAAAAGAGAGGCGGTAGGTGGGGCTGTTTGGTCTCCCCAGTTATTCATGCAAATAGGAGAAATAAAGGTAAATTGACAAGAAGCCGCCTGAACTGTGCCATAGCAGTGCCATTTTTGAAAAATATAGCTTGTCCCAATTGTTAGCTGAGGATGTTGTCCCAGGAAGTTTTCTATAAACTACCATGTAGAGAAATCCATTGTTGAGAGAGCCAGAAGTGGGGCAGGATCTGACAGTTGTCAGCCATTGCAAGCCCAAGCCTCATCTTGCCCTTCTCACTTTCAGCTGGTTTGAAGAAAAAAGGGGTTCTTCTGAGATACTGAAAGATATTCTTTACCACCTCCCATACCCATTTTCCCTCAGGGAGCAAACACTCGTTTTCCTGCTTTACCTTGAGCATTTTGACTGCTGTCAAGGGCTGGTCTGCATCTGTGATTGCCTTTCCCTAGCTTCTGCTTTCTTTCAGTCTGTTAGTGTGAAGAACTGTAGTCCTTGGCTTTATTGTTGCTCCTCATTTACCAAAGCAATGGAAAAAAAGTCACAGTCTTTGCTTGTTGTCATTATGCTTCTCAGTACCAGAGATAAAAATGGCCACTTAAAATTTTATCTTCTTGTTAGGAAAAAGGTGTACTAGTAGAAAAAACTTGGTTTTTAATTAAAAAAAAATCATCTTGTTCTTGTGATTGTAGCAAAACAATCCTTTTGTCCCAAGACCTGCTGCAGAAACTAAAATTCTTTGTAATATTAAATGAAAGCAGTTGTATACCTATGGTCTTTCTGCATTTACATTTTCTGCTGACACCAGGTCCTGTCATTAGCACTACCAGGCAAAACTCCTGTTTCTGTTGCAGAGTTCAATTCTGTTGGAAACTCATGTAAGCTATACTGGTGAAAACAATGATTTCTACCTCTTTATTTTAATATGAAAGTTTAAAATATGTCACAGAAAACAGCTCTGTTTTTCTCCAGAATTCTTTTTCCCTACACCATACTGCTTCTTGTTTTTCCTGAGTGTAAATGAGTACTCCATTAACATACCTGTAATTGTTTTACAGCTTTAAAATATTTTAGTATATAGTCAGAAATAGTCCAAGACCTCTATATTCAAAGCAAAAGGAGCAGTACCTTGCTGTTACCACTTCTAACACCACTGAAATTCTTCAATTTGAACTGTTTTTTCTGTTTTTGGTGCTGAATTCATTAGTGCTGTTTATGTATAAAGGTGATTTAAAAAAAAATTGCAGCAAGAAAGGTCTAGCACTGACATTCAAACCTTGATTTTGCTTTACGTTACATGTATTAACGTTCGGTGTTGTTAACATTTTGTTGATGCTCCTTGTTCTGTTGGTTTTTCCATTAATATGTTCTGGGTAATACTAAATAGCACAAATAGCTAAATAATGTGCTAAATAGCACAGCAGACGTGAAGTATTTGTGGGAGCAAATCAGTCTTGAAATACTTATGTGGAAAATTCTGTTTTAATGGATTTATTCCTTTCTTCTGGACTGCTTTTTTAACATAAAGAATTTGGCACACTCTGTTGTCTTCCATATATGGTGGAAAGGGATACCTCAAGTCTTGTCACCAATGTTTTAGCGGTACCTAGAAGAGGGGCTGAGTTATTTCCAATTGTAAGGAATTACCCCAATCGTGAAGTTGAAATTCTGGCCTTCAGAGATGGCCATTCAAAATGTTTTCAGTCCTTGGCATGCCTCTTAGTACTGTCAAGAAAGGGGGATGCTACCAGTACCAGTAGTTATGTCAAGTGTGTACTTCTTGTGCATGAAACTAGGATGAGGACTAAGCCCTGATTTTTAGCATTTACATTCCATTGAATGTAAATGGATTTGTTTCTGTTATTGTTACTTCTGTTGCAGATTAGGCATAGACGTTATTTTCCCGCTTGGAGGTTGGAAGTTGTACTCCATTAAAAACGACTGACTTGTGCAGAGGGAGTAGGACTTGGTACAGTGGGGAACATGAAGATAGGAGCCTATGTACTTTAACTGAGTCTCATCTTCTCCACCATCTAGAAGTTCCATTGCAAGGAAACCTTGAAGGTTGCAAGACAAGTCCAAGATGTGCAGTTCAGTTGCTCCCAGGCTGTGGTTCTTAACAGACCGTCGCATCAGAGAAGATTACCCTCAGCAGGAGATCCTGAGAGCACTGAAGGCCAAGTGCTGTGAAGAGGAGCTAGATTTCCGGGCCTTGGTGATGGATGAAGTGGTGCTGACCATTGAGGATGGAAATCTTGGTGAGAATGAGCTAAGGCTGTGAATGTGCTGAAAGGGTACTTGGAAAAAGATTGTAAAATGGAGCATCTGTACTCTTTAATAATGAATTCCATGTGTGCCAGAGTACCATACCTCATCTAAATCATGTAGATGTATATGATATCATGTTCTCTAGCATTTATTGTCATAATCAAATATAATTCTTAACTTTGCTGATTTGCATTAGAACGATATTTGCCTTCCTTCTGTAGAACAGAGAGGAGGGTTGCTTTAGTTAGTTGATTCCAGGGTAAGGACTACAGGACCTCTGAATTAAGAAGAAATTACGGAGTTTCATTTTTGCATAGGTACTTGAAGTTTATGGGTCATGTTTAAGAGTTTCAGGGCAACTTTTTTCTTCTCTTTGTGCTCTGACTCCAAGATAGCAAACACATTTGAAATAAACTAAAAGGGATTTTCAATGGACAGTACAAATTGTCATGGAGCTAGAGGTAATAATGTGACATAACTAAAGCATGCTGCTGTACAGATGTGTAATTACGTATATGCCAAAAAAGAATGGGGCTGAAAAACAAAGTATGTGCATCAGAGTAATTTGAACTATTACTACAACTTAGTGTTTTAAACTAAATTGTAAGATTTCTGTTCTGTTTTCCTATTAGCTTTTTTTTTCTATGGTGATTAAAAAGGAAAAGCAAGATGTTAAGGTGTGTTAGAAATGTTAAGTAAAATGATTCTGTAGATAGTAAGCTTATGTTATTGGAAGAATATTAATACCACCAATGTCAAGCTGTGTAACATTTACTATTACAATTTTTTTTTTCAACTTTTAAATTTGGATTTCCTGAAGGAAGGAGACTGCAGTGTTGTTTTGTACCTTTTCCTCTTCCATTTCTCTTCCCCATATATCAGTCAAAAAAAATTATCACTGGAGATCCAGGGAAGAATTACATTTCTGAAAGTTGTATTAGAATAATTCTGTGTGGGAAGAAAATATAAAAGTACCCTCAGCCCTGAAGAAGAGGCTGCCATGTGATCTTATACCTTGTTCGTTATTGGGGAATCTGTATAGGAGGGAGATCTTAAAAGTGACTCTGGGGAAGAACGCTGGTCAGAATTTGTACCTTATTGTAGCATGAATCAATCAAGCATAAAACAAATGCATGGCAAAACAGGATTTTTGATTCTGATATTACTAAACTTTTATTTACATGTTTTGTCTTTTATTCTGAGGTGTCTGATTTTTATCAGAGACTTGAAATTCTGTAAGATGTCTTCAGATCAAGGCAACTTCTTGTCAGAAAGTCTGAACACCTTATCACTCTGACCGTGCTGTCCTTTGGACAGTGTGTTATGCGAAGGCAGCCATCCTGGACTGTAGCTGCAGCCTGTAAGATGCATAATGGTCCTTCAGCATTTCAGTTTTGTCTTTATTTCTTGATGTTTTCTTCGTTCTGGTCTTCTTCCTGTTTTTGGGGAATTAAATATGGCAAGCATGAATTGTGGGCCTTTCTACTCTCTTCCATTTAATGTCTCCTAATGCTGCATGTATTGCAAGAAGAAAAGATAAAGTACGCAAGTTGGAAAGCTAATACTGAGGAATGTGTGGTACAAGAATGAGAAAAATTAAGGAAATGACTAGGAAGAGAATACAAAAAAAGGAATTTATTTTCATACAAAGTGTTCATTCAAAAACTATGTAAATAACTGACCTTTTGAAAGGGAGTAAGATAAAAATGGTGAAAGATTCCAGATAGAAATTTCCCTATAAATAATCTGGACTGGCTAATTGTGATTTTTTTTTTTTTTTTTTTGGTGTGTGTATGAGTTGTCTTATATCAAACAATTCTTTCTCTTGGAGAGAGATGAAACGTCTCCCCTATTAATTTTCCAGTTTTCTTTTTCCTTTGCCCACATGTTTTGATACAGATTTCTGGTGGAGGACACAAGGAAAAGTTTTGTGTTTCATCTTCCTTGTTAAAGTCCTCAGTTGGCCTAGAAAAAGGTGTCCTGGAGCAAAATCCAGGAGGTAATGCATTCTGTACCCTTTCTGTTATCTACTGTTGTGTGAGGGGTCCAGATTGAGTAAAATTTTGTATAACATAGAGGAGTTGAAAAAGAGAATGTATCTTCAGTGGATAATAACCTGCTTTTGCTTCCAGTTATACCATTATTTGTGTTGAAAGCTTAGCAATAGAAGGCTCAAACTCTGATGATAATACATGGTACTGGAGGAAGTAATAGTTAGGCTTTCATATCCTCACACTTGTGATTAGAGTTTTTTTTGTCCTTTAAAACCTAGGCGATTTCTTAAGTAAACTGTTAAAAGAATGTTAACTTCACAAAGTCAAGTTGGAAATTACAGGATGCTATTTAAAACTTTAAAAATGTGGTATTTTTGTAGATGATATAATGAATGATACTTCTTTGTGGACTTGCTGACTGTCAGGAACATTGCTGAAGACGTCAGAGTCCAAAAATTCAGCATAGGACATCAAAAAGGTTGAAATTATGTACCTCACAGAGGTAAAGTAGGGTGAAAAAGACACTTCTAAACTTAGGAAAATTGAGCAGAACAGTGGGATATATACCAAAATTGAAAATTTGCCCTTCCACAAGTTATGTGGTGTATACCTTGAAATTGGAGTATGTTGCTGTAAATATCACTGAAGCCCAGAGCCAAAGACAGATGTGGAAAGCTTCTGCGATGCTGAGACTCTTACAATATCTCTGTGTCAGAGAATGATAAGATTTGCTGTGTACCTGACACGGCCAAAGGGAGAGGGAGAGGTAGGGTTATTTCAGTCAGTCGACACAGCAGTAGCGACTCCTCAAGGCATTATTCTGCTGTACTGCAGGGCTGGATGGGAAGCGTGGCTGGATTCCTAGGCAAGCCAACAGTGTAGCCCCAGCAGTCCCTGCTGGTTCCTTTTCTTTCGCAGATGAAACTAGGGATGACCCAACATCCCAAGCATCCCCCACAGACCCAGTATTACTGGCCACACAAACCTGCATGCAGCTCAAGATCCACATTAGGTACCTCAACACAGCATGAGTCCAAAAATGATTGCAAATGCAAGTTGAGAGATGTAGAATTAAAGTTTTTCCTTTAGGTTTAAAAGGAGACTCTGAAACTGATTTGTATTTAAACTGTTTTGGAAATAGTTTAAGTTCAACAAATAGTTTTTGAAAATAACTATGGTTTATGCTTTATTTAAGTCAGTACCTGTTTCCCCAAGCCATGCATTCCTGTTTCCTTTGCACACTGGCAGTAGTACTCTGTAGATCTCCAAGGCAAAAGCTGAGTTAAAATAAGTGGAAAAGTCCATCTGCATAAAACAATGAATGCTTTTCTGCTTCTTTGGTGGGCTGAACCTGCTGAAATGGTTACTGAATCAGACATGCACAACATTGGTGTGCAGGAATGGACAGGAATGCATGTATAGAAAAAAGTGGAGGGTGATATTGCAGCTATTCTGATTGAAACTGGCTCAGCTATAGCATAGGTGTAGCCTAAGTTTCTTAAGAGCAAAATTCTTGAAGCTAAACCAGCCTAGTATGATATACTGCGGAATGGAGCAGCCATGTTCCTCTTGTCCCTTTCCAGCCTTGCTGTTGCTGCTTGCCTTGTATAAGGACTTCATGTCTCTCTTGGCTTGCTTTCATGTTGTAGCTAAGCTAATCTAATTCAAAAAAAGGTTGACCAAATTCTCTGCTCATTTGCAGGATCTGGCATTCCTGTGAGTTGAGTTGGCTAATCCAATGGAACACTAACTCCACCCAAATAATTAACAATTTCCTGTTGGAATAGCTTGCTGCATAAACCCATTTTGTGGTCACAGAATTGCTAGCTCTAGTACAGGAGGGCAGGGGAGAATGGGATTGCTCTTTTAGGGAATGGCTCGTATTTATGTTGATTTAGTTGTAGCTTCAAGGCATACTTTAAAACAGAGGAATTTTCTTATGGTTGGGATGCTTGATAGTGTCAGCTTTAGGATTTTTTTGTGCGTGTGTTTCTTTGAAGCATTTGGTATTTATTGCCATAAGGAAAGCACTGGGTTACGAAATTAAATGGCTAGTTGCCTAATCTAGTTTGGCAGTTCCTATATTCATTTGAAATATATAGCAGGTAATTTAACAAAACTCTGCATGACCTTTTCAGACACACATCTGAAGTCTTAACAGTGAGTCAAAACGTGTAATTTTAAACTATTTGTCTAAGTTTGCTAGCGCAGTGATACAACAGACATGGGAAATTTGAAACTAGACAATTTAAAGCTTGTGAGCAGGAGTCTGCGGGGTGGGATGGGGTGGAGGTGGAGGAAACCTGTAGGGAATAAGCATGTTATGAGACTTAGTGGACAAGAGACAAAAGATAATGCATTGATTGTCTTCTGTTTCTGAATAGAGCACTCTTTTTCTCACTTGTGTCTAGGACTTAGCAGTAACCTTCCCCACAGACTACACACCTTACCTGTAGGGAAACACAGTTCAAGAACTGTTTGTGGGTGAAGAACGTGCTAGGGAAATTTGGATCTTTCCTTTTTTAAAATTATATACAAGAATATCTTTATTGAAATTTTTTGCTACCAGAATAGCAGAAGTTGGAGATCACTGAGCCAGCAACTTACCAATTCTTTTATTGTAGGTTTTTGGAATCTCCATATTTTCTGATACTATCCTGTGAAGGAAAATAGTTTTAAGGAAAGTTGCTTTCATGAACTTTAAACTATTACAGGTGCTGGAGTGAGTGGAATTGGAATGTTGTAAAGCATAGAACAAAGGGTGAACTTTTCCCAAGACTTCCTTGGCTTTTCTTTTGGAAATGTAAAAGCAAGTGATCAGCCTAGGTGAGGAATAAAAAGGACATAATAGTCATCTGTTCTTAAACAATAATACTTTGTGCATGGTCAGCTGGCTTTTCTTAAGTCAGATGGATGTCATCTAGGAACTGATGTCTTGTCTTAATTTTTTTCTGCAGAGGAAGTATTTAGAAGATAGATTCTTTTAACTTGGTAAATGTTGCTCGTGTGCTGGTTTAGGCATCTGGGTTTCCTGTGTGGGCCTGAAATTTGCAATATTAGTCACTATTTCGTTTAAGTCTTTAATCTTGCAAAATCTGATTTTGTTTCATATGATCTGTCCTTCATTTCTAATTTGGTCTGAACTAGCAACAAATAGTTGTGATCTTTGATTTTATTTTTTTTCTCACACTGGGTTAGATAGCATTGGAAATAAACATGGAGGAATCAGGATAGTTGAAAGATTTCTGTAAAGTAGAGAAAGCTGGGGAAAAAAGGGTAAGGTTGGATAAGATTCCTGTGTTTTCAGTGTAATGGTGAGAAAAGCACTCTATCAGCTAGATCCATGTTAAGAGGGCTTTTACATCTATGGCTATATCAAAATATTAGAGCTTTTACACCTAGGGCTATATCAAAATATCAAAACTCTTAATATTTTTGAATCATTTAAGACCATCTCCTATCACACAATAGGGAACATAATCACCTCCGCTTCCTGCTGACTGTTTCAGCAGTCCCCTGGCACTTGTTAGTCCAGCAGTGCACCTTACTGTAAGAGCTTTTCCTGCGGTGTGCAGCAATGGCTCTGGGAGTGATGGAGCAGAGGCAAGTGGCCTTGGCAAGGTGCCTTGTTGAGCACTGCAGAGTTGGCTTGTTTCCTGCTACTAACAGCAGCCAGAGCAGCCATTGCTTCTTCTGCAGAGTTGGGAAATTGGCTTGTAACTCAATAGTGAGAGCTGGAGAAGAAACTGCATTGTGTGTGAAGGAGTGCAAGGTGGTTAGACATGAAGTGAATTTTGTGTGTTGAAAGTGCTGAGCTGAGAACCACTTGAAACTCTGATGTTCTTTCACTGTAGAAACTGATCACTTGCCAGTCTGATTGATGTTAAACCTTATTGAACCATAAGCATTACTAGTAGGCAGTTATGGACTGCGTAGAGGGGATTCTGGAATGGTAGCTGTGTTTAGAGGTGGGTGACTATGTGACGACACCAACATTAGATACCTCAGACAAACACATCTGTAGGAGAAAAACCAGCAATTCAAACATTTGCTTTATTATCACAGAAACACATTTTAGTAACAGTGCATTTCAACAGCTGCCACATGTTTTAGGAAGAATTGTTTTCTTTCAGAACTGTGACACCAAACACAGCTTTCTTCTGATGCATATAGGAAATAAGGATTTATACTCTGTGACCCTGGGTGTCCTTGCAGTTTTCTTTCTTACTGTCAGGGATTTTTATTTTTGCATGAATGATCGCCTGTCATCTCAAGCTGATGCTAAGTAACGAAGGCTAACAATGAATTTGATCTTCTCAAAATTGTTATGTTTCTTCAGTAAGCATCAGTATGTCATCAGTGGTAGATATGGGCTCAGTCCAAAGCCACCTTTGCAAGGTGGAGAGGTAGGAATGTTTCTGCATGGAAATATTTTATTATGGTAATTTCAGAGGGCTATGTTAAGGACTGAAGTTTTTCATTTGCACGTATTCTAGAACAGTCAGCCAGGAAAATCAGACTTGTAGGGCATATCATCTTGAACATACGTGCGTGTCATCATATCTGAAAATGCCAGCAAGCATTGCCAGGTATTTTAATTATTGTAAGAATTCCCAGGAATAGCCATCTGGGGGGAAAAACAATGTAAAAAAGACAAAAGCAAGATGAAAGAGGTGTTTCCATACATCACAGTCAAGAAATGAAAATCGGCCTAATATTTCACAAGACAGTTTAACTTGCTGGGGGTTTCTGTGTCACTTTTCCAACAATCCCTGTTCAGTGCTGTGTCACCTAAGCAAGTTGTGCTGGCACAATTGTCTGAGCAGTTGCATTGTGAACCAGGTCTGCATACTGGTGTAGTTTTAAACCAAATCAGCCTCTCCTTGGTGGAGGGTGTTTTTTTTAATGCTGCATCAGTCCTCCGAGGCAGGTAGCAACATGACTGCGTAAACAGTAGCGTGCTGCAACACTTAAATAAGGAAGGCAAAGTATGTGTGTTGCGGTGTGAGAGATTAGGAGATACCACAAGTATTGATGTGAAAAACTTAGCTTATGAAAGTGACAACTGTGCTTGCTTTACTAGATTTGTGATCAGAGAAGTACTCTATTACCTGTTCTTTAAGCAGTGACAGTAGCTTCAGTTTTCTCCACCTTTTTTCCAAGTCTGGTTGTTATCCTTTTGTGAATGATGGGCAGTTGATTGATCCTCAGTGACTGTGAATGAGAGAGACTGGTACTGCTGAACTTTGTTCAGTGTTGAGATGGGTCTTCCAGTGTGCAGACCTGTGTTTTAAGTGATATGGACTTCTAGAAATGCCAGTGGCCGTGGACAAGTCCCTTTATTTTCTTATTCTTATAAACTCTGTCTATAAAATGTGGTGAAGAACCAGTTTCAAGAATTACACTTTCCTTTTATATCTGCCCTTTGCTGCATGAAAAGACTGGAATGAAAAGGAGAATAAAAACCAAGTGTCACTAATGAAACTGTCACTCATTTTTTATTTCCTTGTATTGTAAATAATTAACATTTACAATGTCACAAAAATCTGTGGTGGTGTCCTTTTAATGATTGTTCTTTTAATGGAAGAGCTTACATGATTTCTCTATCTGTTAAAGGTCCAGTCCATTTTAGGATTAAAAGTGTTTAATCCTAAACATGGAGAAATACAGAGTTTTAAAATGCCTTTGTAAAATGCCTCCTAAACACGGAGAAATAGAGTTTTAAAATGCCTTTGTAATCGTCAAGAGTTTGAGCAAGCTTTGGTAAGCAGAATGTGTTATATGTACTCTGACAGCATGAGCAGAATACCTGAGAACAAAGGTATTCTGCTCATGTTGTCAGAGAAATCCTGCTAGAATTACACTGCTTAACTGCTTTAACTAATAGAAGGCTTTTCCTATCATACAGAAAGGTTTTCTTGCTCTGTACTTCCATATAGTGCAAGTATTGAACTGAGGACTGGCTTGCTGTGCTTGTTACTCATCTTGACACATCTGTGAATAAAATGTGGAATTTTTTTTTTTCTTTTCCTGAGAGGGCATGCTTCTGTGTGGTGTTTTGTTTTCTTTTGTTGTTGTTGCTGTTTTTTGTTGGTTTGGGTTTTTGTGTGTAGGTTTTTTTTGTTTGTTTTTTTCTTTCAGTGAAATTGTACCAGTGAAGAATTTGGCTTCCAGACTCTAGGAATATATTTTCATGAAAGAGAGGAGAGGGGAAGAGAATGTGCTCCTTTCTAAGCTAAAGTAAAAAAGTAGTCCAATAGAATACTTTACACTGTGTGCTTAACATGAAGAAAGTTCTCTCTGTTTCAGACACATGATGTTGCATGATATAGGTAGTAATATTGGAGAATTGAACATGCCCAGTACTAGCACAGTGGAAGAACGGATACTGGAAGAGACAGACTAGTGATTTGATCCATTTTTGACAAGGGGTGAGGTAAAAAGATAGATACGCCAGTGTTTCACTGGCTAGATACGCCAGTGTTCTCTCCTGGATTTTTTAGCTGAGAAGGGGAGTGGGCTGCACTGACACAGTAATTAGGGTAGATGATTTTGTTTAAATTAATAGTTGTAATGTAACATCACTGAAATAATATGCTCAAAATCCATGCTTTCAAACCCTGTTTCTTGACAGTTTCTATCTAAAGAAGACTTAGATCTGGTAGGGAAACATAGCAGTCAGAAGATCAATAAATATCTCCCTTGAGTTCTAAGAACTTGATTTGAAAGTGTCTTCTAGGTATCTAGCCTGTTGTCTTGTTGTGTTGATACAGTGCTGTGGAACTTCTGGGGGGATTTCCTTTTAATTTAAGTTTTTGCAAGGACAGAAGAGGAAGTTGATTGTAAAAAGTTGTGTAAGCGTTCCCTTTAGTTGTTCAGAATATAAAAGTATTTATTGTTTGAGAAGTAGTTTAGGAATAGAAATATGTAAGTAGCATAGACAGAGCTGTTGGATCACATTACAAATGTGATTCTCATTACAGGTCTCTCTGATATGCTTACCATTACAATGCTGGGCATCCCCAGTCACTGGGAAGGCACAAGGGTGTTTAAGCCAGCTCGAGCCCATTGCTCTCTTCAAAGCTCTTTTGGGTAGTCATTCAGTTTTTATGCTCTGGGTTGGGCTGAGCCCTGTATATGCTCCCCCATGCTTGTCTAGTTATCTCAGGAAGACATTCACGCTCTTGCTGCTCTGCTGGACAAACGTTTACACAACCAGTTGGTACACTCAACTAAGAGTCAGCTAATCCCCCTAACTGTTACAACCCTTTATCTTAAAAAGCTGTCTTCCGGTCCCCTTTGTCATAGTATAAGGTCAGCTTTCTTTGCCACAGGCGTGGTCAGTCACTTCCCACATTCTTCCCACAGCTTCATGTTACCCTTGCCCATCTCCACTGAGCCTTCTCAGAAGTTTGTTGATCCATCACATGGAGAGAAGAGCTGGCAGTGTATAGAATCTAGAGTTTGGGGCATTTGCCTGGGTGTAAGAGACTTCTCTTACAACTTCTGTCTTAGGTGGAGGAAGTAATGGAATACAAGTGTGTTTCTTCCCAGTTTCATGCCCTGACCTTAGAGATGTAACATTTTTATCTTTAACCTGGTAGATACTTGCTTTATGTAACACAAAACAGATTCATGTGAACAGAGAGAGACCAGCTTAGGAAGACTCTGTAGCCTAATGACTGTGTCAATATTTGGATTCCATATCCAAGTAACTGTCCTTGAATGATGAGGTAAAAGAGTATCTCTACCACCACCAAATGCTTACTGTGAAAAACGCCAAAATCCCTTTGTGAACGTAGTATGAAAAGTCAAGCTGCTTCTTCCAAGTTTCTTTTTATGCTCCAAATAGTACTGTGAAGGTCTTGAATTAATGAATTGATTCTCTTGCTTTCCCCCACCCCCAATAAAAATTACTGACTTCATTTTTCAATTAGCTCTTGAAGCTGCTTAGACCACCCACCTGAGAATCATCTGAGGATTTAATTTTTGGTAGAAACATTACATAAATAGATTAGAATGAATTAAATTTGGCACTCGAGGGAATCATGGCCTTTAGTGCTTTTGTTAGTCTATTTTTGCTATACTGGGACCAGTGTTCAAACACTATTTTACGAAGTGACAGTACCATATATCATGATGGAACGTAAATGTATATGTTGTTTCAGTACAGTATAGTCTGATCTATCAGTAGTAGATAGTTTTTGGAGATTGAGATCACAGGTTTTTTTTTTTTTTTTTTGTTTTGTAGCTGTATAACTCAGTAGTGACTGTGTAACTCAATAGTCCCCAAATAATATTAATCTGAAAATTTTAGGGCTTTTTGAAAACACAGATTAAATCCTCAGTAATATTCTTGTAGTACAAGTGCAATGGTTTGCCATGTTTACCAATGCAGGAATAATGTATAGGAAAGTTAAGAGATTTGTCTAAGGCACCACAGTAAGTAGAAGAGTTGATTTATGCCTATGACTAGATTGGTAGCTGCTTACTTCTATATACTAAGACTAGTGTTTCTAACTTAATTTGCTCGTTTTATGCTTTGACATCTGAATGGGTGATCTAACTGCTGAAATTGCTGATGTACTGACATTATGCTTACTTCCTGTGAAAGTCAGGATTTATTTAAAAGTATAATTTCAGACACTCAAGATGGTAAATTGATGAGATGTCCTAATCTGTAATGCCTTATTTCCCGCTTTCCAATAAGAAGAGCATATTGCTTGCTTTTCTCTCTTATGTCTGAAACAAAACAAAAACATGGTTTCATCTATTGGCCAGGCAGGTGACACTGATACAAACCTGGTACTTTGCTTAGTTTGGGTGAGGAAATCTTGGGTTTTAGTACTGATTCTTTTCTTGAGCAATGTACTGTATCTGATGAAACATTGTATGAGGTGTTTTTTGACATTGCAGATGGGTCTCATATCACCTATCTTAACATTACAATGGGCAAAAACTTTCCATTATAAAACAGATTTTTATTGCTTATAATTTGTCCTTCCTTATCAGTATACACCCCTCTCCCCCACCCTGCCCCCCACCTCTTAAGTCTTAAATGTCTTTTTGAGAGAGTTTTGGAAATTTTCTGCAAAGTGATTCAGTGGAAGGAGGGCACCTCAAGGAAAAAAGAATACGTTTTTCTATTTTTCCCTAAATTTGTAAGGATGTTTTTGGAAGAACTAGCTTGGAACAGGAACTCAGTTTGGCTGAAGTGACTTTTGCTTGTTATACCTGTGAAAGTAGACATAAATTTGTCCCAAATTATTACCCTTTCAAAAAATAGTCTGTTAAGCATCTTAGAGGCTTGTTTAAGCTTCACAGCTAAAACATTTGAAACATACCCCTGTATTATGTAATAAAAGGGCTTCTGGTGTTGTGGCCTTGTCTGCTGTGGGATGGGTTACAGTTTGGTCTAAGCACACAATTTAAAATAGAGATTTTCTTTCGTGTTGGTTATATCTCCTCTCACTGACAAAAAGACCTGAGTGGAGTAAATCACTCCATTTAAACATAGTGGGGACAAGAAGAGTGAAGTTGGTTTGGGACTGGGGACTGTGGTGTCAATGGGGAAAAATCTGGTGTGAAGGCAGCATGCTTTGCAAACATGCCGGAACAAGAAATGGTAACAGGAAGTGATTGCAGTGAAACTCTTGCTAGATAATAAATTGCTTCCCTCAAGAAGGAAATTAGAGCTGGACACCAGTGGGAACATGGGTTGTGTGTTGAAACTTCCTTGGGAAGAGATGCAAACTGAACAAGGAGCCTCAAATGGAAAACAAGCTTGGAGGCAAGGCAGGAAGCTGAGTGGTTAGAGTGGTATTCAAAATTGCAGGCAAAGAAGCTACTTGATAGTAGGAGAAATCTGTGGTGTGGAAATTAACTGGAAAAATAAGGAGAATAGAATGAAGGTGGGACAGAAAGCAAGTGGAAGCACAGGTGTTATGTCTAGGGGGATGAATCCTATGGGCGGTGAGTGGGGAGTGAGAAACTGGGGCAAAGCAAGCTGCATGCAGTAGTTGCTGACTTCCAGTGCCTGGAGTGGAATCAAACCTTCCAGAGCTTTTGTCTCCTGCAGAGAAACGTTCCTCTGCCAGTTGGTTACACAAATACTTTCTGACAGTGGAGCCCCTTCACCGTAAGTGCTGGTCCACATAGATGCTGCTGACCCAGTGGTGCTGACACTTAACTGTCAGCTCAAGTGTCAAAGGTCTGTATGGTAGATGAAACTGTTCTAACCCTCATGCACATGACCCCACCATGGTCATGCATGTTTTACTTAGATGCCAAGTGATGAAGTTTGCTTTTGATTATCTGCACATGTAAAGATAAAATACTATTATGAGTAGCAACAGCAAATACCCCAAAATTAGAAAAAACAAATTTGCATTTTTGACTCCTTTATTGTGTATTTGTTTTCAGATACTACATTTTAAGTTACTTGATCACATGCTACTTTTTCATCAGCCTCCTTAAAGTACAGGGTGTTCTCCTCTGGAAATGTAACTTACAGCATAGTGAAGGAGAGGGCAATTTGTAGGATTCTGCCTTCCAGCAGAACGTTGCTGGAAGAAAAGTGTTAGTCTGGTGATTTGAATTGAACTGTTCAGAAATTGTCTTTAATTGCATGTTTTTGCATTTTTTGAGTGCCCAAACTTTGGGTACTAGAATCAGCTTTGTGAAAGTGCTGAATACTTGCATCCACAAATAAAATCAATTGGAGCAGCATCAGCAACTGAGAAATCATGGTCTCCCAAATGTGGCATCTAGAACTTCTTCTTTAACACTTTCTCTGGGTTTCCCTTCTCCATATGGGAAATTCGTAGAATACTCACTGTTTTTCTGTGGTGTTGACAAAATAAATTAAGATTGTGAAGCACTTAGATGTTACTGTGATAAGCACAATAAATAAAACTCAAGAAGAAATTAATAATGGTGTGTTTCAAGCAAGGATTTTAGTACACCAATCCATGGACTACACACTGAACAATATAAAAAAATACAGTGCTGAGTAGCTGCTTGTTAAGTGAGTGCTGTACCTTCTGTGCACATTAGGTAAATGCTGTGGGGAAAAATAATGTTTGTTTGTGTAATTGAAGACGGTATGTGGGTGGGGTAGCAGATCAATGCTACAGACATATCCTTAGTTGTGGCTTTTTCTAACCTTTATGTGCTTGACTTTGTGGCTTCAGTAGTTTTTAATGTAGTTTTTTAATGTAATATTGTATACACACATTCTTTATAAATAATGTATGTGCAGTCACATAGGGACTGTGCTGGATGCATCAACACTGTTTACTAGCCAGGTTGTGGAAAATGTAGATGTAGGGAAAGACAGGAGAGATGCAAGGATAGCCAATTACTTGGGTAACCCAATACTCTGTCTTTGAATAGAAGTCCATGGATATATTTACATTCAAGATAACATATGTATCCTGTCAGTGAGACTGAGGAATTATTTTACCCATGTAAATAGCTGGAGAGATTGCACTTGTGCCTTGTTCTCCCTCATACTTGTTTCATTAATATGTAAATTGGCATGTCCCCATTGTTAGTGTGCTTCTCAACTGCTTTGGAAAATGGCTTATTCCATTCCTGGAATTCTTTTTGTTTGGGTTCTTTTGACAGCACTACTTTCAGTGTTTATTTTTCATATTTTATGAGGTGCCTTGCAGGCTGTTTTTCATGCTTAAGAACATCTTCATATATATATATAAGTAATATATTATTTTTGCATATCAACATGAAGTATTGGACCTTCCGTTCCTGGAGGAGGAACAGACCCACAGGGTGAGCTACATTCTTAGTTCTGTGGCCAGGCAGGATGCCATGCTTTGAGTTTTTTCTTAATATGAAGCAGGAGGGGAGCACTAGTGAACCTGACTGAGCTTGCCATGGTAGAGGCAGTCAGTTGTTGTGATCTTGAAATTATTTTTTACGAGTTCCAGGATCTTCTGCACCAACCACATGTATCTTAGCTCACTGTTGTAGAAAGCAGAGCCACCCAAATCTTGCCTCTTCATGTTGTTGAGGGGTAGCTTTCATTCCTATGTCATGCCTTTTGCTTCTCAATGAAGAAGGTTTTTATTAATAACAAATGAGGCCATATCAGGTACTCCTTCTAGTGTTTATGTGTCCCTGTTTCCCTGGCTCAGATGATATTTGTGAATATCCTGTAGATTAAGATTAAAGGTTTAGCTCTCCTTTGCCTGGGTTGCAATCCATCTCAGCTTATTCCCAGCGAGACAGAGTTTTGGTAGTTGTAAGTTAAAAATTCTTTGAAGGTTTGGGGTAGCTGTTACTTGTTCCACAAAACTAGATTCAAACTCAACTCGGGACTAAAGGGGACTACCCTTTGTGCCCCTGACAACTTCATACATCTGCATCTTTCTGTGAAGGACTATATTGTTGGATGACTGCTCCTGCCAGGAGGATGGAATGGTGGTTGAGCAAGACCTGTTTTCAGTTGTTTATTTACAGCTTAACAATAAAAGCTTCACAACTTTTTTTCCCCCGCTTCATTACTTTGCTTTCCAAACAGGGTTTGCCTTTACCATATACTGAATTTCTTAAATCTCTTTCCAAGTTTCATTGTGGTCAGGGAATCAGGCTGTGGTTCCCCCCTCAGCTGTCAAACCTATAGAGGCACTTACCACTTTTGGCATGAAGAACTTAGTTTTTATTTTTTTAATGACTGTAAAAACTTGTCAGATGATCTTGATTGTGCGAAAGAAAGGAAGGACGTTTCCCAATGAACCCACAGATCTAGTTTGAGCTGTGAAATAGTGCATTGTGGAGCATGCATCCTACTGTTGCAACCACATAAGAGGCCAGACATACCGCAGGAGAATGCCACAAAAAATCATAGAATAATTGAAATTGGAAGGGACCTTTAAAAGTCATCTGGACCAACCTTCTGCTCAAAGTGGCCAACTTGAAAGCTAGAGCCAGCTCTGAAGTTAGATCAGATTGCTTGGGGCAAATATCCAGTTGGGTTCTGAGTATCTCCAAGGATGAAGCTTCCACAGCCTCTCAGGGCAATCTGTCACCAAGTTTCACCACCCTCATGGAGGGGGAAAAAGATCCAAATATATGGTCATACCTGTGTTTGCAAGTTATATCTGTTGCTAGTCTCTTGACTAGCTCTGCGCACTCCAAAGCAAAGCTGCACGTATGTGATCTGCTCCTTTGTGTGGAGCACAAACCCTCCTCCTCACTTTCACAGCCTGTCCTTCTGAAAGAGCCTTTATCCATTTACCACAGTACTCCAGGCACGTGAACTGCCAATCCAGCTGCCAATGAGGAGAGATTATGGGTTGGAGTCATGGTGTAAGTGTAGGTAGAAAGGTAGAGAGAAGTTACTTAATAATGACTGGAAGTTTTTGAGATGTGCATGTTCATATCCTGCTTCCTTTTGTTTTTCTGTCAATCTTCCCAGGATCATTCTGGCCTAAGACTGAAATGGTTCTTTGTGCACTCCTCCTTACATGCTTGGGACTAAAGGTGAGGCAGGATTCTGAAAGTGCATGCCCTTTGTGGATGCTTTGAGGTGAATAAGGTCTGTGGCTGCAGGCGAAAGGGATGCTGTACGTGTAAACTGCATGTCTTAATGCTTGTAATTGTTTGTCATGCTCGAACAAGGTTGGCAGCTGGGCCTTTATAGCAATTTTGCTGCAAATTTTTCTTACCTGGCAGAGTGGGAACCACTGGAGAATGTATTATCTGCATAAGACAGGAGAGCAAGAGTTGGAGAAAGAGAAGTCAGTCTGGCAGGCTTGCTTTTACAAAGTTGGAAGCTAGGCTAGCATAATGACCATAGAGTTGTAAATGTAGGAATTAAAAAAACCCCTCACTATAGACAATTCTACAGTCTCAAAACAGCACTATCTTGACAATTTAAGCTGTTCAGATCATTGCTGTCATTGCTCTGATCCAGCCTCCTCTGTTGCAGTTGATGCCTGGATTGATCAGATCCTACAGTGAGCTGGTTCAGCTTGTGATACCTGCAGAAGTCAAATTCTACAAAAGAACAGAAGAGTTTCCTGCTGGTGTAGGAAGCTTACCTGCTCACCAGTGGGTCTGATGAGCACTAGTTCGAGTGATAGGGAGTGGGTGGTACTACATGCCACAGTAGGATTGCATGGGGCTGGAGAGTAAAAACTGTTGCAGCAACAGTGTGATTTAAACTGTCTTAGAACCACAACCTTATGTGAGTGTTTTGTCCAACGTGGGGATTTCTAAAGAGGTGCTCATTTCTTCTCCTTTCTTGCTTAGGTCTTCCAAGGTGCATAGCATGCAGTTAAACCTTTTCCTCTAAGAATTTTTAATCTTCTTAAATTGTTAGAGGCAGAGTCTAGGAGTGAATGTAAATTACAGTTCCGTTACTTGAGAATGGAGCAAGAGTGGCATTTGGTAATGAGATTTCTATGATTGTGTTGCTGTAAAGTGGAAGAACTTGAAGAAAAATGTAATCTGGAAATATTTAAAGGAGATTCTTAGAGGAATCTATGGAGGAGTGAGATAAATGAACTAAGGAGACTTGTCATACCTGATGGTGGTAAAAAAGCTTCTGTTGCCCGTCTCTGCCATTGATTTGTTTGTGATGAGATCAGTAGCCCCTCAGTGCTTTTTTGTTTCTCTGTAAATTGGGCAGATGCTTATTTGAGAAAAGACAAGACAAAGAGAGCTTTAGATCTTATAGTGCAGAGTAAATGCACATGAAGATATTTATCAATTTGTAGGGATTGGTAAACTCAGGACTACATTTACAATCTAGAGATTAGTGGTGAGATACCTAATCTCTTAAATGTGTTGCCTTCAAAGGTCAAAACAAACTGACAGTGGGGGATGTCCTTTCTGCTTGCTTTAGTCTGCTGTCTGTGAGTACAGTACTACCACTGCATGTTTTTTTTATTTGACTGGTCTGGTTGGAAGGACTGTAGACCTGTGTAATTCTGAGGAGCATTTTCTTTTAAGAAGATAGTTACAGATTCTGTAGAGTGTCTTAATTAGTGAACATCTTTTTGGCATTAGGTGGAAGCTTCTGCATCCAGAACAGGTGAGAAATAATACTGTGATATTATATTTGTATTTTCATTACAGTATGGGCATGGAGCACATGTGCAGCTACTGTAGTGTAGTTTTAACCCTCTAAAGCTGGCAAGAGGAAGCAAGCCCAGTGAGCGAGTTTACAGAGGTGTGGGAAAAGTGGAATTCTTCCTTCTCTAGCTTTGCTTTGTGTACAGTTTTATGTTAATGTCTGTCAAAACTAAGACATTTTGGTTTATATCTTTTGGTCTAGAAGAACTTTTTACTTTGGGTTTTTTTGGTGTAAGAAAATACTGTACTCATAAAGAGACCCAAAACTTGTATAATGTGTATCTGAGTAAATCAAATTTTTTCTCTGATACACCAGAAAAAAAAAAAAAAGATACAGAATATCCCTGGAGATGGGAGCTGTGTTATCTCTGCAAGCTTTAGAGTCAGTTTTAACCCAAAATTTTCCTGAAATGTCACGGTTAAATTCTTTCCTCTAAGACAGACACATTTTTCTCCATAATAAGTGCCTCTGATTCATAAATTTAATGCAATTTTGACTAGAAAGTCCTTAGACTGGAATGACAGGTCAAAACAGTAAGCTGAGGGGATCTTTCCATTCCCCAGAACAGGCTCAGTTAAACATGTTTAGGAACACTTGGAAAAGACAAGTAGCTGGATATTATTTATTAAAAGTTTGACAATGTAGAAATGCTTCTAGATGTCTTTTCTGTTATGGGAGACAGATATGAAGGATACATGTCTTCATTACAAGTTGAAAACTCACGTGGGATGCTTCTTCATCAGCAGTTTGCTTAAGTAATAAAAGGGCGGATTACTTAGATGAAAGAAGGTATTGTTTGCTAGCAGGGAGAGATGAGGCGCATAAATTATGCATTTGAAAGGTATTTAGTAGATTTTTGGCATTGCAGGGAAAATTTTAGATTCATTTCAGATGGGAGGAGAACCCTCTGCCATTCTGGATTGCTTGAGGTGTTCCTCTGGATTTCTTTCTGCTTTTAGAAAGACCTTTCCAATTACCCATTTTTTTTCAGGTATGTCCTTAATTTTTTTCTTCACCTGCTATTTAAAATGAACAGAAATTGGACATTTAAAACATGGGAGAGACTGACTGACTGTTAAGAGTGGAGTGAGTTTGTAGTAAGGTTAGTTTACATATATTTAGTCTCTATTTTTGTTCTGTAACATTTAAGACTTGCATTTAAGGATGGGATTGTTGAATGCTTATGACTTTCTGCATTTGGGGGTGGGGAGATTCCAGAACTTGTTATTTCTAAGGCTCTCAGTGTTGGTGGGCTCTGGATAGATGGTATAAAAGGACAGGCACCCCCCCCATTCATCAGCATTCCTTCATACTGTTTTTGAGCAGGTGAGGCTACTGAAGCTATGCTATGCTTAGCTAAGCTAAGCATAATGCTATGGCACAGCATTTCCACTCCCATGGTCTACACAGTCAGACTTTGAATCAGTATGTTAGCACTGAAACAGTCTCGCTACTACTGATGTGCAAGCTTCTCCTGATTGTGGATACTACTGTTAACAATCTGTGTTACTGTCAAACTTGGGAATCCTGCATCAAAAAGGCATTCCTTGTTTTAATAAATGTATAGTCTTAATATATTAAAGGAATGACGCAAACCCTTTCTCCCAGCAAACTTTTGAGCTTAAAATTTGGAATTACTTTGCAGCCTTTAACACCATTGATCATTGAGGAGAAGAACAGAGGAACTTGATAAAGCAAATAGGAAAAGTGCTATGTTAGAACGTCTTTTAAATTCCTTTTGAGAGCTTCCTTTCAGATAGAGTTTCTTAAATGTTGCTTTTTCCCTGTTACCTTTTTGTATTTCGGATTTGTAGTTCTCTTCTGACCAAGAATTTTTAATTTTTTCCTTCCTTTGAGAGAAGAAGCTAATAGGTAAAAGATAATAAAAGATATAAAATGCCTTTTTTTTTTTAACTTCTTGCTAAGGTTAGACTGTTTTGTGTTTTTCTGTTTTTGACTGAGAATCCTTCAAGAAAGCTGAAGTAACTTTAAGCATGCTGCAGCAAGCTTGGTAGTAGCAGTGGCTGATGAACCTGTTGTTGCTAATCCAAATAATAATCTCTAAAATCCTGGTCTACTTCAGAAGTCATCTGAAAGATGCTGAGATGCAGAAAATTTTAAGATTATACTGACACTGAAGGAAGTAGAGGAAAGCCTTCCTTATTATTCTTACCTACATGCTTTTGCTTCTGTCCTGCCTTCTCTTTCCTGTGGATTCAGGTCATCGTGTAGGTGTGCAAATACATTTGCAGGTAAAGTGGAGGGGCATTGTGGAATTTGGAAGCAGCAGCTGCAATAGCAAAAGAGCAGGGCTGTTTCTTTTGGTAGCAGTGCTGACTTGTGCTGATTTATAGTGTTTGTGTCTGAGTGTGGTGGTTTGTCAGATGTTAGCAGTGATTCAACTTCCACTGCCCAAAAGGCAGTCTGTCTTACTCCTCACCTCTCCTTGTCTGTGCGTACCCACCCTTTCCTCTTGCAGTATGGGAGCTGGTTAACTGAGGTCTTGCATCACAAATGTCCCTGGTAAGTAACTGAGTGCAAAAAACCCTGATTGGTGCTCTGCAAATGTAGCTGTCTGACCTAACTCAGTGAGAGGATGAGACAAGTGCCAGAAATGGAGCAAAGGAGAGTGGAACTGCTTGGTCTTAACAGGGCAGTGAGGCTGCCTCCTCCGGTTTTGGTGATAAGTTTGTTCTTTCATCTATCTTGTGAATTCTTACCCCAAAGTTAGTTTCAACTTTTTTTTTTTGGCTTATGCTAATTTTTGCTAATTTTTTGGCTAATTTAATACCTTTCTGTTATTCAAAGTAGCAGAGTTGTTCTCCCTCTCATGATGCCTTATTGCCTTACTTGTTTTTGCACAGTGTTGGTACTAACAACTGCAAAAGTATGGTAAGCTGAAAACTCGATACTGCACTGCCCCCCCCCCCCCAGCTTCCTCTTGGTCACTAACACCTGGACAAAGGAGGAGGGATGATGGGAGCACATTGCTGGTAGTGTGGTAAAAGACAAGATTGTCCCCATGTATGTCAGCTCTGTCTTAGATCAGATTAGCTTAAACTGATCATGAAATCGAAAGTTTTTTGTTTTTTACATGTAAAACCAAGAAAGTAAGTATTTGCAGTGCAGTTGCTAGAAATAAATTTTAAAGGCACGTAGTGAGTGAGGGCAGGATACATAAATCCTGTTAGTGAGCCTGAGCTTTCTCTTAATATGAAGAATTGTTATATTCATTGAGAGCTTTGATGGGAAGTCTAATAGACAAAAGACAATCTACTTACTGCTTATGCAGTGGCTGTTTAGCATGTGTGCATGCATATACTTGTATAAGAATTGGGGGACCTTTTTGCAACATTCAAGTCAAAACCATCTCCCTTGCACTCAGAGTCGTTAACCTGAGCTGTGAGAGACTTTGCTTTGTTATAATTAAAATAATTTAAAACTTTGATCAACAGTTACACTTCATTTTTAATTTCAGTAAATTTAAATGGATCTCATCCTGAATATTTTTTCTTTGAGTTTACGTCATGGAAAATATTTAAAATTCTTCTAACTTTGCCCAGGAGCAAATTATAAAAGCAGATGCGTGATGAGAACTTTAAGTAAACTCAGTGGGAAAAGCGAATATTGACTTTTTAAGGTGTTTGAAATCACATCTTTTCCAACACTGTTTTGTTTTGTTTAATGAATCCTTTGATTCCCCTTTTGTGGCATTTTTCTTTACAGTTTTTTTACAACACTCCATTTAAAATGCATCTTAACAGTAACATCACTAAAGCATCCATGTTTGGAATAGGGCTATGTCATGGTTTAACCCCAGCTGGCAACTAAGCACCACACAGCTGCTCACTCACTCCACACTGGTGGGATGGGGGAGAGAGTTGGAAGAGTAGAAGTGTAGTCTCTGGAAATGTATTTTTTTGTTAGTGATGCCAAGTTTCTTAATTGTGTGAGTGTTTATATACATATAATGTAGCTAAGGCTCTAACATGATTTCAGTACAGTTTCCATGTTTATATACCTCCTATAAAATAAATTCTCAGAGCAAGATGGTGGTCTAGAATTAATTTGTGTTTGTAATATACATTTTACATATGTTTTAATAATTGGGTCAATTCACTTCACATTTGTGCATGATACTGAAGAAGTGCTTGTGGTTTGGGATTTTAAGCAAACAATGTATTGTGACTAGGAATGTAGCTCAAAGACAGATCTAGCCATAATCAGTCTGCTTAGTATTGGTTTAGTGAAGTATGCATATAGACATCTATTCTGTTTCCCCCTTGTGTCTGAAAAGAGCCGCTAATCCAGAATGGCCATAATCACTTGGAGCATCGTCGTCCTTCCCAAGTTTTCACCATTTTCAATAGCCTGTGCATTTCTAAGAATGATTCTGTGTTCTTCCTGGGGAAGGGAAGAGGTCCTCTGAGTCCAGGAAGGGACATGAAGTAGAGCTGGTTTAACTTGGGTACCTGCTTGCTTTCTGTTTGGAGCTGCAGCAGTGGTCTTTTGTGAAAGTTTTCACAATGCTTGCGTTAGGAGTTTATGAATTGAAGCTGAAGCTGCTCCTCTTTATTTCTCTGTTCTCTGTTTCAGAATAGAATGGCACAGTACTGTTCTAGAGAGATCAGTTTTGTGTCTGCTATGTGTGATTTCATTTGAACTGCTGAGCTATGGAAGCGTATCTTGGCGAGAAAGCCTTTTTGGTTAAGTTTGTGTGGAGAAGGAGATTGAGGTCATATTAAACCCATAGGCTTAAATGCCAGCACTTGTTAATTTGGTTTGAAAAACTAGTAAGTAGGATAGGAAGGGAGAGAATATGACCTTAAAACACCCAGCACAGAACTATTGTAGAAATCTGTTTCTGTGTACACTAGAGTAAAAAATAGCTTGGTAATACTAGATATCAAAGGGCCTTTTGCATGGCAGTGAAATTTTGGAGAAATTGTGACAACTTAGTGTTCAAACTAATAAATTGTGGCTGTCAGGTGGTAAGTGATGCAGAGGAGAAAATGCCTGTGCAACTCCAAAGGGGGAAGTTTAGTTTGGTGTTAACAAATCGGTGGATTTCTAAAAAATTCAGTGCTTAGCTGCTCTTAAAAGGTTAAGTTCTAGTTTAAATAAAATTGCATTTAAAGTGCTGTACTTTACTACGTATCACCCAATTTGTGGGAATTTATGTTGCTTACAGTTGTTTTATATGATAGATCTGTAAAGTTAGATCAACATACTGCAGCAAGCTTTTGAGAATAGTAGACTACTATTTTGTTAATGTTAATTCTTTTGTTAATTATTCCTAAATTCTGCCACTCTCTTTGCAGAATGTATGCTCAAAGTATGCTGAGTTTTAAAAATTTTAGAGTTCTAATTGTGTTTGAGTTTCGTGAGGGAATGTATATCTTATTATTGCCAGTAATCTGCTGTTAAAGTTTGGGGTATTTCCCTTTTGAGCTTTAAGTTTGCTTTTATATGGCAATTAGGATGAAACACATTTAATTCTCTGCAAGTAAACTGTAAGTAATTATTAAACAATTTAGAACTTTAACACAAATATTATGCAGCGTCTTGTGGCTGACAGATATCGGGAGGATGAATGAACCAGAAATAGTAATGCACTATTTTGAGAACAGGAGTGAGTCTAAGTTTGTAGAAAAATTCAGTGATTTTTGTTAGAACAACTGATTAATTGGGAAAAGCAGGTAGCAGAATGTGATGTCCTCAAAATATGAGGGAACATTTGTGTGATGGAAGGCTATCCTGTTTTTCCCAGCTGAGTAAGTTGAATTCATTATAGTCTGCTTGCTGAGTGACTGTTTATTTGGGAAACGTTAGCAACTCCATGGATGGATGGATGAATAAATTGGAATAACGAAGTTGAGAGAGCTGGAGACTTTCAGGTTAGCATACAGATCTCTGAGGAAAAATCTGGGTAATATTTTTGGAAGTTCTCAGTCCCTGTTAGCTCCTGCTGGGAATGTAATGGGAGTTAGTGTACGTTTAGTGCTTTTGAAAATTTGATTCAGATTTTGTTTTTTGGAATGCTGCATGCACGATGACCATGCATTATTCCACTTGTATGCTATGCCTCATAGGAATGTATTCCACATGCTGGGTCTGCCTGAATACTGAAACACTTTTTTCCTGCTTCGTTTTCCTTGTGTATTTCAGAGCAGTTGGCATTTATTAGGCATTTTGCCAAAGACAGAAGCAGTCACTGAAGTTAAATTCTTCTTCTGAGAAGTGGCTGCTTGTGGCAGCTGTGGCCGCAGAGGTGAGGATTCCTTTCATAGCTACCCGTGCTCTACAAGGAATAATTTAACTTTGTTGTCACATTTGGGCACTTCTCATAGTCGCACAGTTCTTGGATAAATTCTGTGAAATGTATACATTTGGAATTCTGTTTGGAAGAAGAAGGCCTAATGACTAGAATGCTTTATGTTGCTGGATTCATGGCAGCACTGAATAGGGAACTTCTGCAAACTTTTGTGCATCGTTTCCGTTCTTTGATCCATTTGGTCAGAAACTTGATATGATAGGTCATGAGCTTCCATGGGTAGCAAGGCAGTTATCAGTTCTCATCAGGCACAGATTGAAAGGCTTGGTGTTTTTCATCATGGAAACCCGTTTACTGATTTAGGTTTTTCTAATGTACATATGGAAGTAAATGTAAATGTAGTATTTCTCCCTGGGAAAGTTTCTTGTTCATTGCTCTTATGTCAGTGTCCTCTCGGTTTCTTCCCCAGGCCATAGCTTCTGACATTTCCAGCTACTTAGTCTTTTCATCTGTCATAGTCTATCAATTAATAGTGATGATTCAAATGGTATAAAAGTAGAAGCTTGATATCAGTAATTTGATTTACATGTAAGCCTACCCAGCTCTCCCTTCTGCTTGTGTATTAAATACTTTAAGCATTTAGCTTTGCATCATACCATTTTATTGAAGAAGTTGGCTATGGTTCTTACGGTCACATGCTCTACTTGAAGACCTGAATTTGAATCCTAAGTATTTCATGGTCTTGGTGACTCAGTTTCCCTTTTTTGGCTGTTTTCCAAAATTATAATTTGGAATGAAAATAGTTTTATAAATTTATTTGATATTATTGAGATTTATTTTTTTGTTAAAAAGGCTTGATGTTTGCTATAATGAGAGCTATAAAAACTCTGTAATTATTTTTTATGTCCTTGCAAATCTTTGAGTTTTTAGACCTATCTCTTGAAACTCTGTTCTTTCTGTGAAAACATTTGCATTGTTTCAGCTGAAAGTACAATTGTTCATAACATGGAAACTGGACATGAGGTATTGCTTTGCCGTAGCTATTAATCTGCTGATGAACTGATGCTTGTAGAGATTGGAAGGGATTTGTGTAGAGTGCAGACTGAATAGAATGAGTTTCAAAAATGTCTAGCAACTTAAAATGCTGCTTGGGTGTGAATTAAGATGTTCAGAAGCTGCACAGTTTCTTGAAATCTTGATCCTTTTTAGCCATCCATAATGACATCAATGTAGAAGTGCTTCTTAGAGTTTCTAAAGCACAAGAAAGTAGGATAACTGGGTAGATGAAGCACCAATGCTTACGGATTGTAAAAGGTGTGAGGCTGCAGTTTAAGAATTTATGTACTCTGGCTGTGCTTGTGATTGACTTGCAGAAGCGTGTTTGGCTTGCAAGCTTTACAGGATATTGTTACAATGCCTGTATTTGGATGCTTAGCTTATCCCAGTTGTGTAGTGAGATTCATTATTGTAGAATCCTGTCACTGAGGCTTAAGGTCAGGCATTTTGCCTTGTGTTTTGCTGTAGGGTGGGAACAAGCACACAGTCATCTTAGGAGCCTTAGCTGATGGGCAGCAACTTGTTAAGTCAGGATAACTCAGGTTTTTTTGTATGTCTGTATTTTGAGGCATTTCATTTGGAATGTGTGCCACCTAAATGATAACTCTTTTAAGAGTGAGGCTTTTTAATTGAGAAATTGTGATCGTGAGATAAATTTGTCTTAAGGAAGAAGACAGAAGGTACTAAAAAAACCCTGCATGCATGAATGAGGGCTGGGAAGTTCCAGAATTTTGTGTGCTTTCCAAAGTATATGCATCCACCCTAAAATTGTACTAAATCAGTTTGTAGAGAGGCAACTGTCATCCTGAGCATCTTGCTATGCAAATAGTCTCAACCATGTTAAGATGTTACTACTGTCTTGAGAACTTTCTTAGGGTATAGATACATGTCTTCTGATACCACTGGTAACAGCAGTAGAAGTTTCTGCCTCTTTCTTCTGACTTACTAGAGTTTAATGCTGCATTCATTTTCTGTGGACTTCACAGGTTCATGTGATGGCTTCTAATCTGTTTGAGTCAAAATAAGCCTTTTTAGCAGAGACCAGCTACTTTGCACTTTAAGCTCACCTGCTGTTCTTTGGGAATGAAAAGCAGCAGGACTAGTTGGGCCAACTGGTGAGGAATCATGCATTTACCCACTTAGTTCTATCATGTGCTGCTTTGAGCTCTCTTTGAGAGAAACTTAAGGCTTTTTGGCTTTGAGGGATGTGGTGTAACTGGTCAGGTTCCTTCCCAGGTGATTACAGTTTGCATTGCAAAAATTCCTTTTGCACTTTCATCTGAATACTGTGATGTTTGGCATATAATGTTTAAGGTCTACCATATTTCATTTTGGAGAGTTTCATCTTGCAGAGGAAGAACAAAGGAAGCTGGTACTGAGTGAAAGAACAGGTCTTGTTCAAGTGCAGGATTTACATCTATTTTTATAGTGTGATACTCCAGCTCAGGAGTCTTTAAGTCATAAGGCCAGAGAATACCCAAATGTTTTATAACCTAAGAAATTGTTCCCCAGGCACTGGTAAAATGGTTGTTATATGTTGGTAAAGTTCATAGTATTAGATAAGCATGAAATCTCCCTTTCCTGGCTCTTAGTATTGAAACTTCAGAGGACTGTATAGCTGTCTGTTTGCTGTGTCTGCAACGTCATGGGCGTCCACTGAGAAAGCCAACAAATGGACCAACTTGTTATTTGCCAAGGTACTTCTGTATGATCTGAACATCTTCTACGTGTTTGTGAGGTCGGTTCATTGTCCACAGGCAACTGTGAATGTAACTCACTACTACTGTTCTGGGACCAGGATGGTACTATTACTGCAAAGGAAAGAGAGTTCATCTCCATTTAAAAAAAAAAAAAAAAAGGTTTGATTACCTCTTAACTACTCTTTAAGTAACATCTCTGTAACATATCTTTTTTTCCTTTCTCCCTGCTTGCATTCATGAATTGGTTCTTTGGAAGAGAAATTAACTATATGCATTAATTTATTCTGTGTTACTGCTTTCAGCACATCATAATGAATAAATATTATTTTATCAGCCCACTCGGCAATAATGACCATTAACCTGATAGTTAACTGCTGGGTCTCAGGTGGAATGCTGAATACAAGCTTGTTCCAAAATGGCAGAATCTGGCTCTCCTTTTTACTGTAATAAAGCTGCTTCTGTTCGCAGCACTGTGTTGCTGGGAGACTGCAGCTAATTTTTATGGCGCATGTCAGTAGTAGTGACTCAAATTATACATTTCATTGAGTAGCTCTTCTCTTTGTTTGTAAACTGTCTTCTGTGAGGGGAGAGAATTTTTTTTTGTTCTGGGGAGAATGGTATCCAGACCAGAGAAAATGACTGAATCTGGAACAAAAACTCAGATTGTTCTGTTGATAACATCATTGTACTTCCAAAGTCACTCTAGGGGGGATGGTGGCCTGGCTGAATTTACACCAGTCTGATAGTCAAGTGTAATGCAGGAGAATTCCCAGGTGAGGTACATACATCTCCTCAAACTGCTGTTTTTCTTTTTCAGACTCCATGGTGCAGAACTTAAGCATGTGGTGTGACTAAAGCAAAACAACAAAATAGACTGTGAGAGATTATGAATTGGAAAACTATGTAGTTTTGGTTCACAACAATGATACAGTGGCAATTTTGGGGCTCTGTAAAAAATGCAGTCCTTTTTAAAATGATTGTTACACAGCTTGCGCATGGATCAGGACACACATGCAATTACAGTGGCAAAAAGTGGGTGTAACTGGGCATGCACCTAAATGAGAAAATACATGTGTAAGGTGGAATCTGACAAATAAGTTAAAAATGTTTTGCTTGCTGAATCTGTACTCCTTTTCTGGCTAAAGGTAGATGGTAGTCCATTTCCTGATGTTCACATTCTGCTTAGGTTTTTAGCAATGTCTTGTTTTCAATCTTGCTTGAGATGCCTCTATAAAATGGTGTGTGTGTGTCTGAAGCCTGCTTGCTTAAACACGCAAGTCATGTCAGCTGCAATGCGGCAGTGCTTGGTGCTAATGAGGTGAGCCGCCAGAGCACCCGTCTGCTTATGTTTTCTCATCTCTGTGCAGTTATGGCAATGGGGATTGGAAAAAGGGATTTGTATTGGATATGGCTCTGTTTTGGCCTTTCCAGAGTGTGGTTCTGTGTCCTCCTGAGGATTGGGCAGTATATTTCTACTTCCATTTTGGGAGTTAGGTGGTTGCTTCACTGTATTTAAGGCAAACTCTAAAATACATCCTGGTTGGGAGAAGAAAAGAAAACAGGAAGTACAGAGAGGGGGACACCTCTTCCCCCCCCCCTCCCCCAAATTCAAATGCACCTTGAAATGAAATATATTGCCTGGCAATATGTGTCTTCAGGTTGAGTACATGCAAGTCAGTATTTGAAAAGTAACATATTTGGAATAGAGCTGATCAGGTAATTAATTTGGGCTAGATCTGAATAGTTACAGCTGGCCTTTCATAGGCACAGAAATGCAGATGCTCTGTGATTTCTCAGTTCACCTTCTTTCTATTTTTTTTAACTCTTAAGGTGCTGACAGCAGTGTGAGCTCTGTATTTTATGCTGAAGTCAGAAAGTTTTACTTTGAACATAAGGCAAATAAAGTGACTATCAAATCCTATTTGTCTTTTCCCATCCTTGATGCCAGACTGTCTTCATCGCGCTTGATGCCTTCCTGTCCAGTCCTATCATGTTGCCATTCCTGCAGCCTGTTTTTCAGTGTTTCTTTTTCAGAGACATAGTCTGTAAAACTATTGGTCTTGGTGGCAAAGCTGGCTTTCCTTCTAGTTCCTGCCTTAATGTCACGGCGTGCTGCCCTGTTAGCTGCTAAAGTTATTTCTGAATATTTATTTAGTATAAATCAGATAGTTGAAATTCTCTGTGTTAAAAATACTGCCTTTTTTTTTTTTTTTGGTCATATCTAATCTCTGTTACTTTGGCAATATGTTGTGTAGTGTGATACCACAGAGGGATCAATACAGCTGGGACTGGGAAGGGTCTGAACTGTATCATGTAGGCAAGAACCTGTAGGCAGTGGGAGGCAGGAACCTCCTTGAGCTATTGATACTGTTGATGTGAATGTAGTGTGCAGATAACACCCATAGAAAGGATGATGTGTCAAATGATAAAAAAAGTCCTTCACCCTGGGAGGAGGCCCAAGATTGTGTGCCTTAATACAGTCTGTTCTTTGCCTGGTCCTAGTTTTAAGATTAAGAGTGACATGTATGAAACAGCACAACTGACAAGATGCATTTTAGGGAGAGTTGCGCTGTTTTAATGCTCACTGTTGAAGTCTGGTATCTCTGTTGTGATCACATACAATGGAGTATTTCTTTGCCTGTTTACCTTCTCCTGAAGACCTTGTAGTTGATTGGGATGTTTTTCTTTTCCTTCTTTAGGTCTCCGGGTGAATGGGGAGCTCATTACTGCTTACCCACAAGTGGTGGTTGTGCGTGTACCAACACCTTGGGTCCAGAGTGACAGCGATATCACCGTCCTTCGCCACCTAGAGAAGATGGGCTGTCGATTGATGAATCGTCCCCAAGCCATCCTCAACTGTGTCAACAAGTTCTGGACGTTTCAAGAACTTGCTGGTCATGGTGTGCCTCTTCCAGACACTTTTTCATATGGTAAGGCTTTTGGATCAAGAGGATGGTATAGTTGCCTACCATAATTTATGCTTTTGCAGTGTAAAAGATATGGGTCAAGTTTTGGAAATCCATAGAATTAAAGTAGCATGAGGCTAGTTCCATAGATAAGTGTTCAGTAACCAGAAAAAGAAATTAAAGTCACAACACTCAGATTTTGTTTTTGGCTTTGTTGATCAGCTGTGATGCTTTGGGAAGAGTACTTTAACTCAGCCTCCCAAGCAACTAACTATGGCTGTTACTACTAAAACATTTTGAACTCTTTTTCAATTACCTGAAATAACAGACAAGAGCTTGGGGAACTAAATGTCATAGGATACTATAAACATCTAGACTTTGATAAAACCTGAAAGCAGGTTAAACTTCTATATGAATAAAAATATCTGCAAATATATTAGTTATTGTGAAAGGACAAAAAGAGTACAGGGTGTCATGTTCAACTTTTAACAGTTGTTTGGGGTTTGTTTCCCACCAGAACAGTTAATTATTAATGTTTCTTGTGCCTGCCTCTGGAGTCTGTGGTTCCTGACAGAGTGCTAGGTTAGAGGAACCATTTATCTGAGCTACCCTGATGCTATTTCTGCTTTTAATCACAATATATTAAAGAATTGAAGATACCTCTCAGCCTTCCTTTCCTTCTTGGGAAATACCAGTGCTTTCCTCCCCTTTGTGTGGTTGCACCAATAGGCTTTTGTAATGGGAACTTGTCAAAAACACAAACAAAATTGACAAAAACAAAAACATGGGTTTCCATAAATTACTATGAATTACTATTTCCATCAATTACTGTGAAAACACATTTGAGAAGAAACATACCCTTTCTTTATAGATGTGGTTGCTCCAGCTCTTTGAGAAAGGAATGAGCTTTTAATTTTTTTGGGAGGAAGGGGAGACCACAAACGATAGGGTAATTGCAGAACATCTCTGTTTGTTCATAACTCCATGCCACTTCTTTTAATGCCTGCCTCTGGAATTTGACAGAAGCATGCCCTTTTTTTTTTTTCTTTTTTCTTTTTGCCTTTTTTTTTTTTAACACAAGTATCAAGTTATCAGTGAGAGCTGGCTTTGCCAAGAAAAACAGGATGTGCTGAATGACATGTTATTCCACGACACACATTAAAATCCATGGCAGGCTAGTGATGGCTGCTGCTGGCTTTGTGACCAGTGTCTTGGCTTGACTTCTGCACTTTACTCCACATGCTATTAGAGGAGTCTTACCCCTTTGTCTGCTGACTTTCTCTTCTGTATTTCTTGTACTGTGGTCAGCCTTCTGTGAATTAAACTGAACTCAAATAACCTTGAAGTATCAACCACAATCATGTGAATGGTCATTAAAAGCTACTCGCTAAGGTCCTTGCAGATGCAGTGAGACAAAAAGGTTGAAGTACTACTTCAGGAAATAGGGAGAATGAGATGCAGGAGACTTAAGCCTTGGAAAGGGGGGAGGTGGAGTGACAAGATTTGGGTTGTTGCTGCTCTCTGGATTATGCCTTGTCTTTGTATTCCATGTTGCTTTCCTGGTTAGTAGTTTGGATGGAACTGTTACTGGTGTTACATCTGTGCTATTTTTCTGCTAGACATTTGAAAAGGTGGGAGTTGATACAGTAAAAGGGGTAAACTGGAACAAGATGGTAGAATCGGGGCATTCAGATTTGGAAGACTGGATTGAGCCTTTTGAGGTTGTGATCAAGAGGCCTTTGTCAACTTGTCTTCCATTTCAAAGGAAGTAGGAATTAGTATCCCACAGATTACAAACACCTTCAAAGTCTGATCATGCTCCATGACCAAGTTCCTCTTAACTGATAGTTTTTTCTACATTATCTAAGCTGTAAGGGTGGGAGGAGTGTGTGGCAATTACATCCCTGATTTGGCCACACCAGATTGGTGGCACATAATGTTGTTGGTTTTCTTTTTGCCAGGTGGTCATGAGAATTTTGCCAAAATGATTGATGAGGCGGAAGTGCTGGAGTTCCCTATGGTGGTGAAGAACACGCGGGGTCACCGAGGTGGGTGTGAGGTCAGGGGTGAGGGCAGGGAGTATTCTGAGCAGAACTTTTTAAGATTTTTGTCTTGTCAAGGGATGATAGTTAAGAAGGTCTTCTATTAGGTGTTGGACTTCTTTGCAGTGCATTTAAATTCTACCTCCCTTCGACTTCTGAATTTTGAGTAGGCTGCAACACTGGGAAGCAGTTTTAGTAGAACCTAGTCTTGCAATAGGAGGGGGGATAGGGGTTCAAAATTATGGTGCATTGGTGACTTCTGTGAGGAAAGCTTTGAAATGGAATAATGGAAGGTCTGGCCTTAGGGAAGTAAAGAGAAGCCTACATGGATTTTAGGGATGTTTCTAAATAGGCATAAGAAATGAAATCTTAGTTCATTCAGTCTTAATTTGACTTTTTTCTACTTGACTTTGCCTATAATTAGGATTCTGATTTAAATAAAATCTCATGTATTGTTTGTCAAACTGGATCTCTATTTTTCAGAATAGTATCTCTGATGGTGCTGGTGATAATACAGCAGGTTCAGATTAAATTGTTCTCAGTCTTTTAAGTGTTGAGTATGAAACAATATGTCAATTTCGTTTAATGTTAGATAGTGATCTACTAAAGGAAACCAGGTTTAAAATCAGTTTCAGAGCTTATTTGCACAGGAGGTTGCACTGGTTTTGGTTTACTTTAAAACCAATTTAATAAATACTAGAAGTAAAAAGAGACTGAAACTGAAGTTTAAGCACATAAACCAGCAGTTACCTTAAACAAAAGCATAAGAAAAAGACACCACTTCTTCCGTCTTAGTGTCCGTCAGTTTGTTCCCCCTCTGTGCTGCTCTGGTGGATCTCTTCTGCTGGCATGAGTGTTTCTGTAGCCATGTAGTAAATGGATTTAGGAACTGATGTTGGATGAATCTAGATGGGTTATTTTTACTTGGATTAATTCCTTATATGAATTACCATTTACTCGCACAGATGCTTGTGTTGATGTAATGGAAGAGTGAGAGCAAAAGGCTGGGGCAGAGTAAGATCAGACCTACTTCTGTTGGCAGTAATGCCTGTTTATATGGTTTTAAAGTGCTTGTGGAGCTATGAAGCCAAGTTGGACTTTGACTTTGCAGCAGGCTGAATTTGACAACTGTGGAGTATCTGAGGCAGTGGATTTGACTTGACACTGCCTCTTGTTAAGATCTACTAAATAATTATAGAGTTTGCAGCTATTGACTTTCTTCTCCCTTTTTTAGCCAGAATTCATGTAAATCTCTTTACAAGTTTTGCTTTAGAGCACTTTAAATTCCAGGCATTTTAATGCAAATTTATGCAGACTACATATGCTTTCATATTAAGAGAGTTGGGGAGACTTTTTCAAATTAATTGAAGAGCAGCCATTTGCAAATTGTATTTAGAAACCAGGCAAACATGGTCATAGGTACTGGCAGATTAATAAAAGTCATACTCTTCTAGGCCCACTTTCTGCGTAGTTTGCTGCTGCAGCAAATGTGCCAATCTTATTTTTGCCAAGATGTCATGGTGCTGCATAATTCCCAAGAAGTAGTTCCTCTCCAAGCCATCATTATTCCTATCCCATTTTAGGAATACAGTAGGATTATTAAGTGCCTGTAGCAGAGCTAAAGTTGGGAATAAGAGAAAGCACATGGAGGTTTTTGCTTTCTTGTCGTGATTTTTAAGCCTACATTCTGATACTCTGTTTGTGATGAGTAATTCCATGTTCCTCAAGCAGTGTTCTGCGTTATGGAGACCTTAAATCCTCATGAAGCATAGGCTGCTCCAGTTGGGCTTTAGAGCACTTGGTGGAATTCTTCTTCACACATTATTTCTCCTAGTTCTGCTACTGCTGCATTTCTGTTCCCTTAGTTTAAGATAGGCAGTTTATCACTTGATTTTTGTACTCTGTTAACATTGTAGCATAGTTGAGTTACAATTTTGCCACAAAAAAAATTGTGCAGCCTTATTGCAAAACATAAAGCTAATATGACACAAAAGAGTCCTTAAGAAAGGGGAAGAGGAGTTGAGAAATGTAGCTAAAGATGGAAAGGGATGTCATGTAGTGAGACTAGAAATGAGATGGAAAGTGGTAGAGTGTTTCAGGAGTGACTTTCATCAGCATTAGTAAAATTGGAAGAGAACAAAAAAGTTGGGGAATGAAAGGACATGTTTTAGGTTAAACAAAAGTCCTTGAGTTGTTTGCTTGCAGAAAAGCTAGTGATTTCTAAAGAGTTTTTTTGCAAAATTGTAGTACATTCCATTCATTTTATGTCTTGTGGACTCTTCTGCTAAATTATCTTGGATACTGTGGAGTGTAGCGTTTTCGTCTGAACGTAGTTGTTCCACTGCAAAGCCTCATTCTGGAGTTGTGAGCTCTTGTAAGTATTGGGAAGAACAGCTCTCAGCGACCTCCCAACAGAGAAGCAGTTGGTTCTGCAGCGGCGCACTAGTGACTTCAGAGTTGTTAGAGCTGCCTGGTGTTTAACAATTTCATGACATTGGTTCTTGTGTGTCAAAGCTGTAGGCTGCAGGTCCAGTCTTCTTGGGTGTACAAAACTGTTATTAATTAAATGTCTGCTGCTCTTTTAAGTATTTCTTCCTTTTTTCTCTCATTAAGGACTTGTACCAAAAGGAGTTGAAATTACAAGACCACCTCCTTTTTATCTAAAGCTGTTTTCTTTTCTTTTTCTGTCTTTTTCTTTCTTTCGTGGTTTTTAGTTTTTTTGTTGTTTGGTTTTTTTTACTCCTCGTAGGGCTCCTCAACTCTGTCAGTACTTGAACACTTAGAAGCAGTGAAACACTGATGTCCACAAAAGAATTTGTAAATGGGTATAAGCTACAGATGGAGCCTTTGAGAATGGGTAGCATACTGGTCAGAGGTTTTACTTTTATGTGCTGAGTCATTGACGCAGCTCAAATCGGTAGCTTCTTCCAATCTTCCGATGTTCTTTTCTTCATGCAGGTAAAGCTGTGTTCCTGGCACGAGACAAGCACCATTTGGCAGACCTAAGCCATTTGATCCGTCACGATGCCCCTTACTTATTTCAAAAATACGTTAAAGAGTCCCATGGCAAGGATGTACGTGTCATCGTAGTAGGAGGCCGTGTGGTGGGCACCATGCTCCGCTGCTCAACAGATGGGAGGATGCAGAGTAACTGCTCACTTGGTAGGAAAAGCATTGTTCATAGTTTTGATCAGAATTTTTCAATCCGGTTGAAAAATCACAAACCCAACTGAAAAAAGCTGCAGGTTTTATTTTGTATTAATTGTGCTTACTGTTGGGGGTTTACAGCAGAAACACAAGAGTGAGGTTGAAGTGCGATGTGTGTTGAGCAAACATAGAAGGAGAGACAATCTCTGCCCAAAGTATTAGGTGGATAGGATGGATGAAAAGGAGGGGGAAGTTCTGGGAACACAAACGGAGCAACTGATGTGGTAGCGGCAGTGTCATGCTAATGCCATGTTATCATTCATTTCATCCTGTTAAGAGGAACAGAAAAAGAAGGAAGACAGAATTCGAGACTGAGGGAGGTGGAGGAGATGGCCAGTTGGCAAGAGGGTAGAAGAGAGTGTTAAGGGAGGAAACCGTTGAAGGCAGTAAACAGTTGGATTGCATTGTGCAACTGCTGTGCTGCCTTAAGTCTGTCAGGCTCCTCCCTGCAACCTTTTCCCCCAAAGACCATGTCTGGGAGGAAGAGGAAGGTTACTGCATTGATTGTAGCATACTCAGAACTGAGTTTCTGCATAGCTTTGGGTGTAGGATGGGGGGTTTCTGAGGGTAGAAGTAGGAAGGAGGGTTGGGATTGCCTGGCTGAAACTGTACTGAACCTGAGCAGGGATGGGATAAAATGTGTTCATGTGTAGCACAGTTTTGGTTAGTCAAAATGCCCAAAATGCCTGAGAGATTTTAGTTACTACTTGATGCTGAGGAAATATAGCCTGAAAGATTTTTCTGCTAAATGTTTTTTGGTGGGTTTTTTTTGTTTGTTTGTTTTGGTTTCTTTTTTTTAACTTAAGTATTGTGATAGATGAAGTCTGAGTCGTTTAATACTTAGATGATGGACTGTGAACTGGACCAGCTGAGGTTCAGACACAAATGTTCCCTAATTCTTGCTTTAGAGACAGTAACCTATGATAGCAAGCTGAGAGGGACATGAGCAGATGATAATGTCTTAACCCATGTCCCCCCTCAATTATATCTGTTAGAGCTGTAGTCTTATCAGGAACGCTTGGTTTAATTTTGCTGAAAGATTCTTTGTGATAACTTACAAATATGTGTGGAAAACCTCTACCTTATAAGGAATAAGGGTGCTGTGTTACCTCATCTTTTTAATATCCCAGGATCATAAAAATGTATGATAACTTTCTTGACTAAACAGTCAGCACTTAACTATTTTTTAAACAAGTCATAATCTTGACCTGCCTTGGCAGGTCAGAATCTTTTGAAATCCTGCTGTGGTTTCAAGTTCATTAGTAGTCACTGTGGAAAGGAAGTTGCTTTCTGAGTCATCAGCAGTATGCTTGCAGGCTTGCTTTGGAGCTTCCCATCCAAAAAGCACCAACGAGTTGAGAACGATGTCAGTCACCTGTGACCAGACTACAGACAGCAAGTTTTTTTCACTTTTTCCAGGTGGTGTAGGGATGATGTGCTCACTGAGTGAACAAGGCAAGCAGTTGGCAGTCCAAGTGTCAAACATCCTGGGGATGGATGTGTGCGGCATTGACCTGCTGATGAAGGACGACGGTTCATTCTACGTCTGCGAGGCCAATGCAAATGTAGGTTTCATTGCCTTTGACAAGGCTTGTAATCTAGATGTAGCTGGTATCATAGCGGACTATGCCGCTTCTCTCCTTACCCCCGGTCGCTTGACGCGGCGCATGTCCTTGCTCTCTGTGGTGTCCACGGCAAGCGAGACTAGCGAGCCAGAGCTGGGCCCTCCAGCTAGTGCCGCTGTCGACAATATGAGTGCTAGCTCCAGCTCTGTCGACAGCGACCCTGAGACCACGGAGAGAGAGTTGCTCACCAAGCTCCCGGGGGCTCTATTCAACATGAACCAGCTATTAGCCAATGAGATCAAACTTCTTGTAGAGTGATGCCACATGTAAATAGATGACCAACAGAACTCTCTCTTGTAAATTTTTTTAAACCAACTTGCAATGCTGTTTATCAGAGAAGCTCAGAGGAATGAGGAAAGGGGTATGTGTGTGTCAATCAAGAGAGCAAGAGTAAAAGGCACGCGTGCTGTGATTGCTGCCCCTACTTTTTTGTAGAACATGAAATTGTGTTCATTCTTCAGCATCAGTTTTCTAATGAAGATGCTCAGTTCACAACCTAAGTGGGAATTTTATTTGGATGCTGCTTTGGTCCCCAGACGTATTGTAGTTCATGTGTGTTCACAGGCAAGCATTGAAGCATGATTCACACCTGAAGACTTTCAGAAAGCTGTCTGGCAGCTCTCTAGAAACTTCTGTGAATTACTGCACCAGTTAAATCTCTTCTACCTCTGTAAGGCTTGATCCTGTAAATTGCTGAGTGCCTCAAATTCTCAATGTGAGTTGAAGGTGTTAAATACCAGCTATTTCAAAGTTCCTGGACACCTACTGCTCCTGCTGTTGTAGATGGGAGCTGTAAGATCAGGATCCTTTTAAAGTCATCACTTTCTGACCTTGCAGGATATGGTCTTTCAAATGATGAGGCTGAGAGAAGTGTCAGTTGACTTAACATGAGCTTTCTGTACGAATCTGTAATTTGTGCCATCTTGGTATTAATTGGCAGCTTTGTGTCTATATTTCTTTATAAAGCTTTTGAAGAAGGATTTTAGTACTTGTGTTTTTTCTCATTTCAAATCCTGATTTTGGAACGTATGTAGGGGAATTGGTCATATTCTATTTGTGGCAGAAGTGGCACGTTTTAACTATTTTTTGCATGATTGGAGGAGATAAACAGCACTGTAATGTTTGGTATACAAAATAATGTTTAATCCAATGTGAAAAAGAATTACACTAGTTTAAAGCAAACGTGCATCGACTTGTATTTGTTAGTGTTTTAGTCTTTTTGAGAGAGATCTGCAATGTTAATGTTCCTTTTTCTTTAATACATGCTAGTCCAACACTCCCTTCTCTATGCCTGCATCTTTAACAGTGGCCAAAGTGAAAACACTGCAGACTATTTGTTAAGAAAACACTGAGTTAAAGCCTGTACATTGGTGGGGTGGGGTTTTTTTGTTGTTGTTTTTATTTTTTGCCTTTTTTGTGGGGGAAACATGGTAAGGTGTGGAGGAGGGAAAAGCTGGTTTAAAGTGATTAAACATCTAGAGGTACTTTAGAATAAAGCTGCAGTTCATACAATACTTACCAGGCTTACTTTTTCCCCACTCAACATAAAAGCTGATGTTGGCAGAAATCCAAAGAGTATAACTGGGGAGAAATACTCAATTTTTAGCTTTGGGAAACATGCAGCAGATTTAAAAAAGAAAAAATTTAAAAAAAAAAAAAAAAGGGAAAAAAGAAGGGGGGGGAAGAGAGCTCAGCCAGAATTAAAAAAAAATATATAACCTAGGTCCGCAAACAATTAACAAAGTGATCCCGGACCGTTACGTGTGTTTCGTGTGAGTGCACACACTTGTGTGTGTTTGTGTGTGCGCATTTACTTTGCTTTATTTCTTTTTGGGTTTTGGCTGTTTAGCTCATAATTTTTTTCCAGGCTGCCTGATTTTACTTAGTCCTTCTGGCTGTGCATTTTCTCATTAGCCTTGAGCTGTTTTGGAAAACAGATAACCCAAACAGATATTGAGTCCATTTTTCAGTCCCTATCTTTCTCCCTCCTTTTCCTCCTCCTTCTCCTCCTCCCTTTTCATTCCTTTCTCATTCTCTTGGGTTCATAAAGCCCTGGAACTATAGATATATATATATATAAAGATAAGCCTCTTTTTTTAAAAACAAAAAGTAAAACGTTTACAATTCAAAAATAATCTTGTGAAAATAGGGTTTGTTTGGAGGGGGGTTGTGTGTGTGCAATGCTGCTGTTTTCTGGATACTTTAATGGAGCATGTCCCATGTACCCTCTGAGGCTCTGCACTGCCCACCTCTGTGGCCCTTCCTCACCTCTCTGCTGCTCTGCTGTTTTATCTTCACTTGGACCTTAAACACAACTCACGGACACTATGCAGAGAGTCTTCAAGAGGCAATAAACAGAACAGTATTAACCTGCTTTATGGAGGTTTGATCATGCTTCTTTGTACAGTTTGGTTTTTTTATTTTAAAAGGAATGTAATAAAATGGCTTTTTTTTGTAGAATTAAATATTATTATTATTAAAATCAAGTGAAAGGTTGACTGTTGGTGTTAAGCAGGAGAGTGGACCAGCTGGTCCAGCAAAGGAGCTTCAGCAGTAAAGGTATTTTTGAATATTTCTTTCTGAGCCTTCAAGTGCACAGCTTATACCTGAAGAATATAAGGATCTTTAACTTCCATGAAGAGTTGCAGAACCACAGAACATGAAAGAAACCTAATTCTCTAGTCACTGAGCAGTGAACTGTGTCTTCCAGAGGCTCTTCTCCCCTTGCTTGTTTATCTAAGGGGAATTTGGGCGGTGGTGGTTTTTTGTTTTGTTTTCTTTTTCTTTTCCTTTTTCTTTTTACTGGTAGGTGCCTGCACTCCTTGAGAGGCTGATAGGGTCAATCCTTCCCTCTTCAGCTGTGGCACACATTGAGCACATGTGGAATAACAGCAGGGAGTAAACGTGCTGCTTGGTATAGTGGGACCTCTATATTTCTATCACAGGAAACATCTTTTAGAGGAAAGCTGGTAACAGAACATTCTGGACTGTTTTTTGAGTCTCCATAGTATTTTGTGGCTCACAGGAACTTGTACGTTTCTATCACCCTTTCAGAATGTCTAGGTTACACCTCACAGTAGTAAAATTTGTGAAGTAAACATAAGATTTTTTTGAAAGAGAAACAGTGGATTGAGAGATTTACAGTTTGGCTCCCTTGGAATAAGATGCTCCTCTGTGGTTGATGCTTCCACTGCTAGTTTGGAGATAAGTCTATGCATAGTGATCAGGGAGGGAGACAGGATTTGAAACATCATGTACATTTGTTTGGACATTGGGTATTGATACTGCATGAAAACCTTGCTTGAGGGTTCATTGGTACAAATGGGCACACGTGTCTCATGTATTTACTCCCTACTTATCCGTTGCTCCTGAAATAGTGAAACGCATAGAATGGGCTGGGGGTGCAAGGGGGGGTGTCTTGTTTTTAATTAAAGGAAAAAAACACCAACAAATCTAGCCTGTGGTAACTGGGCAATGTTTCTCATTGAAGGTGAACTTTACAGACGACAGCTTTGTACACTGTATTTCCTTCAGTTCCATATGCTGAAAAACACATGCTAAACTTTCATACAGTTGCACTAACACTACCTCCGTATGTGGGTTTGGAAGCATGTGCTGAAAAAATGGTCAACGTAGTGCTGGATTACAATAGTGCTAATACAGCTGATGGTGATACAACTATTTTTGTATATTTTAATGTTTGAAAGAGCCAGTTAGAAATTCTTGTTTGCAAGAATAAGTTTCTTAAGCTATATCTGATGAAATTTTGTTCTTTGTAACACTGGAGATTTTCTTCTGTTCAACTTACCATGTTTATAATTGATGTCTTGCTATGTCAGTGTATGGATTGTATCTTAAGCCTTGTATTTAATGTTTTAATGTGTGTTATAAAATCTTTTCCTGGAATGTTACAACACCTCCTCTGGAACACAACGTCAATGCTTGATGCATATGTGGACTGTTAACGTTTCTGTTCTGGGCTGATGGTCACTCTTGGAGCATTTTCTCCCACTTCGTGTGGTATCTTTCATGTGTGATACTTACTCAGGAAGTAACCTCTGGAACAACTGGGTATGTCAGATGCAAAGGAGATACTTCTTCAGATGTTATACTGGACTTCAAAACCCAACAAATGAAACCAGTGACGTTTGCTAAATCTTTTCTCCCCCTTACTGCAAAATTATGTCAGTTAAATACATAAGGGACCTTAAGGGCTTAGAGAGACTTCGAAAACAAATTGCATGTACAGTATCTTTCTCATGGCTCACTCTTTTTGAGAAGGTTTATGGGCTTTATGGCTGGTGTGAGACATACGACCCACTCCTGTCCTCTCTATGGAATAGTAGGTGCTCGGACAGGTAACTTCTGTTGCTACTGTCTTTTTCCTTTTTAATTTTTTCACTGTTCTAGGAATTGTTTTAAACTGAACACTGCAGGATTTATAACCAGATGTTTGCTGCCTTTTCCTTTGTTTTATTTCTTTAAGTCTTTCTTAACCTTTGAGGATGACTTTTGGAGCATTCTGATGGTGGATCTTGGCCTGCTGTTGGAAGTCTCCAAGCCTCTCATATTTCCAATTTGAGTTGAAAAGTTTTTGTTTTCTTTATTTGTTTAAACTGATGACACAAATTAGATGCGTGAATTTCGGGTGGGATTTGTTGTTGCTCTATTTTGTGTGACTTATTCTCCCTTCTTTTACAGAAATGTGTTCTAACAGTTCACACTTTGTTACTGTTCTTTGCAAAACTTTTCAGGAGCCAAAAAAGTCAAACAATCCAGAGAAAACCTTCCCTTCTCCCCTTTCCGATGGCAAGAGTGAGAACTTATGAAAAGTCCTTGAGAATGTTCCTTCCTAAACTTTTCCCCCCAGTAATGCAAGCGGGTAAAATGGTAAACGCAGCAGTTTGGTGACATCCAAAACCGACCTGTTGTCAGGTAAATTGACTCTTTTCTGCTCTTACTGTAACCTTCATAAGTTTGCTAACTTGTCTGCCTTCCTTTCTTCCCATCAGTTCGGTGAAACTTCTTGAATTATTTCTTTAACAGTGGTATTTAGAGAAAATCCTACTTTTCTTCTTTATTTCCCCTCCTTATACATGTTGACCTTTAAGAAAACTCTCATTGTCCTTTGCTTTACTCCGGTGAGACAGAAGTGAGCCCCCTCATGTAAGTATATGAGGGATATTTTTGTAATACGTGAATTCCCCCTCCCCTTTATCACTTCAAGGTAGTTTGCCTTCAAGTGTACTATTTTACCTTAGGTTTTTGAAAGATATGATGCTTTCCATTTGCCAAGTGAACATACAATATAACTACATCAATTAGGAGTTGATAGGTATGAAAAACTAATACTAAGAACGTTAAATTAAATCTGTTAAAATTCAGTAGAGCAGGATCCTGTCAAGAGGACAGATGGGACAATATGTGTGCTAAAGAAAAAGACTGTGGGGCTGATTATTTCTGTTTGTGGAGGATGGGGTGATGCCTTTTATGTTGCCCTTACTGCTTTATCTAAGTACTTATACACTTCATCCTTCTCTGGTAACTCCCTCCCTTAATCTCAAACTACTTAGAAGTGCTGGGAACTTAATATTTTTTTACTTTGTCTAAGGAGGAGAATCTGTATTTTACTCACAGAGGTAAATATCAGACAATTGGAATACCATTCAGAGTGAAAGAATATGAGCCTTCAGACAGGCTTTCAAGTTTGCTGATGCAGTATTTTATTTCCCATGACATCTGTAAAGAATTAGCACTTGTTTCAGACTTTTTTCCGTGTACATTAATAACTCTTCTGTATCATCCTAAAATAGTCTACTTTTCATAATCTCAATTTATATTTTCCTGAAACACAGCAAATTTATCAGCAATACCGTAAATTGCAGCTTCACATTAAGGTGGGAGGGAATAGTTTTAGAGCCAAATTTTGCTCTCAATTACGCTGAGATAAACCTGGAATCGCTCTGTAAAAGTCAGTGGAGTGATATCCAATTTCACTGGTATAATTGAGTGTATAATTTGTGTCTTTAATTTTACTTGCAAGATAATTTTACAGACCTGTTATACTTATGTTTCCAATGCTTTTTCCTTTCAGACACACCCACTTCTTGCGTCTCAGCACTGGGCGGGCCTATTCCTTTATTTGTGTATATTTTTGTGCATCATCTGCTATAGGACACGGGTGTAACACTTTCAGGCATGTGGTTGGGTGTCTTTGGGGGAGAGATTTGTGGGTTTGTAATAATGTCTAAAAAAAAAAAAGAATTTATTTTCCTCAAATTTGTTGAACAAATTCATGTTGGCTCACAGTTTTGCATCTCTAACCTGATTTTATATATATTGCGTGAAGATTTTCTTGAAAGACAGACAGTACTAGTTCTTTGCAGTGTCTGCAAATGATCTTTGGTGGGGAGAGTTGATAAAAATTTACTGCATTCTGCAGAAGTTAATGTCTTAATATTTAATGTTGCTTGAAAGGTGGTTTTACAGATCATGCTCCTTCCTCTTTATGGAATGACTTTCAAAGCCTTGTATTGATCTTGGTTGTGCCCAGTGCTTTGCCTAGTGTATGGGGAAATGTTGTAGAACTTGAATAAGCCATGACATCTTAGACAAAGGATGATGATTATGTGCGTGCTGAACAAGAACTTCTTCTATATGCCCTTCTGCTGCAACAGAGTAATAAAACTGGTAGGTGGCAGCAGCAGCAGAAGAAACTCATGTGACTGTGACCTGAGAAAACCTCCAGTACTGGGAGAAATGGATTGCAAAATACTAACTGAAGTAAGGGGGACGGAGGAGAGAGGCAGAGTCCCTGAACTGTCCCTCTGAATGGTGAGTCCAATTTACAGAATTCTAACCATCAAAAGACTAGCTGTAGTACAGTAGACACATTGAGCTGTCTGATTTGGTGTTTGGTTACCTGATGGCCTAATTCTGATCTTTGATTCAACATTCCAGTTTCCCCACTGCCTCTATAAGGCACAGTATATGCCTTAAAAAATTAAACTTCACCAGAATTGCCAGATCTTAAGAGTACTGGAAAATAAGGCTGGAAGGAATTTGTCTAGTCTGTCCATTTCTCTGCCCCACAGGAAGATCAGTCATAGTTATGCCATTGGTCACGTTTGTTTTAACCTGGTTTAAAACCCAAGGAATAAATGAGTAAGATTCTGCAGTCTTTACCTATGGAATTTTACTTTATGAAGGTAAAAAGCATCCTTACTGTCAGCCAGTGGTCAGCTTCGTGGGCTGAGAACCCATCTGCTCTTTTTGCTACTTCTTTTTTTGCCCATCTGCTATCTAATGCTACTTTTGGGGTGATTCTCTTACTTCTTGTACGTATAGGTCTCTTCTTGAAATGTTCTTGAGTATTTTATCACAATGTTGCTTGGTGATAACCGAAATTACATGTGTGTATACATATATTTAACATTTCACATCAAATGTTGGTTCCTTTGAATCTAAAGCCTGGTACCCCTTTGAGTGTGAAGAACTTCTATCCTAGTATTGTTGACATGCATTCTTTTTGTGCAAGGAGTGTAGTTTACAAATGCAGATAATAAGCAACCAGCTTCATGCTGTAATGACACTTTAAGAACTCAGAATTTTCACATGGTATGTGATGGTTACTTGAGATTTAGGGACAACAGCAGGGATTCACCTGTAACAAATAAATAGGTTTGGCATTAAGTCTAAATCATATCCTTAATTCACTCTGATTTTGTCTGGTAGGGCGCAATGGTGCACACTTACTCAAATGAATCTAGATGAATTTTTCAAAAATCTGGTATGAAGTTCTGTATATATAAAAAGCCTCTTTGAGACTTTCCCCTCTGTTTCTGAATCCTGGCCTTTTTTTGATTAGTTTAACTAGTCATATCAGTAAATCCAAACTGGTAAGTACAGAAGACAGATTGCTTCTTAGGTTCATGCCAGTCGTTAGTCCATTACAATATAATGAAAAGGATTTAAGGACTTCTTATTGAGATGCTCAAATGTCTTTACATAACATTTAAGAAAAATTTGTTTCTACGTAATGTTAAAAGTTTTTTATGTAAGGAGGAGGTAAGATGTTGATACAGGAACAAAGCAAAAGTGCAAAATGTTCTCAGGCACCTAAATGCTATCAGTCCCAAACTTGGAAATGCTAAGTAAAAAAAGCTCTAAACCAGGAAAAGCCAAAACCTAGATCCATTATTCTCTTCTGTGACTCTTACGTAGATATTAATTACTGTGTAATGGTATTTGTAGAGCACCATATAGATTAAATGATGGATGCCTTAGAAACACCATGATAGTAAAGGACAGTGTTCTTTATGGAGACTTCATATATCTCAAGATAGAAAAAATGTTCAAAGCACCAGCAGTTAAAATTCTTTTTGAAAGTGGGAAATGCAAAGTATATAATGTTTTTGACTTAATGGCTAATAGCTAGTAGTTTCAGCCACCTCTTCAGTTATCTAGACCAGTGGTGTCTCAAACTTTTTGATTGCACATCCCTATCAGTAAAAACCATTTTGAGCACGCACCCCAATATATGTTTATGTATGTTATATACATGTACTACTAGGTACATTATAAAACATACACAAAACCAGAAATTAAAAAAGGATGAGATAAAGATGAAATGAACACTGTTTTAAAAAAATATTTTATTGTATTTGTTAAAGGTGCAAAAAGTATTTTCTTCCTGCAGCCTTATGGATTGTCTTGCGTACCCCCCTGGGGAACGTGCACTCCACTTTGGAGAACACTGATCTAGACATCATCAAAGAATTACAGTTGCACGTGTCATTAGTATGTTCCATCATAACTATACCTCAATTTTAAGTAAGTCTCCTACTAGAGACTGAAATGCTGATCTCTAGTAGGATGGCTTCTCTTTCTGAAAAGAAAGTAAAAGAGGAGAGAACAGCAGGATATGGAAGCACTGATGAACTGTCTGGCATAGGGGAAGTTTGAATCCGGATCAGTTGAAAATGCGGAGAAATGTGTCCCAAGTGGATTGGGAAGAATAATTGTGGTCAGAATATATACCAATATGCACAACACAGTAGTAGCTTTTGTACTTTCATAAATGTTTCTAGTTCACTTTCAGCTAAGTATTCGTTGATAACAACAGGAAACAGAATTTGGAATTTATCTGGGGTAGTCACACTAAAATCGGGAACAACACTTACATATGGGAACTAAGCTGGATCTGAGAGTTTGATATTCAGGCAACTAAATAGTCTCCAGTACACATCAGGTACCACTTAAGACTGTGGACAACTGGTGTGCTTTTCTGAGTAGCTTCTCACTTCTCATACAGCCTTTAAAAGTATTATGTGGACCAGAGGCTGGAAATCCCAGAACTGAGTTTACTGCAAAGTGAAAGGACATCAAATGTGCAAAGTGAAAAATATTTTGGACAGAGATTTGAAAAGAGTTTTTTAAAATATAATGATGAGCAAAGTCTGTGTGTGAGATGAAGCTCATGGAGAAAGCTGTTGAAATCCAGTCAGACTGGAGATGTGAAAGAGAAAATGAATTCTGGTAGTAGAGGCAAAGGAGTCTGAAGCATATGTCAGTCTGTCAGCAGAGAGGGAGATGAGGCAGTAAAACAGCTTTTGCTGATCTTGAGCATTCCCAGCTTTTGTTGTAAGGAGGAATCTCACCAGACTTTCTGTACATAATATATGCTAGGCATGCTAGCCTTTGGGGACTGGATGTCAAGGAGGAGAGCTGAAAGTCGATATAGAGCTGTTGATATGGAAACTAGCTTTAGCACTTGCCTACTAGAGTGGATGGTCATGTGGATTAAAAATGTTACTGCACTGAGTTTAGATGACAGTAATACTTGGGAATAATGGTGGTCATCTGGTCCTGAACATGAGCTTATTTGGCCAGATATACCTGTAAGCTTTTGCTTTTCAGCATAGTAAGGGATAGAGGCATAGAAATGTGTGTAAGCCTCTTTAATGAGCAAGGGGACCATTCTAGGTGACTTAAGAGTCAACTGTTCAGGAGAGATTTTTTGGGTGTAAAACAAGCAGGGATTTAGAGTACTCTCCCAGATCCTCCACCTTTTCACATGTGGCTGTCAGTACAAAAGGGTATTTTTTTTTTCTACTAGATGTGACATAGCAAAGCATCCTGTTCTCTGCAACTTTGATGTGGTAGAGATTTGAAGAAGGCAGAATATTTTCCATTCTTATCATAGACTTCCACAGGCATGCAAGGGGTGGTATGTATGTGAAAGGAAGAAAGGATACTTAGACTGGCTGAAAAGCAGATTATGGATTAGGCTGATAGAAAAGTTAACATTTACATTGTACTTAGGCAAGGCATTTTCAAGGTATTTCTGCATCCCTCTCTTATTCCATTTAGAAAGAGTACAAGTGTTACTAGAATATACAGAGTTGCATAGTAATATGTCAGCGTATTAAGCTCTACCAAGTGTGTGTGGAGGAAGGGCTCATAAAATATTTATGTGAATTTCTGTGTGTCTGCTAAGTCTACTTTTTTATTTGGAGGCAATTTGCTATATGTAACTGCATATAGTACTCTGTTTTAGTGTAATAGGTATTTTTGGTTCGTTTGGAATCAAAGAAATGTGTTTGGGGAGTTAAATATGTAATTCTGTTGTCCATTTCTATAGGAAGCAGAGTGGTTGAGGGAAGGCAGTCAAAATGGATAGGAACTACACGACTAGTTATATCCAAAGTCTGGTGTCAGTTGAGTACTCATTGATGTTGCTAGGGAGAAGGCTTTTTGTTCTATTTTTTAGTAAGAGGAGACAAGTGTTGCGTACATTGAATTACATCTTCTGTTGCCATTTCTTTTTGCTTTCAGAACTCTCTGATGTGTTTCTGTACACGTATCTTATTAAAAAAGTATCGGCTGCTGAAATGTCTCTGGTGCGTAGGGCTGAGGTCAGTTGAACAGGGAGAATAGGCTTGGAATGCTCTCTAACCAAAAACAGTCAGCTGTGCGAACCTGGGCCTTGACCAGATGAGGACAGAAAGTTAAAGTTTAGCATAGATTTTGCTGGTCTGTATATTTTCATTGCAACATATGCAGTAGTAGCAGAAGTCTTTGTCAAATAGTATCTTGTGTAGCTGTCACTAGAAAGTGCAGTTGCTTTTGATCAACAGAGAATTTTTAAATTTCCCTTATCATATGTTTTGCATTTTCCCAAGTCTAGGTACTGTATTATGTTAATCTGTGGTTTAATGTAATGTGATATATACAGTTTTCCAAATCAGGACTGAATTTTTGTCTTAGACAAATTGCAATATAATTCAGGTATTTTAATACAGGATTGGAAAAGAAATGGAGTTTTATTAGAGGTCATTGGAATTTTTTTTCAATAAAGTAATCAGAAAAAACTAATTTATCACATTCATAAATTTTCAGGGATATATAATTTCCAGAATATATATATATTTTTATATAATTTCCAGAATTTATTGGGACGATCCCTCTTGTACAAAATAGCATTTGTTGTTAGAGAGGGAGGCAAAACCTGTATCATATTAGGCAGTAACCCAGTTGTTACTACCTCTTTGGCTAGTCGCACATTTTTTCTACGCAGATTTCCTGTTTATGGTGGAAGCAGTGATACTACTGAGCTTCCTTGATGCTTAGTTTATCTGTGTTGTAAAATACTTACATTTTGGGGAGGAAAGGAGCTGGAGAGGTGACAACTGTACACAGTGTTACGTGGACTAAACAGGAAGGTGCCATGAAGCAGAGAGAGAAGACTAAGCAGTAGCTGTATACACAGGTATCCTTTCAGTTCTGTCTTATCAATGTAGTGGGAGGCCATGAGTCAAGATGACTGTTTCAGTTACACCATGGTAAGGAATGGGAATGTCACAATGACTGTTTGTGCAACTGTAAATATTTCATATCTGGTATTTACAGGAAGTGTGGTTTGCCCAAGGGTGCCTGTGCAGTTTCTCTTCCTCACTACTACTGTGCAAAGCACTGTCTGCTAGTATTTATTATTCTCTGGATTCTCTCTGTTGAGTGGTATTGTGTATTAAGCCTGAAACTTGTAGAGTATTTTGTAAGTTTCAGGAGGAAACTTGGTATGCTTGTGTGTGTATTTTCCCATCCCTATAACAAACACAAGGCCAACAGAAATAACACAAATGTTACGGTTACTCTCCCCACCTGTCTTTACAGCAGCGTATGGGAGGAGTAGCACAAATGTAATGTGATGTAGGAATGTTTGTCCATGCCCAAATGGAAATGTTTGTTTACCGGATGGAAAATACTGAAGCTTTATCAGTGAGAGAACTAGGCAGAAAGAGGCTGCAGTTTGACTTTGCTGAACTTTTATACAATTTTTCCTCCACATGAAATATTTCCACAGGAATGTAGTGCTTGTGAAAGACGCTGGATCAACAGTTGCAGAGATTGAACTCCTCTACCCACAGGAAAGGTAACAGGAACTAGATTTTACCTTTAGAACACAGGCTTCACTGCATCTCACTCTTTGACCTGGAAAGGCCTTTTCCAAGGTCAGAAGAGGAGTTTGGTACCCATGGCTCAGTCCTTGGTGCATCTCTAATGCAGCTATCAAGGAAGCCAGATAGATGTCAGTTACAGAGATCTTTTTTATGATGTCTGCTTGAATTTCTGATATTAATATTTTGGGGAAAAAGACTAACTTCTTCAATGGTTTGTTTCTCTAGGTTTTTCTACACCAGCAGGAGGTCTTCTCTTCCCTCTTACGGGGACACTTATCTCTTGATAATGCCCCCTTCGCAATGAAGGGAAGAAAGGATGGACCAGCAGCAATATGGAATGGGGTGATGTTCACACTTGGCGTTAACAGTCATAATGAACGCTGTCCTACTAACATGGAGAACTGAATAAAAGAGTTGTGAATTCTAATTCATGAGAGTGTGAGGTTCTTTTTGGTATCTTCTGCACCTACTCCCCTTTCTTGAAGTGCTAGTTAACTTCAGAAATCCATTGATCTTGCAGCTTTGATACAGCTAAGCCAGAAGAGTAAAACCTGTTGGATATTCTTCATCATATTAGCCTTTTTTTTCCTCCAGTAATTTCATTCCTAAGAGTTCTAAAATGCTTTATATTGACATGGATAATTTTCCCAAATGCCTTGGAAACATCAGTATCAGGCCTTTGGTTTTCAGTCATGTTATGAGTTCACCTAAGTCACTGAGAATACAAGTGTCTTGAGTGTTAAAATGAAAAATCATACTATACTGATCATGCTGTACTGATAGCTTTGGTGACTGCTAGAGACACAGAACTGCAACTCTTTTAACGTATCAGAGATTCTTTAAACTATTAGATAACGTGCCTTTGGATTTTGAGGCCACAGTGGCAGGGCTTGTTGTAGACATGGTCATGTAAATTCTTACTATATATTGTTTCTGAAGATCTGAATAGATTTTTCACATATCTCGTTTGGTTTGTTGTTAGTGAAACACTGTAAAGAGTTAGACATATACTGATGCTATTTCTATAATGTGCCTACTTGAGATTTGTATTATAAAAGTGAAGCAAGAAACTGAGTTGGTAGATTATCAGTAAACACCTCTTATTCTTGACAGAGTAGAATGTTCCGTTTCCTTGTAATCGTTTCCTTCTGTCCTTGAAATCCTGGCTAAATCTTTCAGAGATGATAATGCATTATAAAGCTTGACCAAATTAAATTTTAAAACAAAGAATTGGTGAAATTGAAGTGGAAAATGGAGCCAAATGTAAAACCTTTAGCTAATTGGTAATTACAAGAGGGAGTATAAGGAAATAAAAGGGTAGTATCCCCTTGGACTTTAAATCTTGAACGTATTTGTAAGTTAGATAGCTTTCAGCCTAGTGTGATGCAAACACAGGTTGGGTAAAAACAGTATAATACACTTTGTGCAGAAAGTACCCTTAGGTGAATGAAGGAGTTGGTTTCAAGGTGCTCTTTAGGCCAAGAGTTTAGCAATTGTTCTATTTTTATAAGCACTTACATGACTGTCATCTACATGACGACTGAACCACCAATATATTGTAGCACTGAGAAAGGCAAACTATTTAATGTTCGGATGTTTCTAAGGAGGTAGTCCGGTCAAAGAGGGAGAGAGATATTCAATGCTATTGTGCAAGGTTGAGCTGAGACATCACCTCTAATGCTGTAAACAATTCTAATGGCTCAGACTTAATATGGAATTCCTCGCAGTGAGGCGTATCTTCTAGGATAATAGGTTCTCCATTCGCTAATATTATAACATGGTACAGGAACTTGTTTTCTGAAATCTGTCAAAGTGAGGGCTGCTACTGAAGAAGTTTCCATGTGGTGGTATGGATATTTTCATTCCTGTTTTCTGTATGCTTGTTACAGTTATTTACGTGTCAGTGGAAAATAGGAGTGTGACTGGTACTCTGTCTGCAGCTATGCCTTTCCTCAAATAGCTGCAGTTTGTGGTTAGTCATTTTGCAAATCTGTATGTCAAACCATACCTCTGGTAGCACTCTTGATACTTCTGTAAGCAGGTAAAATGGTTGCCTCTGCAGACTTGTAGCCATTTTATCTCTTGTGGTTCAGTACTTAGGAGTATGCTGATGCATATGCTAATGCTTCTATAAGTGCTTTTCTGTAATTGTCCTTAATATTTAATGTTATAAAAGTAGAGCAGCTGAGAACCTTCTAAATTCCTTCTTAGTTTCATATAGCCCATCTTGCTAAGTTAGTTCCAAGCCCCTATCTGTATTTCAGTTCTCTTTAATTTTCTTTGTGGATGTTCAGCAATGTTCTCCTTGTTCTACTGCTTAAAGTTCACAGATTTGCTCCTCCTGCGTTCATAGTCCAGAATGACTTTCTTTTTTTGTGTTTGGTGCCCCCCCCCCCCCCCCCCCAACAAATGCTCCTGCTTGCTTGTCATAGGAAAAGACCTGCTGTTGTTTCTGCTCTTAACCACTGGGCCCTACTTGTTCTTCTTGTCACAGGCACACACGGAGTAGCTTAAGAGTATTTCTTACATGGTGTCTGTTATAGATAACCGTTCCTTGATGTTTGTGTGAATTACCCTAAAAGTGCGTTTTCCTTTTCTGGGGGAAGAAATACAGGTTTTAGACTGTATTTCTAGAAAACTACGCGTTTTCTTTTGGTATTTCACAGCCCAAAATGCATCAGAAGTTAAATAGAAATTAAGAGAAGTTAATGAAAATAGAAATGTCTAGTTTCACTGTAATGTCTCAAGTGAGTGAGAATCAGCAAATTGCAATACTGAAAAGATTGATAGGTCCATGGCTCTTGCACTCATTTAGCTATCTTTGATGAGAGGGATTGGTCTCCTTGCAATCCATCTCCATGTACCTCACTTAAAAGCTCCAATTCAAGAGCTGTGGTCAAGAACGTGTTAGTAACATGTTAAGTTTTACTTTTCGTTATCTTTCTTTTGTTCCTTTGAATTTATCCTTTAAATATGAATACTGGGTATCAATAATTAGATAGTAATTGGATATTCATAATACAATATTTTGATATTATTGTTTGTACAGTACAGTGAAAACAGAGTAATAATAGGTCTGTAGTGATAATACTGACCTGTGCTGTGATGGTTAGGGAAGCCTGGTATGAACAGTTCCTTTTGCACTTCTTCATTTCCTCTTAATTGGAATTGTGGTTTTGTGCTAGCTAGAGAAATGAAGTACTTGTAAAACTCTGGTTTGCTTAGTCTAATGAGATCTTGGGGTGGAGTATATTTGTATTTAGGCCAAACTGGGAGAGAGCTTGTAATTTTGTTTAGTGTAAGATCTGGAAAACCTCTGTAACTTGGCTGGCTTGCATTCCCAGTTGTGCATGATAGAAGCAGACAGCTGTGTTTTGACCACTGTCTTTTTTGTTTTTCTGGATCACTTTCCTTATTTTTTGCCTTATCACCTTCGTTGCTTCTCCAGCCTGCTCTTTCCCTGTCTGAACAACTTGGTTTATCACTGTACGTTTACCTGTAGGTGGTCTGCAAAATCTAGGTGTCATGTTGGAACTAGACATCGCAGCATCTTCTCTGTGACTCTCTCATCCCATGCTGTCATCACTTCAACAATTTTGGAGAGGTGCTACTTTGGAGGGCTTCCTCTGCTGAGTTGGTAACATTGTTAAGAAGGGAGAGCATGCAATGCAGTGACGAAGTTGCCTCAAAAGCCCCAGGGTGGAATCCACGGGAGAGAGGCTGTAGCTCTGTATTCCTCCCCCCCCCCCAATTTAGCTGTTGGTGCACAGGCTAGTAAGCAAAACACAAGCTAATAAGCTAAGCCCTACACTGCTTATTGGCTTATGCACTTTATCTTTGACATTGGCATGCTTCAGTGGTTGGGATAAACAGCACTTCTCCCTGCCAGTTGGTGAGATCAGTGATTACCATGTCAGTACTGCTGTGCTCTTTCTTGCTTTGCAAATGCCTGGTTCTGAGATTCAGGCAAGTCCCTTGGTCTCCTGCATGTTTGCCCTGATCTGCTGTGGATCTACTATCCCAGTTTATGGAAGGAAGATGTATAATACTAGGCTCCAAAATCATGTGAAACACACTAGGAAGAGTTTATGTCAGAGATGGAGTTACAACTGCTCCATATTTTTCTTCAGCTTTTTAATTAAAATTTGTTTATATTTTTTGTGACAGTGCTTCTGAATATTTCTAATGAAGGAAAAAGTCCTCCTTCTAGTTCCGCCTATCTTTTCCTTCCTAGAGAGAGCATACAGCAGGTGTCAGAGCTGTCTGTAGTGTTACTGCTGCTTCCCTACAGCCCTTAAGATCCAGGATGAAGAGATACAGAAGAATATAGTGGTGAGCTACCAAGAGAAAAAAATGGGATGTTGCTTTCTAGCATGCCTGATACCCATCCATGTTCAGCTGCTTGGTGGTGACAGTGCTTTTGTTTGTAAGAATATGAAATTGAGAGAGGAGGATGCAGGGAAGGAAGGGCAGAATTGCTTCCAGCTGTGATAGGTCACTAATGGACCAGGGGTCACATCTGTGGTGGGCGAGAGGCAGGGTGTAGAGCTTGGGCTTTTGGAGAAATAAAGGAGCAACCTCCACAGTTTAGTCCCTTCTTTCCAGCCTTGTGGCCAGTGCTGTGTTATGGGGAAGAATATCTCCTTAGTCTTCCCCATAACATCACACCACACAGCTTTCTGTTGTCCTATGTGCAAGGTAAGACTCAGAGGGAGGAACTCCTCCACAAAATCGTTCGAAGTGTTCTCTGCAGCCTGAATCCTTTCATGGCTTGGATTGGTGATCTTTCATCTTAGCCCAATCTTAGTAATAGCTCACATATTTTGAAAACAGCTGAATTTGTGAACAGGGAATGGAAATGAAAAATTGCAGCCCAGTTATGAGACTTCAATCTGGAACAAGCAAACCCTGCAATGGGAGAAGAGGCCCAGTAGAGGGAAGGAAAGAAAAAGTATTTTCAGTATGTAAGTTTCCAGATTTTGTTAGGTGGGTGTGTGTAACTTTCTGTTACAACACCCCTGGTTCTGATTTCATCAGCTGTCACATTAAGTCGGGTTGCTTGGAGTGGGAGATGTTAAAGGAGTATGTGTTTGGTTAGATGCAGCTGACTCTGCTTGGCATAGTGATGACAGAGTAGCAGAAGAATAAGAGGGGTCTTAGAAGAGGAAAGAGGATGCTTTCTTCTCTAAACTGTCTTCCTCAAATTGCTCTACTGAGATACTGTTTTGCAGAGTGATTTGGTAGGTGTCTTTTTTGCTTTAATTTCAAAGGTCAACAGTTCTTAACTGTTGCAGGTTCCTTTTTTTGCAACTTAGCTGAGGTCTTGTGGCACTTCTTAGAAGACTGGCCATTAATTTAAAAAATTTGTGTATTGTCAGCTTGCCTAAAAGGTTGTAGGGGGAACACTGAATTATATTATTCTCAGTTTTAATGGGTTATGGTTAATGTCCCTTTGTGCAAGACTGTTTTGCGTCATCACTGGTACGGAGCTCCTGCTGGTTTTTACACCAGCTGAGTTAGCTGTGTTTCCTTGGAAGTTTAGTTACTTACGGAGATGAAAGTGGCATTGAATGTGTGTTATTCTAGACTGTACAAAAAGATGAGCCTACTCTGGAAGGCATACAGTCAAAGTGTATGACAAGGTGGAAGGACACAGGGAAACAGCATGTCAATAATTAGTAGTTGTAACACATTGTCATGGTTTAGCCCCAGCCAGGAACTAAGCACCACGCAGCCGCTTGCTCACTCCCCCCTGGTGGGATGGGGGAGAGAATCGGAAGAGCAAAAGTAAGAAAACTCGTGGGTTGAGATAAAGACAGTTTAATAGGTAAAGCAAAAGCCGCGCACGCAAGCAAAGCAAGGAATTCATTCACTACTTCCCATGGGCAGGCAGGTGTTCAGCCATGTCCAGGAAAGCAGGGCTCCATCATGCGTAACGGTTACTTGGGAAGACAAACGCCATCACTCCAAATGTCCCCCCCTTCCTTCTTCCCCAGCTTTATATACTGAGCATGACGTCATGTGGTATGGAATAGCCCTTTGGTCAGTTTGGATCAACTATCCTGGCTGTGTCCCCTCCCAGCTGCTTCTGCACCTGGCAGAGCATGGGAAGCTGAAAAGTCCTTGACTAGTGCAGCAACAACTAAAACATCTCTGTATTATCAACACTGTTTTCAGCACAAATCCAAAACATAGCCCCATACCAGCCACTATAAAGAAAATTAACTCTATCTCAGCTGAAACCAGGACACACATCTGCAATGCAGTGACAGCTACCCATTCTGCTTTAGGATCCATTGGATTGAGAGATTAAAAACTACCAGATTCTGTATGTTGGCTGACTTCTCTACTTCACATGCATCCTGTTTTTCACTCTCATATACGGCGTTACTGCCAGAGCCATACCGCTTTTGCAGGTAGAAACTATGGATGTCTGGTCTTGAGCAGCTGATGTATTTCCTAGCCTGCATACTGACAGGAAGGGTAGTGATGACCCACCTTCCCAGGCTGAGTTGCCACAGTGTTCTTTGTCACATAGGGAGCTCCCAGTGACCTCTATGCAGCTGAAGGTGCCGGTGACAAAAGTGAGGATGCAGTCACAGGAATTTAACATTAAGGACACTGTGCAGACCCACTTTTGATGACCAAAACTCACAAGGTCACATCAGTCACCTCGCTGCGTGCAGTGGCACCAAGCTTTTCTGCATGGTGGGGGCAGGAGTACAGTAAGAGTCAGGGGAATGCATTTGTGATGCTCTGTGGGAGATGATTCAAAGTGCTTAATTTTGTCAGTGCCTCCTGACATTGGAGGAAAAAGAAGGTGCTCAAAACTTTTAGGATGAGGCTATAGCTAACTTTGAACATGGGGGAGGGAAAGAAAAGAATGCGTTCTTAAGGCAGCCAAATCTTGCAAAATTACTCGTCATAGCCATCAACTTTTAATTAAATTCCATCTCTTTCCCTTAGCCCAAATGTCTGGTGTTTAGTATCACTGCATTCAGTGTCCCTTGGAGCAGAGCACACTGTGGTGTATTGTTGTGTTTGTATAGAGTTGGCAAGCAGGTCATAGTGTGTGTGTTTGCTTTGGTTGCCTGGAGGAGTTCAGCATCTTTTAATTACATGTTTTCATAAGTGTCCTTTAACAAATGTAACCCTTAGGACCTAGAATAGTGAGTATGAGAAGCAGGCTGGTTTGGAGGGATTTGGAAGCAGATGTTGTGAGCCCAGAGTGGTGAAGGGCTTTCAGAGAGGTGAAATTCATGCTCCTAGGCAGTCCCACTCTTGGAAGCTTTTTCTACAGTTCCTACCTTCCCCATGAGTTTTGGAAGCCCTCCCAGTGTTTTGGGTACATGCTGTCTGAACACACCTCCTTAAGGCAGCAATGCTCCCGTCATTGAACTTCTGATAAAACCTGGCCTAATACTGCACTTCTCTTTTGCATAGAAAGAGTGTGGGTCATCAGTGTTCAGGACAGAGGCGCATTGAACTGATGTGTGAGAGGTGCTCTTAGAACTTGCCGATAGTGCCTGATCATTCTGTTTCTTTTTTCCAGAAGTGTTTTTGTCACAAGCACCTACTGCCACAGTGGCTAGTGTTTGACTGACATCTTCCAAACTGAAAGATGTGAATTCCAACATCCAGAAGTCGCTTCTAACTGTGCTGGATTTGGATTATATTTTGTCAAGTGCACTTTGGACCCATTAACTTCATCGAGAGTAGGAAACACTTATAACCTTGGAAAAAATCAAGCCCAAGATGTCTGAGTCATATATTAACAGATGCAACTCAAAGCAGAGATCACTTTTTATTTTTTTCTGTCAGCATATGTAGTAACAAGACAACATATCCTACCACATCTCAGTGGGTCTAATTTATCCCTGGGTAGATCAGTCAGTTTCAATGAATGTGATGTGAAAAAATAAAAAACCACCAAAAAACCAAACAAAAAACCTACACCAACCCACCTCCCCAAACCCCCCCTAACCCTCCCCTCCCCAACAACAACAACAAAATCTCCAAGAGGGTTAGTTTTCTTGAGGCTGTGTTTCCCTCTGCTGGCATGTAGTTAATACTGCCGACTTTTTTTCTCAAAACCAAGCTTCTGAAGTTACTGCTTCCTTGTAATCCCAAGAAACATTTGTCTTCAGTGACCAAATAGAGCATATTAATCAAAATAAAATTAAGAAAGAAACAGCAACAGTGCTACTGAGTGAAATAAACGTCTATTGTAAGCAATATCTTTAAATACAGTACATAAATACAAACTTGAAGCACTAAGGGAAAACACACAGAGGCACTGGAAATACTTTAAGTGTAGAATAAAAATATTTGCTTGAAATATTAAAAAAGCCATTAGAATGGAACTGTCAACAGAAGTAGAGTTAATTGTGTTCTTCAAGTGTCAGGAAGTAGTATCTGGAGTTTTTCTTCTAGATTATGTAAAGACAGTGTTTTAGGGTACAAGCGGTTATAGCCTAAAGCTACAACTAGGAAAATTTGAACTGGACATGGGAAGAAATTGTTCACCATGAGAATGGTACCACACTGCAACAGGTGTCTGAAGAGACTGTGGAATCTGCTTTCCTGGACACTGTCCGAATTTGGCTGAACAGGGCCCAGAGTGACCCAGTCTGGGTGTAAAGTTGGCTCTACTTTGAGCAGGACATTTGACTAGAATGACTTGCCAAGTTTTCTGAGTGTGACATGCATGCTACCTTTTTTTTTGTTGTTTTTGGAAGGGGGACAGGGAGGGAAGGGAGGAGTTAGACTGAAGAGGTGAAACGACAATTTTCAAAGTCTCCTATTTTTATTCATCTAGGGTAATTATTAATACTTTGGTAACCCTCAAACTAATAATATTTTTGAAAATTCATACTGCTGTCTGATATGATTAGCTAATCTGTGTTACATGGAAATGTATGAAATTCATTTGAACATTTGTTGCATTGCATGTTAAGATTAAAAAAACCTATGAAATTGCAAGTAGCACTGTTTTAACCATTTTACTAGTTTCCATTTGTAAAACTGCTATAGATTTAAAAAAAAAAAAAGATTGAAATTAGGGCCTTGGGTCATTTAGAAACTGAGGGGTATAGATTTGCAAGTGAGTAATAGTACTGATTTCCTGGAACTCAAATGCAGTTTGTGCACATGTGTATATGTTTACATGAGTATAAGCTAAAACCGTACTTCAGATCTTCCTTACAAGTAGCAATAGTTAATAACCATGATGTCCCCATATAAAATTGTTAGATTATATAGTCTGGATAGGCCACATAAAATCTTTTTTCAAGTTGCTCATAAGGAGTTTTAAAATATATTTTTCCATACCTTGTTCTTATTATTTAGATTTTCATGCCTATAGTAGCAATATTTCTTAGAGCAGCTTTGCATATGCAAATTTAAAACCTGTTGCTTTTCTTCACATGATTGTACTGAGGAGGAGGAAATTTGTAATTTCCACATGAAGAGGAAATTTGTAACTGCAAAAATCTGTACAAAGCTCTTTCAAAGCTTTTTGGAATACCATAGCAGTTTTAAGTACAGTTCAGGTTTAAGCCTTTACAGCTTTCATGCTAGATGTATTCAATGTGTGTGTATGACTTAGATGAAATTGTAGAGTCTAGATTTAGTGTAGGCTCTGCAAGAGTCATACCTAATGTCTGAGATGTTCAGGGGGGTGAAGTGAAAGGGATGAAAGCCGATGCTTGTCACCTGAACTTCTGTTATGAACAGAACACACTGTGTTGAGCACTTTGGTATCTGTCTCAATGGGACTAGAGCATAAGATCTGCAGACAGTTCCTTGTGTGGCCCAGCAACACTAAACTCAGCACCAAGTGTGGTAGCCATGGCCTCTCATTCCAAAATTGCCTGATGGTGGAGGAAGAAGAAATGGTGTTACTCCCTTTCAAGGTGCTGCGAACCTTTATCTCTATTTCTTACTCTTACAGTGTCTACACCATGAAGGTATAGGCAAGTGGGGTGGGGAAAACTTGTGAAAGTCTTTCTACTGAATCTACAACTGCATAGAGAGAAGAAATGTAAGACTTGGAGCCAAAGAAGGAGGAAATAAGAGGAGTTCTGACTCCATATGCTAGGATGAGGATACTTTCTTGGTGTGAGTGGTGAAGGCCTGAATTTTTCTGAAGTCCTCTTAGAATGTCCTCCTTAATAGGTTAGAGAGTTAAGCTCTCTTTGGTGTAACAAATCTTCCATTTGTTGCTGCATGCTTGCTAATTATCTCCATGGAGATCCGCTCTTTGGGTTGACTGCTCATGGGAGATTCCTTTTGCCTTTTCCATCAGAGGGTGTTCTCCAAGCCATCTATTGCTAGTTGAGATAACAGCAAAAACAGCCATAGGTGTTCTGAATTAAGAACAAGGAAGTGGTATCAGAAAGAGTACCTACTCCTCAGATGAACCAGGTCCTTGAATGAGCAATCTCTATACGACTTTTCTTGTCACTTGCACTCTAGGGAGAAGAGACTGTAGAGGCAGTCCCTTTAAGACATTGGGGTCTTGGATTTCAGAATCATAAGGACTCTTCCTTCTCTCTCAGCCATCCAGAAGATTTCAGATAATAGGACTTGCAAACTGATCCAGATTTGTCAGAAATGAAAACAACAGTCCTTTGGGATATCTAGCAGCTTGCATATTTGTGACAGTTTGCTTGGTCATACTTCAGATGGTTTTAGATGTCAGTGAAGTCAGAATATTAACAGTAACACTCTGCTGGTAAGGATCTGGAATTCTTTCTTACCCTTTCTGTAGTGGAAAGACCAGAAAAATCTTTACCTACAAAAAGCACTAGAGCCTACTGATCCCCCAGTCACATCATTTTCTGATACATGGAGTATGACCAAAAACAAATTTCAGACTTCACATAGGTGTTTGGGGACCGAAAGCTGTTATGGCTGTTGTGTGAATCTTTCATTGGATTTGGAAAAGAAACATTCTGTGTCGGAGCCTGGACTATCTAACAGCCTTAAGCAAGCAAGGGGAATGAAACCATTTATGTTGGGAAGCTAACGTGTATTGAGAACAGAACATCGTAAATCAAGTAAATTCACTGGCTATGCATCTCTGCAGGGAGGGCAAGCAATTAGCAGACCATCTGAGCAACAGAGCCAGCCTGTGTTTCCTACAAATGATCTCTGCGGGTATATTTTGATCATAATCTTAAGGTTATCTAAGACCCATCCCCCTGTTGAAAAGGTTGATTCTACTAATTTCAGCAATAGTACAGCCTGAGATTAATTTCAGATGGTTTTCAAAGTGCATCCTAAAGCTACCTATAGTACCCCAAATGTTCCATAGGTATTTATCCCTGAGGTGGACCTCCTTGTGACCAAAGACAATGCAAATTGTCTTCATTTGTTCTCAGGAACAGAACAGCTCAATATTGATAGCAAATACTTCAGAGGTTTCCTTATCTGATACACACCATCTCTCAGAAGTCATGGAGTTCAGGGAAAGAGTAGACAAGACAGTGCTTAGATAATGGTATTTTTCAGCTTAACCCTGGTCACTCTGGTTTTTATACTCTCTGTGCACACAATCACCAGAAGTCAGTACTGCTACCCCAAATGATGGTGTGTTTCAGAATTTAGAATTACTGTTCCATCAAGATGGATATTCTCAGCTCATAGTGTGGAGCATATCTGAACAACATCTATGGCGACAGATTGCTTTACAGATTACCTAGAGAATGCTACTGCAAAGCTTTTCTGTGCGAGAACTTATGCTGTTAAATGGAAATATTTTTCAAAGCGGAAAAGAAAGTGTCTTAGAGAGTCTTCACTTTGAGTTACTCTGGAGTGTTTGTCATTATTAGAACCTGTTTTACAGTAGGTGAGAGGTACATTCGACACCAGTATCTACCTGCCACTTACTAGTACAATATGAATCCAGTTTCTCAGACCAAACCTTTATTGTCTAGTCAGGAAGATTTCATCACTGTAGGACTTCAGGTCTTTCAACACTTGACAAAACCATTGTTTGAACCACTATTTTCTTCTTCAGTCTATTATCTATCAATGAACGTGACTTTTTAGTGGCTATTATTTCAGCTTACAAAGGCAAGATATATGTCAATCTTTCCAGTCAAAGTCTTCAATTCAGAGCCATGAAACATCATCCCACATTTATCTAAAAAAATGCTGCTGGACTTTCATGATGATCAAGACTTAGGAATACCTTTGCTTTTAAGGTGGTGTGTTCCCCCCCCCAATGAGCCTAATCATCCTGAAATGAAGCAAAACTGTCCCATCAATGTAAATAGATATTCTAAGCCTAAAGACTCAAACAGAAGATCTCGTAGCAGGTTCCTTGATTATACCTTCTTTTGACAGCACAGAAAATTTGGATCAGAGGCTAACAAAATGGATTGCACATCCAATTGGAGTGGCCCATGCTATAAACAAGCTGAATCTTCCACAGCATGGCCCCCAAAGCAGTTTAAAGAGCTGCTGCAAACTTTTACCAACTAGTTGTAGGGAGGGTAGTATTCAGATGGACTCCCAACTCAGTCTACTGGCAAGATCAGGCTGTTAGCTCATCACTGTACGTGGGATCTACAGAAAAAAAGGTGGTTGTTGACTTCCAGGACTCATTGATCTCTTTCTATTTTTCAGCAAGTGAAAATCCCGTGACCCATTCTCCTTCTCCTCAGCCTGTTATTTTAGCATTAGGATTCTAGAGAAAGAAGAAATTAAGTGAAGACAGAAGGGGTTATTCTATTCCTTATTACTTGGGAGTGGAACACAAGAGTGTGTTGGGTACATATGTTGCCCTTGATGCACACAGCTGCAGAAATCTTTCCAAGCTAGCGTGTGTGGGACTCTTGTGCATCTGCAGATGCTCAAAAAGTAGTAGCTGAACATTCAGGCAATTCCTCTTAGAGTGATAATTTTCCTGTTCCCACTGGTTTCCAGGCAGAGAGCTCTCCCATACCCTGCCTTGTTCCCCACCTTTGAATGGTTTTCCCTTTCTTGGCTTCTGGACCTACCTAAACTTGCCAATAATTTCTTTCCCTGCCTTCCCTTTAGTTTCAGTCCCACTGGTTCTGGTTCTTACCCAGTTCTATGGCCTAGTCTGGCCATTCTCAATCCCTGTTTGCAGGCTGTCCTCCAGTAATTCCCTTCGTGTGCCTCAGGGTGGTGCTTTTGACACTTCTGCAGCGAGTCTGACATTTGCCTTTCACATACTATCTGTATGGTAATGTAGAGAAGTAGGTGAGCATTCAGAGCAGACAAGGCCAGCACCTTGCTCAGCACAAGCATTTGCTTCTTGCTGTTGAAGCTACATCTGTCCTCAGTTTTGGAGCACTAAAAAGGAATTTACTAAGTTGCTGCATGGGGGTGGTACACATAGTGGGTTAGTCAGCACTAGCAGAGAGGTTTCAGCAAGCTATTAAGCTCTAGCACGTGCTGATTGAGGCTGTGCTTGTTTCCAAGCTGCAGTTCCAATGTGAGTGAGTTGTAAGGAAGGATCACCAGAAAATTTTGATGTTAAAATTCAACATTACAGTTCCCTATCTTCATCCTTGAGAAAGCGTGCACCTTTTGGCAGCAGCTTTCAAAAAATTTGGTGTGAGGAAGTGCATGCCCTGGAAAATGTCACCCAGAACTGCTAACTGCAGCTGAAAACAGCTTGTTACAGTGAGGAGAACTAGCTTCAGAAGACATACTACAGTTTTGCTTAGAGTTACCTGAATTCGCAAGTCAGTTCTGGCCTGCAGTGTCCTATCTAAGGAACAGGTTTTGCATGGTCTACATGTGTGCAAACACACCCTATGATTACTACACATGCAGACTGAACCCCAGGTTTGCTCACAAGCAGAAACTGCAGCCATGATTATTGGATCTTGCTAGGTAATCCCTTCTGAAACAATAACTGCTCAGCCCTTGTGTAAAGAGGGCATGTTTGCCTGTAGGGGACAACTATATTAGTCACATTCCTTCACTCCAGAAAGCAGATGTTTCTCAGGGAGCAAACAGTCCAGTGGTTCCTGGTTATCCACATTTGAGAATTTGAGTGGAGCCAGCTCTGGGCAGAAGTTCGGAGTGCCAGCTATTTTGCTTAGGTTGTAGACAAGGAGAAAGGGGATTATAAAAGACCAGTAAAGACTTCTGTAGTAAAATGCTCCCTTTTTATTATCTGATGTGGTTCCCTGACTTCAAAAACATCATTTGTTCTTGTTAATTGATTCAGCATCTCAACCCATTATTTGTCTGCAGCTGATCTCATTTTGCTTTGAGGCAGAGAAGTGCTTTGCCTTCAGATTTGTCTGTCTTCCAAATCTGTTGTCTGCAATATCCCAGTATGCCTTTGTAATTACTAAGTCCTAACAAAAATGAAACTGTAAAATTATCAATAGTTAGTTTCAGGCAAAGTCTTGAATGAAAAGCAATGAACTTAGATTCTCTGAATTAAGAAAAACTACTCAAAAAAATTACCTGTCCTTAGGAATATTCAGCTTTTAGACCTCACAAGGGATGACAGTGATGCCAGTTACAAATATAATGACAGTAATAATACACTATGTCTTCTACCTATAGCTGATGGCAGGTATGTGTATATGAATGCTCTCTTGAGAAGGGTCTGTGTGTCATTTTTCCTCCCCTTTTTGGGTGTCTTAGTTTGTGAAGACTAGGTGTTAAACACAAGTAGCCAATTTTTAAATGTCAAACACTTTCCACTCTCTCCTATGGCCATTACAGTACGTGTGAGCAGAGTTTCAGAGCAAAGACCACCTGGAGATGCTGGGGACTGAACATGCAAGACAAGAGGTCTGTCACTGGGCCACATACCCCTGCACATACTGGGAAAACCCTGGGAAATTATCACCAAGTTCCCAGAGTTTATTTGCAGTAGTTCTGGAACTCTTGCTTTTAAACGTGAAGTCCTCTAGGGGAGGTTCTTAGGTTCCCAATTTGTCAGAAACTTCATTCCACCTTTTGCCTGTCAGATTTGTCTGCTGCCTTGAGAGTGTTGATACTAAAAATTAAAACGATGTCAAATAGCGTGCTGTGTCTTGTATTTCCTTACAGCTTCCTATAAGCTGGAAGTTGGGAAGATAATAATAATCTTCAAGTCATCACCTTTGGTTTGGGAGGACTTGGCTTTTGAAGTCTGTAACTGAAGCTGAGACTTCCCCAGCTGACCTGTTAACATGGGAAGCAGGTTGCAGGGACAACATGTGATGTTAGTCTGGAAATGTACAACACTGTGAGGACATGGCAGGGATGTGGCAGGAAGAGGACCTTAGGGCATTTATGGACCTTTTCTTGCTTATCTCTAGAGTTAATTGCAATATTCCTCTAGGCTATGTATGGGAAAATGCTTCCCTCTGGCTGCTCTGGAAGATTAAGAACAGCTCAGGCTCTAACTCAGGCATCCTCTGGAGATAGTAAATTCTGCTTAATCAGAGTGATGCTCTATTGAAAGCCAGACTTACCCTTTAGGAATATCCATTCACCTAATTAGACATACCATCACCTGTGTTGATAACTTTGTCCATCTCAGTGCAGCTCTAAGGAGAGGCAAGAATATGTGCCATGTGGTGAAGGCAATAGTGATCATGACCTGCTTGAAACCTCAGTATTGCTTTTCGGTGGCATAGCTCTAGTCTGTACATATTTTTGCATGGACCTTTGGCAAAAGTGTGGCAAACCAGGAGCATGTGTGGACTGTGAGGGGTTTGAAATTGATCTTGCACTGTTCTGCTTGCATTCTGCTAAGGAGTGCAGAAGTGCTCCACTTCTGCTAAGAAGTGGAGGCAGAGGAGAAGGTAGGAAATACAGAGAAGGCTAAGGGTAAAATACATTAGAGAATGAGAAAATGAGGATGAGGGATGAATTGGAAAAAGATGTGCAAAGAGCAGAGTGTATGGCTTACACTGTAAGCAAAACATCCCATTTAATTGCTCTGTGTATGTGGGCTTGGGGACCTCTGTCTGTCATAATACATGTGAATTTCTTTTGAGCGGAACACACTTTGTTTTCACCGCTGTAAGTGTGTGAGGGATTAAATTGAGTCAAATGTCTTTAAAAAACTTCAGGCTAGGGTCTGCTTCTCAAAGACTGAAGTGGCAGTTTCTTAATGTCCTATTCTCTTATTGCACTTACCAGAATTGCTGAGAAGTCTTACTGTTAAATAGGATTTCCTGGTATTCAGCCTTAATTTGCCACCATCCCTCAGTTTTATGTACTCTACCTGTCCAGCTTCACTCTAAACATTTTTCTGCTGCCTTGAGCTTAACAACTTTCATAGAGTTTCTAGGTTATGATTCTGCTTCCCTTTCTTGAAATTCATGCTCTTTTTATGAAGGTAAAATCATGTCAAGGCAAATAAAAGCCAAGTGTATTGTAAACAGGCATAATCTTTATCTTCCTCTCTCTGGCCTTTCTGACTTCCTTTTATCTGTGTTCCTCACTGTCGTGCCTGACCTCAAGCTGGGAATCCTCAAGCAGATCTCCCAGAGCAGGTCGCATTGTTAAAATAAATTACAGTATGGAATGTGGCTTTGTAGCAGCTCTAACACCCTATGAATCTGAATGGCACATCCATGTATGCAAGTTGAAACAAAGGAGATCATTTAAGCTGGACAGACATTCCAAGTGTTTTACAGCAGAGCCAAGGACGTCAGGAGGCACACTGGGGGAGTAGTATGGAACAGTCTGCCAGTGAAGAGGGACCACCACCATTTTCAGAGCATCAGTTTGTGTTTGGCTGAGAGGATCAGGTGGGAATAGTTGATGAGCAAAGAGAAGGTCTCTTTAATAGCTGTTCGCAAGCTATTAAAAAAAAAAAAAAAGTTGTCTTCCTGTAGGTTTTCCAGTAAGAATGTAGAATTTTATATTGCAAAAGTACGTGTGCACTAACAGCAGGGCTGTGTTTTAGTGACCTTTAGTAATCGCCACAGCAGAATGCACAGACCTCTAAGAGCCAGCAGGGAGAGGCTGAAACTCACTTGTCTTGAGCATGGAAAAGGGATTTTTCCATTTTGGGATGCTGGTTTAGAAGTGGAGTTTCCAAGCTCCACTTGGGTACTAGATTGATTCCACACAGCAGTAAATCCTGTGTACTGGATAATTAGATTATAAACTTTGTGGCCATGTGGCACAGAGTGGAACACATACAAATGTGTCCTGCAGGCTCAAGGTGCTTTTCTTTTCTTTTTGATAGAGGAAACTTTCCTAGCAGGCTTCATGCCTGATCAGGCATCACCTGCAGTCCCACAGGCCAGGAAAACACCTAGGTATGTTCAATAGAATTGCAACTGTGTGCTCCCACTTTATCTGGATCACATGCCTAATTACAAGTGATCTGGCAGTGCCCCAAGCTGATACTAATATCTATGGAACTATGGTTTTAGCTAAACTTTTCTCTATGGTGAAGCTAAACATCCTCTCAGCAAGGGAAGCCTTGGATTTCTAGGTCAAAAGAGGAGAGGAAGGAGAAACTTCTGGGCATGCTATAGAAAGGGATGGGAGGAGGGAGGGTGCGGAACATGCTAAGCTGAATGCTGGGCCCTCACAAGAATTACTACTGTCCTTTAGAAATGTGCTAAGAGCAGCAGTAACCGTGCACATTATGAACTGCAGCTATTTAACTCCTGAGTGTGTATCAGGGCCAGAAGCCAGGGGGCTGCATTGGGTCCATTTTGTGTATGTGATGGCTCTGTGCATTTTTAGTGAAATCTGCAGCTTATATGGAGACATAACATAGCAGGGCAACCACTTTTTCCATGTTTTTGGCAGCCCATGCAGGAAAATGGTAATTTATTGCCTAGAGGAGTAAGGTTGGCAGAGCTGACCTGTTGTACTGTAGAGCTCTTCAGCAGCAGGTGTTGCCTGTGAATTGCAGACAGGCAGCTCTTGCTTCTTCACCTGGGATGAGATTTGCAGTGTGGACAGCATGTTATGTCATAAATTAGTAAGTGAGCTCAAGCTTTTTTCCACATAGGCTTGTCTACAAGAAAAAGGACAAACAGATGATTGCAGGTCAGCATGTGTTTTCAAACACCCAGGGAGGGGAAATAATTCTTTCAGAATAAGGGTATTGACATAATCATGTGTTACTTCCTTCAAGTGAGTGTACCCATACAACAGCTGGTGGGAACTTCCAGGTGTCTGTCAGCCTTGCAGTGGGGCTTGGAGCTTACTTGAACTCTTCCCATGATGCTTGAGATAATTCCCAGAAATCACCCTCCCTATACATACAGGCAGGAGAAAGCAGAACATCCTGGTATGTGCTGATCAAAACATAGAAGTAGAGCTTATTTCTGAAAATTATGTTCCTTGGTTCATTAGCTGTGGGTAAAGTGTGTTGAAAGAGGAGATTCTTATTTACTAACTCCAACAACATCTAGATTTCCAAATGTTTGTGACTGGAAAACTGCAGCAGTGGCAGGTTGTGGTTACAGTGCTGTGGAAACATGCAAGAGGACTTAAAAAAAAAATAAAGGAAATCATAGGTATAGGCATAAGGGTACATTCGGCATGCAAAGTAAGGGACACAAACAACTTTAGTTGGAATCCTGGAGCTTCCAGGCTACTGTAACACCTACTGTCAATGCAGATGAAGCAGCAGCATAGGAATTAACCTGCATGCATCAATAAAACAGCATTTGACTTCTACTCTTTTAATCTCAGCAGGCAATAGATCCTTCAAAATTTAAATCTGTAGATAATCTTCAGAAAAAGGTCACTCAGAGCAGTGGAGAATTGTTTCCATTGTTCTCTCTCAACTCGCTGCAAATTGTTTTGCAGTCTCCCCTTTGAACTGCCTCTTTCCAGTAACTGCTTTCCTCTGGCTAAAAGAGTTTTTCATCCAGCTGCTGAACTAGATATTGCTTACTCCTTTATCTTGCTGTCTTTGTTGAAGTGATTAGCATCTGAAAAGATTTCAGTCTGCCTCACAGTACCATGCAGGACATACCAGTTCCTAACAAAAATGCAAACTGTCCCCTAACTTCACCAGGATCAAACTGACATACTTGAAAAGTTGCAGCTGTAAGTTTAGATCAAATTGATTTCCCTGTGACTATCTGATTTCCCTCAAATCAAAGTATCTGGGAAAGATCCCAGGGCATTCTGCTCTGTGTGTCTTGTAACCGTGGGGCTATATTTCCTAGGTTAGGCCTTTGGGGTCTCTGTTAAATCTTGCATAAATGAGCTAGCAAACCTGATGGCCATGATTCTCTCTGCTACAGCAGGCTCACTGGGAATAGTAGCAACAGCACGGAAGCTGTTTGACGGAGTTTGGGCTGGTGAGTCTTAGACAGAGCTTGGTCTGCTGCGAACACGTACATGGTAAGATTCAGGAATTTTTCCTACCTTAACTACTTTACAGCTTTGGATTGACGTTGGACGAAGGATCTGATGGCACAAGAGTAGCAAAGGCATAGGGAATACCATGTGAAAGAGGCAGGGAAGGAGCCTAGCAGCTTGGTTTGAGTCATCATGCATTGTCCTTCAGTGAGGAGGCTGGAGATCGGACAGGTTCCTGGTGGGTATAGGGAGGTGGTTATAATGTGATAAGGGAACCAGAAAGACCAATTGTGAGGTTTTTCCCATGGATAGTGGAGCCAAAGAGACTAAGGGAGGGAGAGGCTGGACATTTTTGCAATTTAGTATGACTTTTGGAGGGGGTGTAGGAAGCGTTTTGAAAAGCCAGTAGTAGTGTTGTGCTCTGAGAACCTTTTGATGAAACTAGTTGAGTAGCCACAATTTTTCCCTCCAATTTCACCCTCTTTCCTGTTCTTTATATGGTAGAAATAGAGGACAGAGACAGTGAAAGCCTTCTCCTCTCATTCCATTTGCCACTGTTTTTTCCCTTCAAGGGATAGCTAGTCAATGTCTATGGCAGTGTCACAGAAGGCCAAGGACCATAGGGTGTGTAGACAGATGCCCTTTGGGGATGCTTCTTGCCTTCTCACCTGGCTCCCCAGTGCCTCTGTCTCTTTCCAGTCCTCACTGCTCAGAGACACAGTGGTGATGAAGGATGGTGGCACAGGCAGAAAGATGACACAGATGTGGTACCTCTGTGGTGACTTTGCTTCTGCAGCATTGTTACTGGATGACAGAGAAACAACCCCGACGTCATGGGGAGCGGCTAAGGGCCTCTTCTGGTTGAAACTCAGAGGTAACAGCATCCTTTTGGTAACCCAGAGGTAACAACAACCCTATCTTCCCTTTGAGAGATGGGGTACTTCAAGTGCCTGTTCTTCTTACTGTGTGCTGGGTGTACCTCTGTAGGGCAGGCCCCCAAGCACTTGTTGCCTCAGTCTGTGCAGTTTCCTGGGCCACTTCGTCTGTGTTCCCAAATACTAATGCTGGAGTCCACAAACCTCGATGGGTCCTTTTGGCACCCGAGAAGTGATGAGGCAGGTCTAAGGTTTGGGTGAGAAGCCTGTGGGATGGGGTCAATAGGGCCCATGGCCAGGCAGGGCAGGGCTGTGGGAGCTGGAGACTGGTCTTGCTGTGGCATTGCTGGGGCAGGGGCTGGTGGACCTGGGGGGCTGACATGGGGTCCTGGGCTGTGGGCAGGTCGGGGGAGCCCTGGGGGAGCTGGGCAGGGACAGGCAGAGCTGTGGGTGTTCTCCAGGCTCTGACGGGCTGCTGCAGTTATGTTGGTGCCAGGCCACCACTTAGTGAAGAACTCAGTTCATTTCTGAACTTCCTTCTCCTTTTTAAACACAGATGCTTCTCTTTTTAAAGCATTAATGCTGTTAAACCTCTCTGTCCCAGTTTTCACTTATCTTGCCAGGACCTGTGGGGTGGTGCTGCCAGCATGACCAAGCTACAGAAAAGGTCCACGTGGGCTTTCTGCTACTGTGGAGGAGCTCTGCTGCTTACCCCCAGGGTGGAGACTGAGGGCAAGAACTGCATGCTGCTCGGTGGCCATCAGAAGACTGTTCCAGTGCTTCACCTTCCTGGTGGGGATCTCAAAGTTGAGGCTGGAGCTCCTTCAGCAGTGAAGGCAAACACCAGCTTTCTGTGCCAGGGTGTTACGATCGGGGCTTTGCTCCATGGGGAGGTTCTTGAGGTGTCGCAGAGCAGCGTGTGTTCCTTGCCCAAACAGGCTGCCAGTAGAAGAGTCCTTGTGGCAGGCTCCCTGCAGGTAGGGGTAGGGATGCTTTAGTGCTGACTCTGAATTCCTGTATGAAAGAGGCTCTTCACAAACATGCATGCTAGCAGGCTGCCGTCTCGCCTTTTGAAAGAGCAGCAGTTCTGCAGAGCAATTACAAGCAGTATCAGAAGCCTGCTTGCAGTCCTGTGTAAAGTCTTGTCATCAGCATTGTAATGAGCAGAATTACAGGATCTGATGTCCATTCTAGAAGACTGACTTGGAGCTATGGGATGCTTGTTTTGATAATGGCAGCATGTATGTATGTAGTCATGCACTCTGTGTGTGATTTGATGATCAGTCTATTACATGGTTGTTCCTGTTAAGGATTAATACATTATTAAGAGTTATATTAACAGCTATATTGCTGATATATTATGATAAATGGAATTGTTAATCTGAATTCATGTTAGGGCTAGTGAGGCACCCATTTAGGACCTTTTTCTGAGGTGGCAACCAAAGTTCCCTTCTGCACATAGGCTCAACAATATGCCCAGGGACCCTTCCTTCTATCCCACAAAGAATTTGTTAATGCAAATTCTAGAAAATGAGAAGTAGTGGATTACGGTAATGGAAAGTGAGTACCTAATCTTACATGTATGAAAAGAAATGAGGTACAATTGCAAAGCACCCATCAAAACAAGGCTGGGTAACAGCAGTGCTTGGCAGAAGTTCAGAACACAGCTCTGTGCTGTGCCAGACACTGGTGAAAGAGGCTGATCTCATCCTCTGATCTCCCAGTTAGTAACACACCCTGAAGTGTCGGGGACTGTGGCATTTGCTGACAGGGTGAAAGGCAGCATCTTATTTCTTGTGTCCATTACTAATGCTTAAGAAGTCCCTATGTTTATGTTCGTCTGTCCCCCTTACCCCTTGGACTGCCTGGTTTCCAGCATTATCAAGCAGGAAGAATCTGTGAAGTCAAGTGTTTCATCATTTTGACATTAAAGGAAGCATCTGGGGACTGGGAATTCTTTCCTTATTCTGTCTGGAAAATGGTCAGATCCACTTGCTTCTAGTTACTCTGATTTGCTGAAGTCCAAAGTGGGGTTCTCATTTTGTTAATAAATATTATTCAGCCCATTCCAACATGGGGTACAGGTCTGGGCTCTACTGTTAACTGCTTCTTAATGCTTCCCATGTCCTTGTACTATGGATACCAATATAAATTTGCATAAATCCCGTAAGTATCACATGCAGTTGTAAGAATGTCAGTCTCTTCCATGTCAACTGTGGAGCAACTTCGTTAGCAGTAAGTAGAGCAGTAAGCCCCTTCTTTCCTTCATAAACTAGCCACTAGTCTGATTACATGTGTGCTCAAGTGCTATGCCCAATTCTACAAGAATTTTTTGGGAGTTACCCTGGGGTATTTTCCTGTACTTACCAAGTCCGTCCACCTGCAAAAGGCATCAAGGAAGTTGTGACCATCTGCCTCTCTGTGGGCAGTGACACAGTAACTGGTCTTTATCTAGAACATTGTGAGCAGTACTTCTGTGCAAACTGACAAGCCTGTTTACATGCCAGGACAACAAGGTAAGCCCAAGTATGCATACAGGTAAGCTGCGGGGAGGGTTGAGGGGATGTTCCTTGCAGTGTGCAGATCAATGTATATCCCCGCTAGAACAACATGGTCTTTGATGTGGGTTGCCCAGCAGGTGTAATAATTACCTTGGCCCTGGATTTTAGTAAAGAAATCACACTTAATTCACAGTTCACGCTTCTGCTGTTACTTCAGGCTTGTTTCTAAAACAATTGTACCAACCTACTCAACAGTTACCCTGATGCAGACTTGTTAGGTTTATAAGCACCAGTCTTAAGTGGCCTCCAGGAAACATCATCCTGGGTATCTGTACATGAAGTCCAGCAAAGACTGGCCAAGAACATTACTGAACTCACCACGTTTGTTGCCCTGGATTCCAAATGCCGTGGTGCATTCTTGCCTGGTTCAGAAATGGTGGAAACTCGCCTGGCAACTGTCTGTCATCTATCAGAAGACCATAATCTTACACTTGTTAGTTGTATCCAAGCTGTTCAAATATTAATCTTTGCCTCAAAAACATCTTCCTTGTTTCATCAAATCCGGAAAACTATGCTTTTGTATTTGTAGTTGGTATATCACTGGGGGGGGGATTTTTGTTTGTTTGTATGTTTTTTACACTGACTGGTGCTTCAGTAATGCCTGGCCTATTCAGAATAGCTTCTCCAGTAATAAACACTCCAACTACACTGAAGGCATGGCTTAAGTTTAATTATTGGAAAATGACACACCCACATTCTTTCCCATGAAGGTGGAAAAATATACTTACTGAAATAAATATTTGATTAACATCATTTTGCAAGGCCCTATGTCTTTTGCGCATTTTGTAAGACAAAACTGTTACTAATTTGTTGAATCATTACTATGCTTTGAAAGATAATGTGAAGTAAAGGATACTTCAACTGCTTCCTGCAAACAAATCCAGTCTCTCATCTCTTTCATACTGTTCATAAGTTCATGTCTTAGGGACTATATGCACCTCCCTCCTTCAGCATTTCTTAGGCTCATATTCTTTTTGTGTATGTCTTCTCAGTCTATATCCTCAAGGCCCTGTTATGCCCTCAGATCTTCTGAGAACTGAAGCATGATGCCTACGGGCATGCCCTGAAAGGACACCTCCAGTTCTGGAGTATGGGCTGGGTAGGGGTGGAGTGGGCTAAGGGGTGGGTGTCTGAAGGTTATGCTCACAAGCATTTTGTTTGCTTTTTTCCATTGCAGTACAGTCTCAGATTGTCGCTCTGAACAGCATTTTCGTCTCTTTGAATGATGAGGTGAGGAATGTAAAGCAGAAAATGTGGGGAGGATAGTATGAGGAAATGTAAACAGGAGACTTAAATTTGGCTTACCTTGGGGTGCAGCTCTCTGCTTTTGATCTTGCCCTTGAGCATTTTATTCTTTAGGAACTAGAAAACCAGCATTCCTGAGCAGCAGCAGGAATTCATAATCAAACCCAGGTAAAGCCTCAGATCCTTTCTGTAGACCTACCCCTGGAGATAACCCAGCTCAGACCCTGTTCTAACCTGGAGCTGGATGACTTCAAAGGACTGCCAGCCCCTGACCTTATGCTACTGCACTCCAGCTCAGCTCCTTCCTTTTGACCCAAAGAACCACTCCAGGGAATCAAGTGAGTCCCTAGAAAATAGTTTGAGATCTGCACAAAAATCCATGGAGTCCCTGCTAGCAAAATGAAAGAAAGTAGTTTGAGCTGACCTTCCAGATGTGGATGTCGGGTATCTTCTGCAGGCTGATGGAATGTAAACAACAGTGGCAGCAAATTTGGGGGATAATGGTCCTTAACTGGATGTTTTTAATTCTCCTGAGGTTTGTGAATGGTGAGCTGAATCCTCATGACTATGAGGGTTTGATTCTACAGTAACCAGTCCTGAGCCCTTATGCCATCACTGTATTACAAAAAAAGGTTTCAAGGAGCTAATGAGAAATGTTTGTTTTGTTTTTTCTTCTAGTACTCACTGGTGGAGCTGAAAGTGAGTAACTATGAGATGCCTTTGTCTTCCATTATTCCTACTCCAAACTAGATGATGAAGTAGAGGTTTTGTGTGTGTCTGCAGTGGGCAGTGGCTGATCTATCCAGGCTGACAAGCTGTTTGCTGGAAAGTAGGATTTTTTTGAATCATGAAGGAGTAATCTACTGGAGTGGAGGGTCACCCAGAGTTCTCTCTTGTCCTACCAAGGGACAAGGACATGAGAGAATGCACTAGACTTAAAGCCTCCGTCTCACTGGAGATGCTTTCTGCCTGTTTGGAGCTTTGTCCCAGTTTCTAGGTGGGCAAGAAAGACAAATTGCCTAGCTCTGAGGATAGTTGTCCCCTCTCAGGCTCATCTTAAGAGGAGGTTTTCTTTGTTGAACTTGCGCATAGTTTTCTTAGGCTTTTTTTCTGCAGATCAGATCTACAGACTGAGATAAAAAGATACTGAAGGATCAAATGAGAACCTTACTAAAGCAGACTTGAGAGCACACAATCCAAATGAACTCTCATAACCCATAGCACTGGTGTGGCTGTGTTCACTCTGGGTACAGCTACCTGGAATAACAGTGAGGTTTCTCTGGAGCTGAGCTCCTGTCTTCTGTTAGCATTTGAAGGCAGATTCCCTTTGCTGTATCTAGTAGGTCCCATTTTATTTTTAGGAGGATCTCAAGAGTCTCCTATTCTAAATAGACTTAGTGCGGTTTTCTTTTCTGTATGCCCTGAAGAAGTTCGGGGGAGGGAAGTCCCTGGCAGTGTGGCTTTATTCATAACCTCTGCAGTTCCAAAGATATTTGAGACAAGCCTGTGCGTTTCTACAGGTATATCCTTACCGCTCCATAGTGACATCTGTCTTGTGGTGTGTGTGACCATGAGTAAACTCATACCCAAGTCACAGATTTGGATGTCTTCAGTCCAGCCAAGTGATTTGGTTACCTGCATGTGCAGAAGTACTGCTAAAGTTTTAACAGCCAAGAATTGGCTCTGTGTAGTTGAAAAAGCAAGCTAGTCTCGTTGGATTCCAGCCATATCTATGTGTAAATCCAGAGTCTATTTTTCAGGCTGCCAATGTTTAGCAATACATGGCTTATTTGAAGAATTCCAGTAATGGGTGCTCATGAACTTGTTGATATCTTTGTTTCATACGTCCCATAATGCACCCTGCTGCATTTTCATATCGGCATGCTAGTAACCTGTGTAGCTGAATGCAGGACTGTGTAGGACTTTTCAGATCTTGCTGGTCTGTAACAATGGCAGTATGCTGCCTCTGAAAATGGCTGATAGCACAAGCTGTGGAAGAAATTGAAAAAAAAATGTAAATAAATAAGGGACATCTAGGCATTAATTCCTCGGGAGCCATTTCTACTTTGGTGAAAGCAGCTGACAACTGGTGTCAGCATAAAAACAATTTGTACCTATGTGCTGCAGATATTTATCTGTTGCTGATAATAACATTATTTATAACATGTAACATATAATTAATATTAGATGCTAAGGGAGGAGAGATCTAATCTATTTTAGAAGCCTATCTATACGCTTTTATCTGGGCTAGTCACTTTGTGTTCACTGCAGAGCTAATGGTGAAAGATAAGCCACCGCTGGATGCTATGTATCTGACTGTATCTGGAGGGTTATCTTCAGACTTGGGTCATCTCACCCTAGAAATGTTCTGTGAGTGTCTCTCCCCACTAATTGTAAAGGGAACTTAAAGAATTAGCTCAGATGAATATGCTTAAAGATGGCCAAGATGAATCTTACTCTTAATGTCAGATTTTTATATGCTTTGGTAGTGTGGTCTAACTGCTCCGGGATCTGTATTGTACTGGAGTCTTGTAGAGCTCTGTGGTTTTCTGGGAGTAACTGACCTATGTACACATCAGCACAGGACTGCCACTTAAACTGAAGGGCAACCTCTGCAGCATCAGAGGTGCTGTGTTATGCATGAGCCACGCTGGTGCTACTCAGCAAAGGGCTGAAGGCATGCACATTGCACCTGAAACCATGGAGCTCTGTCTAAATAGCTGCATGTCTGTCTGTATTTCCTTTTCAGGAGAAATTTGCAAATGAGGATCCTGTGTATGAGCTGGGGACAATTGGTCCATACTACCAGAGCAGCTATTTGTGCCTGCAGCCATAGTACAGCACCACCAAGAGTTACCTCAAAGCCAGGGGCCTGTATTGGGTGCTGGCCTGTGCCCAGGAGAAGGAGGTCTGGGTGGATTACGGTATTGACCCTGTGGACCTCTTCTTCTTTGTGAGCACTCTGTGGTCATAGTGGGTGGAGGACCTGTGTGTGTTGGAGTGAGGCAGTGGTGGCTGAAATCCAGATGCTGTGGGTAATGGCAAAACTGGTCTTGATTGCAACATCCGCGGTCTGTGCTTAGCCCAGACAGCCGTGGAGATGTTCATTAGATATAGTCAACTGTTCTTCTATTTTGCAGCATCCCTCCACCCCTTCCCACCGTTGGTTCCCCTTTTCTTCCAGGCATAGTAACTAGCTGTGACCTTTGAACTTATTTTTTAAATATCCCAGGTGCTTTCTCTGCTGCTTCACTTCTTGCTGTCTAGTCTCAGTATATCTTTCCTGGCCCTAGCAGAGTATGAAGGGATGGCGAAGAGTTTCAGAGAGGGGAGTTTTCAGCTAAACATGTGCTGTGCTTCTTTTCCAGGTGATGGCAATGACAGGCTTGTTGTGAATGGTTGGAAACTCATTGACCTCAAGAAGGATGTTGGAAGTACAGAAAGTCGCTTCCAAAGCAAAGGAGGCTGTGCCCTGTTGAATGCAGGGACACCTCAAAATTAGAGGGGTAACTGAGGAAGGCATGTCTCGGTGGGCTGGGGAAGGACTCTGTCTCTAGGAGGGAAGAGTGTTAGATCTGGTTGATTAGACTCTCACTTCCTCCTCTTTTTTCCTAGGTCTGAAGGTCTCTTTCTCCATCCCTCTCTCCTCCTCCCACTCTGGTCCCAGCCCCTCGCTGGGTGGCTCACACCATGTTCCCTGGCGGAGGCCTTGTTGCTCACAGCAGAATTCAAGGTTTCCCTGTACTTCAGGGTGAGGCTTACACTGGGGCAGACTGGGGGAGTAAGAGAGGTGCAGAAAGGGGACGAAAGAATGAAACAGGCACTATCTCGCTTGCATTGCACAGAGAGCTCTGCTGAAGCAGTGGAAGAACTACAGCCAGGCCACTACCTGTCCTCTGACTGGTTTCTCTTTCCAATGCCTTATTTTTGTGTCCCTGTGTGCTCCCAGGCCACTTTCTCCCTGTTGGGGCCTGCTGCTGTAGGTCACACTGGGGTTTCACAACAGCAAGATCTGCCAGGGGCAACAGTGATTCTCCAGCTGAGGGCAGCTCCCAGCTGGCTGCGTGCTGTGGACCAGTGTGCTGCTCCTGGGACCAGAGGATAAGCTCTGCAACAGCAGCCTGAGTGGCTTGCTGCAACAGGCAGTGAGGCAGCAGGATAGGGAGGAAAGACAGAAAAACTGTTTTGAGTTGTAGAAGGAGCTGAGCTGATGAATGGGCAGCAGGTCCCTGTGCTGGGAAAAGAGCTGGGGTCAGAACTGCAATGTTTCTGAGATCAACTGATGCAAATTGAAATGCTATAAGTTATTTACTTAAATACATTTAAATGAACAAATAAGAAGCCTTTATTTAAACTATTACATCTTCTTTTGGGCTGATAACCAGTATACACTAAGCAAATATTGTCTACATTGCCTTTTAAACCTATTTTTGCTATCCAGAAATGTGTGTTATGGCTGTGCATGTTTAATCAACTCTGTCAGGTTAATGTTTTAGAGTCTTCACTTTTATCAGTTTTTCATTATGAGAATATAATAAGATAAGTATCAGGTTTTGTTTCTCAATTCATTCTAGTATAGCTTCATGGAAGCTGGAATTCAATTAATGCACAAATCCCTCAGCACTTAAAATTTGTCATAAAATAAAGCTACCTTAGATGTTTTGGATTCACGGAAAGTAAGCTTGGCTAAACGTATTTGACATTTACATGGATTCAATTTTAAAAAAGCAAGATTTATCTCTCAAAAAATAATTAACTGATTGATTCCTTCCCCCCACCCCCCCCCGTCACTGTGTTCCTTGGTGTTTCAGAAATCGCGGAGCTTAGCTCCTCACAACTACTTCCTATTTGCAGATATAGAGGGAAAAAGCAATTTCCATGCTTTTGCAGTCCCCAAAGGCTCTTTCAGTTTGAATAAGCTAGTCATTACTTTGAACCAGGTGAATAAACAGAAAAAAAGGAAATTTTCTGTGGAGACATGAACAGACTACTCTTGTCAAAAACTGGCTGAACACCTTTGTAAACTGTTTTCTGGACATTCACTAGTGACTTATACTTGCTCAGTAGTCTACCTTTAAAACATTGTAGGAAACGTGTAGGGCTTTATTAATTTTTTACTTTAATTACTTGGCTGTATTCTAAAAGGATATTCAGAACTCAGCATATGTCTGTTATGACTTTAAACTGACTTTTAAAAAAGCTTATTTTTAAGCCAAGCTGTTACATCAGCAGCAAAACTTAAGGAAGCTTGACTTCTTAGGGGTTTGTAACCTATTTGTTTACACCTTTCTCCTTCATTGTAACCTTCCCTGTTTATATATTCCCAGCTTCCTAATCCTTATAACCCAATTTTCCCGTGTTTCTGCACTTCTGGCTAGGGCAGGAGCAATGCCTGTTCTGGCTGGCTGAGAACTATTTGTTTGCTCTCTGACTAACTGGTACCCATCTACTGACTTGCTGGCCATGTAGCTGCTGTACGGCACAGATCGCTGCTGATCGTAAACAGCATGATCTTCGTCAGTGGGAGATAGGAGATCTGGTCTCTCTTTATTTTGTGGTTTAAAAAACTATTTTCAGGGAAAAGGTGCAAACACTCCAGCATTCCACAGACTTTGAAACCTTTGACAAGTCTGCTAAACTGTGATTAGATGACACTAAAATTCTACCTTTTAAAAATGGATGATCTTGATTGAAGAATGACCCATTTGGATTTTGGAGAGTTGCAGTACATGGTAGGTTGCTGGTATTTAAAAAGGTTAAGAATGGAGAGAGAAATCTGTGGGGTGATGGTTGGGTAGCAATCTGTCATGTTTTGTCTGCAGTGTGAGCCTTTTGTTCAGTTTTCTTGGCATTTTTGTGTGATTATGCAGGTGTATTCTATGTTTTCCTCCCAAAATGGAGGTTATCCCTATGAAGTCAATGAGGACATTGACTGCTCTGTACCAAGGGTTAAGGTCATTTCCAATATCTGTCATTGATCCTCTGCCCCTGAAACACAGAAGATATCTTTCCGTATGGTTTAATCAACCAGGTGACTTCTTCAGCTTTCTAAAGGTAGGTTCCTACAAGCTTTTCATAGAATGACAGAATGGGTTGGATTGGAAGGGATCTTTAAAGATCATCTAGTCCAACCCCCCTGCCATGGGCAGGGACATCTTTCACTAGATCAGATTGCTCAAAGCCCCGTCCAACCTGACTTTGATCACTTCCAGGCTTGGGGCATCCAGAGCTTCTCTGGGCAACCTGTTCCAGTGTCTCGCCACCCTCATTGCAAAGAATTTCTTCCTTATATCTAATCTAAATCTACCCTCTTTTAGTTTTAAATCATTGCCCCTTGTCCTGTCACTACAGGCCCTGGTAAAAAGTCTTTCTCCATCTTTCTTATAAGCCCCCTTTATATATTGAAAGGCTGCAATAAGGTCTCCCCAGAGCCTTCTCTTCTCCAAGCTGAACAACTCTCTCAGCCTTTCTTCATAGGAGAGGTGTTCCAGCCCTCTGATCATTTTTGTGGCCCTCCTCTGGACCCTCTCTAACAGGTCCATGTCTTTCCTGTGCTGAGGACTCCAGAGCTGGATGCAGTACTCCAGGTGGGGTCTCATGAGAGCAGAGTAGAGAATAATGCGAGTGAACATAGCGGAATGGTCCCAAGGTTTGAATTTGAGCCTGTAAGTTTGCATGCTGTTTTGGGGTTTTTTTGTTTGTTTTTTTGGTTGGTTGGTTGGGTTTTTTTTTAATCCTGCAGTTGCAAAAAGATCTGGGAATTGGTGTTGTGGTCCGTGTCCCCCCCCCCAAGTTAAAAACAAGCAAACAACTAACACTAACAAGGATTCAACTAGATCTTTAAAAGTTCAGCTCTCATTTTAGCATCAGACTTGGACTAGCGTTGTGCCTTCCAGCTTGCTCTATGCTGCTAATAGAAGGTGCTGCTGAACCAGTCAGACTGGTTCTTGGGCCCTCTGCTCCTGGCACTGATGATGACAGATGGGAAAATCAGCCACATTGTGGAGTCATTGTTACGCTCTAGTTTCCTCGAGTTGTATATAAAGACCTCAGGAAAGACTGTAGGAAGAAAAGAAGAGATGGAGGGTGACAAAGAAAACTGAGGGAATGGCTGTAGTGACATACCAGGAAAAGAGCTTGTAAGGAAGCGTAGAATTCCTATTCTAATGTTGTATTTGTTTTGGTTTTTAAATCTCTAATGCAAAGAGTACATGGGACTGAAAATTCTGCCAAATGGCAAGATAAAGAAGCCAGTGGACTGCATATTAAATCATGAGGAGCTCCTTATTTTCTTTGGGAGGAATGGCTGTTCCTATTTATAAAGTCTCTTTCCACTCTCTTAACAGCTGCAGTCCTCCTAATGTCTACCTCAGACAAAGGGGCTGGGCTGTCATGCCCTCTTCTTTCCCACTCTGTGCGTTTGTTCTAAGTGCTGAGCTGCCTTTGTGAACCCTGGCTCTGGGTATTCCTTGTGTTCATTTCCAGGAGTACCCATGGCTTTCCCTCTCCCCAGAGAATCCACAGATAAAGTGAGTCACGCCCCACCAGTTTTTCCCCGCAAGACCTGGATCTGGGACCTGTTCCCCACTGACTGAGTCCAGCTTAAATTGTTAGGTGCGGTTTGGGGCTGCTTCTTTGGACCCAGCACCCCCATCTGTGAAAGGTTAATATTTCTGGAGGAAACATCTGCTTGGCATTGATCATCGGGGTTGCCTCCTTGGCCCTGGTTATGAGTTACTGTGCAGCCCTGAACAAGTCCTTTCCCTTTCTGTGCCTCAGTTTCTTAGAGGGTGATGTGGCTGGTCTGTCTTCTTTCCAGTATTGTTAAGCTTGAAAAAGCACAGATGGAAGTGCTAGAGGTAATCTTAGTATTAATATTTATCCTCAGATTTTTTTTTTTTTTTTTAAATGTGCATCCTCTTTCCTTTATCTTGGAATCTGGTTTCTTTTCAGGGGCTCAGGAGAAAAGCAAGTTCAAGTCACCATCCCTAATACCATAATGGAAAGACAACATGTTTTGTGTCTTGGGCAGTGATGGCTTTGGGATCTCTCCCAGAGCGGGACTGATGGTCTTCAAACCTTTCTTTGCGTGTCTGGCCTTACCATATTCCATGGTTCGGGGAGAGTCATTTGCACTGAAAGCTGCTACGTTCAACTGCTTGAAAAAGTGTGTTTAGGTAAGGTCTCTCACACTCAGCACAGGTTTTCCTCTTTCTTTTTATAAATCACTCCCCAGACACATGGTAAATGTGGAACTGGTTTAAAAAAAATTATCCAGTGATACTTTAGCCCTGCCTTTTTTCCAGAAACTGGGATAAAAGTCCACAGGCTTTACTTCCCTGTCCGTTTATCAAGACACTACTTAGATCCATAACAGATCGGAATGGGATGTACAGCTTGCTGCTATTCCAGCATCTGCTAGATTTCCTATTAAAGAAATAGTGTATTAAAATGTCACCCACTTTCTCCCTTGTCCTGTAGTGATGTCTGCTGTTAAGCCTCCACTTGTCTTGTTAGTGGCTGCTAACTCTGTCTTCCTATGTATCTGGGACAGATACAGCTTATGCTGGCCACGACCAAGGAGTACCAGTTGGAGTCATGCATGAGCTGTGACCGCACTGCCTGCCCATGTGCTGAGGAGACCAAGACTTTTTACTGAGGCGTTAGAGCCATCAACCTGGGTGAGAAAGCAGAGGAGACAGATAAGAGAAGGTCATCTGGGAGTTGCTGTGCTCTTCAGGCCACAGCTCAAGCTAATCCAGGATTCTGCTTTGCTCTTTGACCTAGGCCAGGAGTCTCTCTTGTCCAGTGTGCCACGCTGGATAGATGATTGGTCTGTCTAATCCTGTGGGAGTCCTGGGGTTTGGCACTCCATTTCAGTAACTAAGTATTCCAGAACATGGCAAGCCTTTAAATCCATTTTTATATATTGGGTAATGATGTCAAGCTGCGTATGCAAGGAAAATACAAAGATCACTTCAGAGCACCAACATGGGTTTTCCTTAAACTACCAGCTTGTCCTCCACAGAAGTCACCAGTCCTCTGAACTCTGCATAGTTCATCCCTCTTTTTTCTCACAGATTTCTGTAATCAGGCTGAGTCCATTTGTGGTGTGCAGCTGCAGGAGAGAAAGACACAGTACACTGGCCACCATTAGAGAACGGCAATAAGGAGGTGCCAGGATGTTCCCAATGCAAGACTTCCCCTGGTTCCTCTAGAGTGGGTGGAGGAGGAATGCTGGCCCCTAATCTATGATATAAAGTCTTTGTTCAAGCAAAGTCCCAAAGTCTTGCAGATGTGAACAGTTTTTGTTGCTATACTGCCCTTAATGTGTTTCCCTGTGTATTTTCCACAAGCCGTAAGCTATATTGGTAGAGAAGTCTCACCACTTAGGCTTCTGCCCAGAAGGCAGGTGTGAGCTGAAAAGGCAGGGAGGGCCTCAGTCATGACAGAATTTTGGGCCTGGGGAGTGAAAATCTACTGTAAGCAGGTGCTGGTGCTGGAAAACCCTTAGTACATGAGGAAGAGTTGTCTTTCCATAATGGGAACATAATTTATATAAACCTGCTAGTAATGTGTTTGTGTATTCTGTCTGTGTGGTTTATGTGTTTATTATTTGAAAAATGCTTTTTGTTTACTTTCTGAACAAGTAGGTTTGCTCAATCTGGAATAACTTGCAAGTCAGGGTTAAATGAACACTTTAGTGGTGTTCCAGGATTAGGTTAACTACCAGTTGAAGGTAGTGACCTGCCCATTTTTTCAGTTGTTTTTGTGAGAGACATCCAGCATAGTTCTCCTTTTCAGCTGTGTTACTTCACTTGAAAGTGCCCAAAATGGAGACAATACATTTCGTTTTGAGTAAAAAGTGACATTTTTGACCAAAATCCATGTTATGAAATCAAACAAGTAGAAATTATTTGCTGAAGACTGGGCTGAACAGTAATTTCCTCCTACACCAACTATTTTGAGTCACTAAACCAAGATGTTACCGACATGGCTGCATTTTTGCACGTGTGAGAAAGTGCTGAAGGGGGTGAATGACATGCATAGAAATTGATGAAGCCAAGTGGAGGCTTGCAGAAGGTGGTAAAGGAGGTAACTTACGTGGTTGAGCAAATGCTGAGAGGATTTGTGGTGGAAAGCAGGCAGAGACATGGGGTAAGTAGTGATGTTAAGGAAGCAAACCCCTTTTGCCTGAATATTAGAGCTTTGCTCCTGCCTTGTCCTTTATCTTTGATACCCAGGTGACATCACTGGAGAACCTGGACCGCCTGGTTCTGCATCCCAGACAGATGCCCAGTGGCCGTGGGGTGCAGAACATGGTGTTGTTTGCCCCCGTCATCTGTGTGCTGCAGTACCTGGAGAAGACAGGACAGCTCACAGAAGAGCTGAAGATTAAAGCTGTGGGATTCTTGCAGACAGGTTCATCAGATCTGTTACACAATTTCTTTACCCCCAGTACTGAGTGACCTTGTTCCATTATCAGGTGGTTCCTTCTTCAGGACTACAATATGATTATGGCAGAGGGAAAGTAGTTGTTGCTTCTGGAAAAATGTTCACTCTTATTTCTCTCCCATCCAGGCTACCAGGGGAGCTTCTGTTCAAACATAGCAATGGATCTTTCACTGGATTTTGAGAGGGTTGTGTGAAAGGCAACTTCTGGTAAACAAATGCTCTTCTCTCCTCAGTACAGTAAAGAAGAAATCTTCCTGAACTCTCTGTCACTACGTATGTAGACCCGACTGTTGGTAGCCTGTTCTTCTGTCTCAGACTCTCTCTCCTAGGCTAACAGCTTCTGTGACCAAATGCTTCCTGAGAGCCAGGCAGTACATCTTTGTAGGTGACAAGATCATCCAAACGGCTGGGAAGCAGCAGGACAATGGCTGCTCTGCACATGTGGGGCAGCTCTTCCCCACAGCCACGGATGTGCAGCCAGGAGGCCTGCCCTTGCTCACTAGTCTCTCTCCGTGGCAGAAGTAAATTTTGGCAAGGGGCTGTGTTTGCTTATGTTTACATACTAAGAGAGGGAATAATAAATAGCTACGTCGGGTACCTCTTGATGGGCATTTCTCTGAACACCCTAATCCTGCTGTTCCATGTGACAAGCAGGGTGTGAGAAGTGACTGTATTTGCTTCTCCTCAGAAGCAAGTTCAGGAACCCTTTAGAAGAAAGACCTATAGAATCATAGAGTCCATTTAGGTTGGAAAAGACCCTTAAGATCATCAAGTCCAACCATTACCCTAACACTGCCAAGTCCACCACTAAACCATGTCCCTAAGCGCCGCGTCTCCACGTCTTTTAAATACCTCCAGGGATGGTGACTCAACCACTTCCCTTGGCAGCCTGTTCCAATGCTTGGCAACCCTTTCGGTGAAGAAATTTTTCCTAATATCCAGTCTAAACCTCCCCTGGCACACCTGTGCCGTGGATGGGAACTCTGTGAGCCATGGCTTCACAGCAAGGGGAAGCTCAGCATAAGGCACATGATGAACTCTTTAGAACTTTTTTATCCCTCCCATCTCTTCCTCCTTCTTCTGACTCTTCTAGAAGGAGAAGAAAAGTGGTCTGGAACCAATAGGGTCCAAGCAGCTGCTGGCTAGAGTGCCTGCAAACACAAGAACCAGGAGATCCCTTGTTCAGCTGTGGTACTGATGCGTTACCTTCTGGATTCCTGGCTGGTGGAACCACAGCATGAGATCCAGATGTTGCCCAGCTTTCTGCATGTATAGCCAGCACAATGTATGTTACGTTGTAAATAATCTCATTGCTTTCTGTGGAATACAAATATGCTTAATTGCTGTAGTGTGCCCCACAGCTATTTAAACAGCTAGGTGAGTACTCCACCTAGCTCAGCCCCATAACACCATGTGGTGTAACATGTCCTCAGAGTCAGTACAGAGACAGAAATTTTAGAACTACCTTTGGTGTCCCTGAAGTCTTCCTGGTATTTAGCAGATAGGCCCCTTGGTAGCTATCACACCTTCCTTCAAACCGTCATCTCTGCTTGAGTCTGGATACTGGATGGAATAGCTGGTGTCTCTGCTGTAGAGAGAAAATATTTTCACCTTGTGCAGTAAATTTTCTATGTGCAGTAAATTGTGCAGTAAATTTTCTATCACCTTGTGCAGTAAATTTTCTAAAATTTTCTATATTTTCTATGTGCAGTAAAATGAGGAGATAGAATCACAGCAGAACTGTGGTGTGGGAGAAGAATAAGCTCAGAGAGGAGAAAAGAGCTTTGTTAAATAGAGGCTGTCCCCCTGACTGAGCACACCAGTGTCCAGGAAGGGAACTACCCTGCGTGGCAGGTCCTTTCCCTCCAAGTGCCCGGGGACTATGGCTCTGCTCATCTGTGAACTGGCCATCTGCTTACTGTGTCCTGTCCTTTACAGCTCGGCAAAGGGAGGCTGCCCAAAGAAGACAGCAGAGGAAAGGGAGGGAAGCAAGAGAAGGGACTGATGAGATTGCCAGAGGAAGAAGCAGAATCTCTGATACCTTTCCTCAAAAGGAAGAAATCATCCCTGTCCCTTTCTTCATGCAGCCTCCAGAAAGGTGGCACACCTTTGTACCCGGGCGTACCCGGCATATGTTTACGTGTGTCATCAAAATAGCTGGTGCAGATAGAGCAGCATTGTGAATTGTGTCTGACACTGAATATCGGTTTTACATTGATGCTTCTTCCACACGCCTTTAAATTTTAAACTTCTGAGCCTGTGTTCAGTAATTGTGGGCAGGTCTCTATCACTTGCTGCATGCTTCATCTCCAGTTGTATGCTCAGTCCTACATTAAATGGAAAAGGCACAGTCACAAGATTTTTAGGAAATATCCTGACTTTGAGTGTAGTCTCCTGCCCATGTTTGGCAGTGGTCAAGGTATTCCACAAAGATAAGCTCTTCCAAGCTACTGCAATGTCTCAGGTCAGTTTACTAGAACTATTCCCATACAAAATGAGTTTTGTTTAGTCCTTCCACCAAGAAGGAGCTCCTTGGGTTGCCACTTAATTGAGAAGTTGCCACTTAATTGAGGAAGTAAGTGGCTTTGCCAAAACTAAGAATCTCGCATAACACCTGACAAATGGGTCCACAAATATATTACATGTAGTTGAAGCTTCACCACAATTATTCTGGTGGAACATGCTTTATCTGGGATCCCAAACTTTACCACTGGGTTCTGGCTTGGGTTTTGATTCTTTGTTAACACTAGAGATGATTCCTAAGCCACAGCATTCAGATCTGGAAGTCTTTGTGGTCTTGGTTGAGCCAATTTACCAACAGTTTTCAACTGCCATGAGTGCTTATCTACTTGATGGCTAGATTTGAATTTACAAGTCAGGATGTTGTGATTCAGAGAAGTCACTATGCCTGGAGTGCTGGTGAGACTTTCTCAGTTCAGTGGGGTGAGTAGGAGAGATGAAGCAAAAAACAGAGCTTTGGAATTGGTCCAGGAAGGTTCAGAAGATAATAGGCTCTTTCAATGGGTTGTGTGGATTTTTGGAGTGTTAGCTAGAAATAAGCTGCACTAGTTATTTGTGCCCTTTTGTGAAAAGTATGCAAAGCTGCAGGTTTCAGGGTTCACATCTGTTCTTTGGAGAGAGATCCATGGCTCGCCCATGGTTTGAGAGCCTTCTTGTGAAGGTTTCCAAACTCCCTTGGGCGTAGTTCCATAATTCTCCAAAGCTCAATTCCAATTAACAAATTCAAAACCTACAATCTAAAGGCTTGCACTAGATTTCTGGGCAAAAGTTTCAGAAGATTTGCAGTTCTTTGAATGATCTCGGTGTAGGAGCCAAGCACTGAGAGAGGCATAGAACAGTTTACACTATGTTGCCTTCAAGCTTTCTGACCCAGTCAGTTCCTGCTCCTTCTGCTGTGTTTGTCCAGGTGTGTTCTCAGTTCCTCGCTTGGCTTTGGTGGAGTGGACAAATTCTGCTGTCAAGGCAGCAGAAAGTGGGTGCAGCAGTCTATCTTGGCATTATGGAGAGATTCTTTTGAGGGATTCCATTATGTTACGGATGCTGGTCAGGTTGCAGAAACAACATGGCCTCACAGATTTTTATGAACCCTGCATGGACTGTGAAATATCCTTAATGCAGAAGTATACTTCACTACCAGAACACAAGGATATCAAATCCCATTGTCTTTGAAGATGCTACACAATAGTTATAGTGTGTGTATGTGTGTGTAGGAGGCGAGCTGGAAATGTCAGTGATTAGGAGCATGAAGTTTGTGATTGGAAAGGAAAGAAGGCAACAATGGAGGAGGCCCTAGGCCTGTGTGAAGCTGGTGATGAGTGTCTAGAGGAGAATGAAGAATGATTCAGTTGCTTTGATGAATTACTCTGCACTGCAGGCTCTCTAACAGATGTGATGTTTTAAAGAAACTGATGACTTCCTCCTCTCTGCACAGTCTCCTGTCAAAGTGCTCTGCAGACATCAGTGCTTCCCCAGTACTTTTCTTATACAGAACATTGATACTATTACCTTTTTGTTTTCTTCAAAGATATTAAAACATTGGAGTGATTTCCAAGGTGCCATTGTTCCTGATCCTCATTCTGAACTATGGAAGATGTCTTCCATGATCATTGGTGTGACCTTTACTAAGTCTCCTCTTCTTCCTTTTCATTTTTGATTCAAGTTATCTGTGGAGAACAGGTATCTATATGGTTTTGCGTTGTCAGTATGTACTGTGTCCTTTGCTCCAGCTGAACAGTGTGTTTTCAGGAGGGGTAGATCCCTTACTCCCCATGGGTCTCTTGGCTCAGCACTTCTATCACAAAGGCCTTCTCTGAGTCCATTTAGAGAAAGAAACTGCAGAACTAGAAACTGTGCACAGCCTTGCTGTGGTTTCTCTATTTCAGAGACTGTTCAGGTCTATGACACCGGTGCAGCTGTCAGTCACTGCCTTCAGTGCAGATCCTTCAAATGTATGTTCTTGTGACCAAGAGCCAGGTTTGCTGAAGCCAAGCAAGGAATAGAGAACGCACCTGGGCAAACATGGTAGGAGGAGCACGGTGGGACAGGGTCAGAGAGATCTCCCCGGCACTGGCCCCGGTGGGTGCAGCTCCTGTCAGAAGTCTGCCAGCAGCTGGACTTCTCTGGCTATAGTTTATTGATTTATGACAAATCTAGCTGGTGCTTTTTGTAGGAAAATCTCAGGTTTTAGACAAAAAATTGTAAGTTTTCCTGCCATTCTCAGTAACATGACCTTCCTTCACAAAGAGACAAGAATGGGGAGAATGTGTCCATCAAAATAAAAAGTGTTCAGTCTTCCTTGCCTAGGAGCCTAACACTGATTTAGACCAACTCAAAGCTGATTTCTGAAATCACCAGGGATGTCTGGCCTCTGGCCAGAATGGCCAGTGAAATATTCACTTGAGACAAAGGCAATGCTAGCGCTAACAGCTCCTGTGCATAATGTATAGCCCCCATGATGCATGCTTGTTCTAGAGTGGCCCACTGATAGAGGTAAAATGGAGATCAGCCTTCCCAACCTCATCTGGAATAAGAGTATGGAGAACCTTGGGAACAGGGATCCCAAGTTAGCTGGAAATTTCTGGGCATCCTGGAACCTGGTTTTGCCAGACAAAGAGATCCTAACTGCCTGCTTGAGTAACACCATGTTGGGACCCAGATATGGAAAGCTTAGGCTGCATCAGCACTATTAAACAGTGCTGGGAAATATTTCCAGGCACAGAACTGTAGCTGTCTGTGTTATTAGGACAGTCCTCAGCACATTTCAGCCTGGGCTAACGAATGCTGTCTCACACCAGTCTCAGATGTAGTTTGTGAGTTAATGCAATCTGTGTACCACTCACAACAGGCAGTTTACATGGTGACCACGCTTTTCTGGAGGCCAGGCTGGTTAAACAGCACAATTGTCTACCCTTCTGTACAGGTGCTAGAAAATGCCCCACATGTTTAATTTCTGAGTTTTAACCCGACCCTCAGGTTCAAAAATGGAACCAAAAGGCTGTATCCTTATACCCTAGACCTTTCAGACCCAGACATGAACAATGAGGAACTGGAACCAGTTCCTGAGGCCCCCTCCTTGCAGATGGTGCCATTGCTAATGGGTGTTGCAGGGAGGTGGCGGAGACCTCTGTTGGCCAATATTTCCATTTCTCTCATTGTATGCAGGGACGGAAAAGGTGATGTCATTACCTCATTAGTGGTTGCTGGCTGGTGGTAGTGTTGCTGCAGTGCTTCCTTATGCACATGCAAGGATTTGCTCCCGTTCTGAAGTGAAACAGCCTAAGGAGATCCACATCCCCATAATCTGATCCAGAGCTACTGAGCCTCTGTCCCGAATGACAGCACTGCCTGCTGTGTGCTGGGGTGAGCTCTTGCTGCTGAGTGCACAGCAGCAATCCATCTCCAGCTGAAACAAAGGGACACAAGTGACAAGTGATCAGGACCTGGCCTGGGTCAATGATTAGCAAAGTTCTCGCTGTTTTTTTTTTTCCTTGAAAAGTCCATTTGGTCAGATGTCTCCCTGGCAGCCTTGCAGGAGGGGATGTTCTGAACTGGTGGATGGCAGCCAAAGCGGCTGCTGTTGGCTAAGGGGCACTTGGCACAGTACACCCATCCTTACTGCTGCCTGCATATAATCTCAGGAGAGAGGAAGAGGTGGGGAGAGGCTAGCTCCTCCCCCCATCCCACCTCTTCATTTAGGCTGTGCTGGAAAGAAATTTCCTCCCTAAAAACAGCCTCAGTGATTTCAGAGGAAGAGGGCCATTGGAGATTGGGCAGCAAGACCCCTCAAGATGAGGCTAGCCATCCTCCTGAGCCTTCTGTTCCACATGGCAGCTGCTTTTCACCAACTGTGAGTGATGCTGAACTTCTGTTTCGGTCTCTTTCATGAAGGCATCAGTCTAGGTAGATGGACCACATTCAATGCCATCAGCTCTCATGCTCCCTGCTCTATCAGATCACCCCAAAGGGTAGCTGAGTCATTTACCTTGCTTCCCATGCATTAGAGTTACTCCTGTGAGTTAAATTCCAAGCCACCTTCTTGGGGGGCTTCCAAGTCAGACCTTAGGCCTAGGGATATTTGCTTCTCCAGTTGCCATGCCAGATTAAATCACTGGTGTCTACACTGCAAGGTTATGAGGCCACTTCTTCTGAAGACTGCAAGGGATGGTTTTGGGGAGTTCAGGAGATGACTGGAGTAAGGGGTTCGAAAAAGATTATAGGGCTGTACGTAAGCTAATCAAACAGAAACTATTTCTCAAGTTATCAGTGAAGCAATCGCTTCGCTGGGTTCACTGTTGCTTTTGAATATTGACTGCAGCCATGGCCCACTGCTGAGGAATTCTGCAGTAGTGGGCCGCTGCAGGAAAGCTCTTCTGCATCTCTGAGCCCTCAACCTGATGCCACCTCTGATGTCTTCTTTCCCCTGCCCCAGACATTACCTGGTTGTGATCCCTGCAGATCTCCGCTACCCATCCAGCCAAGTTGCATGCCTCCATATCACCTGTTATGAAGCAAAGCTTCAAGTGAATTTGCTCCTGGAGCGCTCTGCAGGACGTGAGCTCTTAGTGCAAGAAAGCATCCAGAAGGAGAAGACTTTCATGTGCACTAAGTTCTGGGTGAGCCACCCTAGGCAAATGCCCTCACTGATTTTCCCTTCAGGAACTGTAAATCCCTTGTGTTACTCCCTAACCAGGGGTGATGTGGACAGGGTCTACTTTGCCTTGGAGTGAGCCTGCTAGGAAGGGGAGTGGATGGTGCCTAGGGATGTGTAGTTCAGCACAGTATCTGTTGGTCAGCACTGAATTCCCCTTCTGAATCTAATTTTTAAATTGAAGTTACATTTGTTAAAATCTACCACGCTTCTGGATACATAAGAAGAACCCACCTGTTTCCTTCTCTTCCATCCCAGACCAGATGAAGCAGCTTTAGCTCTTCTCTAAAGGACTTGCGCAGCTCCACAGCTAAAGCTTGGGGAAACAGTGGTTTGCGTGACATACTGCAGTTTCTGTAGGACCTGAAGTCAGGCAGCAGCTCAGCTCTTAGGAGCTACTGTGAAGAATGTTGGATGGAAATGGATGCGCTTGTTACTTTTAAACAGCATCTTAGAGCTGATTCATTATTGGTGAGAATTCAGCAAAGATCTAGGATACGGCAGATATGCCTAAACACTATCCCTTCTATTATACAGTATATTCTGTGCTGAGGCTGCTGGGGTCTTTGGCTGCTGGAGTCAGGAAGACCCTCTGGTTGTCTTTTCTAATCTGGCTTTCTTACTTGTAATGCTGGGTAGTTCTGAAGGCCTAGCATTTGAGGCTGTGCTACAGCTCAGTCTCTCTCCTTTGATTCTCTGCTGCCATCTCCCACCTTTCTGGCAACTGCCCATCTTCCTGACGAAGTCTGAAGACTCAGAGCTGTCAGGCACCTGCTTGTCACCAGAGGCAAAAGTCCTTAACCAGTGGGAAAAAGGACAGATTCCATGACGTGCAGGGCCTCCTGCTGTCATGTAGGACTGAGTGAGATCTGGATGTGATCTGGATCCAGATATTGGAGGGGATGTCCTCAGACTGGTGGAGGGGAACTGGTTAGTTCTTCCACTTTACTCTCAATTCCTGCTCAGGGCCCCCAGATTACCTGGGGGCTGTCTGCTCTCCTCTGTCTGTCTGTATAGGTTGCACCTCCAGCTGATGGCACAGAGGAGATTGCCACTGTCAAACTGATCATCACAGGTGAAGGGTTCAGTATTGAGGAGAAGAAAAAGGTCCTGATCCGCAAGGCCAGCAGCGGCACCTTCATCCAAACAGACAAGCCCATCTATCAACCAGGGCAGACAGGTGAGAGCTGCAAATGGGAGCAACCGTGGGCCCTAGGCTTTCTGCTGGTAGCACCATATGGAAGGCCTGTGATTGCCTGACATCCATGGACAGCCCTAGCAGAAGGCTTTGAGACAATGTCTCTTGTTGATGTGATGTTTTCAGTGGCTGTAATGTCCAGCTTGTGGTGACTGTGAAGTTGCAGGAGGCAGTAGGTCATTGTCTATGGTATCTTACATGTGGGAATGTCTGTGTCCGATGTTATCACAGATGTGTATAGAATGGAGACAGGAGCCGGAGAAACAGATAAAGCAGCAGTCTGTAGGGAAGGACTGAGATCTGATAAATGTATTCCCTGATTTCCTTGCCTTCAGTGAAATTTCGCATTGTGACGCTGGATGAGGAATTCATTGCGCTCAACAATTCGGTAAGCCAGCCCTGCGAGGCTGTGGAAAAGGCTGCCTTGTTCCATGTGTGGATCCTACTTCCTTTCTACCCTGCTCATCTGCCAAAGCTCCAACTTTTCCACATTCATCCCTGGGCCAGGCTTGATGAGTGTCCAGAGGAGAACAGTAACTCAGGTAAAAGCTGGTAACTCAGGAAGATGGCAGAGGTGTACATGTCTCTTGCTCGTCTTAGTAAAATGGTCATGCAAGCACAAGCATGGGACATGCTGATTCCTGATTCGATGGTGCCATGTGGGGAGTGAGTAGTTTGCAAGTCAGATTTTCCTGGACATGTGGTGCGGAGAGGTGCTCTTAATCTGTCTCCTACAAGTTGGAACACGGGAAATTCTGATTAGACATTAGGACAAACTTTTTCATTGCAACGATGATCAGATATTGAAACAGGTGCCCAGAGAAGGCATTTTCATCCTTGGAGATATTCAGAACTCAGCTGGAGAAGGCTATGAGCAATCTGCTCTAAGAAGACATGCTTCAGCAGGGTGTGGGACTAGATGATCTCTAGAGGTTCTTTCCAAACTATGTGATCCTATACCTCTGTAACTCCCTTAAGACTGCAGCTGAGTCAGAGCTAGGTCTGTTTGGGTAGTGAGTTTTCCAGATGGAGGACTCTGCCAGGAAGTCATTAGCAAGTGCTGGGTGACCTCCAGATTGGCTTTTCCTTTCCCTTTTTTCAGACCTTACTGTAATGGACCCACCCGGTATTTCTCCTTTTTGGTGATGTTTGTTTTATTTTATATTGTCAGTGCTCTAAATTTCCAAATTGCTAGTTGCATATCCTTCAGAGAGGGCTCTGTATCTGAAGTACCTTGCGTGTGTTTCTGGCATGTGTTTCTGTCTTCTAATGTTTTTGCCTTTTTCCCCCCCCCCAGATTTCCCTGTTTCTCCAGGTGAGTGATGCTGAAATCTAGTGTTACAGTAATGTTGATGGCAGCCATTTCACTGGGCTATTCATATTCAGTTCCTGGTAGATTTTACAGACCTCTGAGTGGAATAGTAGAACTTCAAGTTTTCTTGAACTAACATACTCCTTACAGCTTCTTTTTTTATGCACTTGAGGTTATGCTCCCAGTTACTTCAGTAGAAATCTTAGTTGTTCTAACTTGCAAGAGTATAGACAGATCAACTTGGACCTTTATGAAAAAAGTTAGAACTGTGAAGGATCTTTCCTTAAGATCAGAATTTAGATAAGTGTAGAAGGAGACTCAGATGCTGGGAGCAGAATCTGAGCATTATATTGTCTTCAAAATTTCTTGACTAGCCTATACCAAACCTCATTCCTTAGCTATAGAACCTGGTAGCCTGCAGCACTGAAATCCTGAAGCTTGATTTCTATGGGGTGTGGATCAGTGAGATACTGGAACAACTGTTTCTTGCTTTCTGGTGGGTGTAGGACCCTAAGAACAACCGGATAGAGCAGTGGCTGAATGTGGTCCCCCAAGACGGCATTGCAGACCTGTCTTTCCAGTTAAGTGATGAGCCTCTGCTGGGGACATATGTCATCAACGTAACCAATGCGAAAGCATACGGCAGCTTCTCCGTTGAGGAGTATGGTATGAGCATGTGCGGGATATGTCTGAGCTGCAGAGAGGACCTTGCACTCTTGGTCCAGGAAGCTGGGTGTTTATTCCATGATAACCGTCCTGGGAGCAAGTGGGAAAAGTAATAGCATCTGTCATAGAAAAGAGTCTGAGCTGAGGCTCAGGAGAGAGACCACTTTGGGACCTTGGGTCAGTGTGTGGGAGGAACGTTGTGCATGGCCCCAGCCCTTTGACACAGCTGATTCCTGCAGATCTCTGCATCAGACAAAACAAGGTAACTTAGGATGGGCTTTTCCAGAGAGTATGAAGTCCAGTGCCATCCCACTTCTCTTTCATCCCCTAGTGAACTGTGTTGGGAGGCTAGTCTTCTCTCAGTGCAAATAGCTGGCAGAAGTGCAGGGACATGGACAGGTTTGTGTTTTAGTTTGGGAAGGAGCAATCAACCAGGGACTACACACAAATCCATTAAAGAAGCAATGGAAATCTTCCCTTTCCCCTTCTCACCACCTTCCTTCTCCATTTCCTGGCTCTTATACCGCCATAGCCTATCTTCATGTTGATTCTCTGGAAAGGCTGTCCCTGGCCAGTGTTTCCTACAGTTCTCTGTTTTTTCCTTCCAGTGCTGCCAAAATTTGAAGTGATCTTTGAGGCGCCAAATCAGATTTATGCACTAGATAAAACCTTCCCGCTATGGGTATGTGGCAGGTGAGGATTCTGGTTGGAGGGATGGCCCTGTGTTAATTTCTGGCCTGATGAGCACAAGATGGCTAAGTAACCACGAGGAGCTCAGGGAAATTTACTGCACTTCAGTTACAGGAGGCCAGAATCTTCCATGGCAGCTGTTTGCACCCTGATGGAACACAAAACATTCCTGTAACTGTCCTTCTGGTACTCTAATGCCCCTTTTCTAAAAACACTCCACAAGTCTTTATGCACAAAACCTGGGGGAACAACCTACCCTTTGACAAGCAGCCATTTGTGGGGCAGAACATGGCAGATGTTTGGTGGTGTTCTCCCTGCAGAACAAACCCATGGGAAATGAAGGGAAGCTTTTCCAGATTATGCTCTGGTGGAAACCAGAGAGAGGAAAAAATGAATTGCCTCAGGTATGGTCCAAGGACAATGCTAGTGTTAACAGCCTCGTGTAAAGGTGCTTTCTTAATGAAAGGCACTTTCTTAATCACCCATGCTTCTGCTCATAAGATGATGGATGCCTTCAGCATATCCTGGGGTTATTGCAGGTGATGCTGATGTAAAGTGCAGAGCTCTGAGTCAGCACCTACAACACTCTGGTTTCCCAGAATAGATTCGTTTGGCACTAATTATATCACAGAGCCCTTGATCTCCCATCACTGCAGTGCCCTAGCCTGACCCTGCTTACTGCGTCAGGGCTCCTGGGCCTCCTATATGGCTGCCACTCTTGTGCTATATTGTGAATATCCATGAATAAGTGGTCTCTGGGACTATGCAAAGCAAGCCCTGTGTTCTTTCAGTGTGTGTGACTGTCTCTTCCTTTCCCTGCTCCCCCAAACAGATACACCTATGGGAAAGGTGTCCAGGGGATGGTTCATGTGAGCCTTTGTCAGAAGATAGCCCCATTCCTGCCCAGTGCTTCAAAACCTGATCTCTGTCAGGAATTCAACAACCAGGTGAGATGCTTAGCAGGAGCTGAGCTGTATTCAGAGACATTTGTGCTGAGCGCCAGGGTAAGGCAAGGCTGCTGGAGGCTTTAGCTGAAATAATAGTGATATTGCCCCATGGTTTTGGCTGCTTGGCCAGTGGTCTACTGGTGCTACCTCTTAAAAACTGTGCCTGGTGACTATGACTGGGTGTGCATCATGTGTCTGCTCCACATCCTGGACTGCTAGGTCAAAAGGCAAGCTCCCTGACAGCAGGGATTTTGCGCTGCTGTTTCTGTGCCATTTGCGTAACTTCTAATGTTGCTTAGACTTTGCTTAGACTTTGTTTCTTCTCTCTGTACTTTCAGACAGACAAGACGGGTTGCTTCTTCACAAATGTGAGTCTGTCCTCCTTCAGTCGAGACTTTCGGTACTATCAGGACAGCATAGTTGCAGAGGCCTCGCTGGTGGAGGATGGCACAGGTAACTCTGGAAATGTCTCTGGTGGCTGGGAAGAGGCATGTGAAGATGCACTAATCTTACCAAGAACACTGGAAACTTTCAGGCTAGCAAGGGCTCTGAGCTTTCTGAGCCCATTGGGGGCTGCCATCTAACCTCACAGCTACAGACAGAGCCACCAGTTCCTGATGGCATGACACACTCACTCTGGGTGCCTGCGGTCTCAGGCGGTGAAGCTTAGGAACCTCTCTAAGAGCTAGAAGTAAGTAAGTGGGAGGAAGACTAGATACCCAGTGCCCTGGGCAGATCATCTGCCTGGTATGAAATGTATATGCAGGTGAATATGTGCATCATATTACCAGTGGGTCACTCTGCAGGGAAATTGCTGAGGGGTGCTTGGCTTCCTTGCTCCCTGCCTTATGTTTCTGTCTCGCTGCTTTCATTCAGAGATACACGTCAATGCTTCCCACAAATTACTCATCTCCAAGGTTGCTGGGATGGCCGTGTTTGATGATGTGAATTCTTACTACCACACTGGAGAGATGTACAGGGGGAAGGTAATTCCCAGTTACAGTCTTTTGGAGGGGAGAGCATGAGTAATGCCTTCACAGCAACTGTTACCTAGCTTCTTGTCTGACCTCACCTCCAGCCAGTGGCTTGGGAGGGCATGAATGACTCCCAGAGGCAAAGCTCTTGAATTGTCAAAAGGAGAAAAACACCCAAGACTGCCGTTTGCCAAATAAGCCTTGAGTAGTAGCAGCTATGGGAATCCATATGTGGGGTGCAAACCCAAACATTTGGAATTTCAGCAGCTGGGAGGCCGCCTTCTGTGAAGGGGTAGGGAGCAGGGGGCGGAATGAACACAGTAGTGCAAGTGATAATAGGAGGTGACCAGTAGCAGTGTTGATAATATTGTTAGTGACTGGAAGGGTGACCTTGCTGTCTTTGGAAATGCTGCTCCTGACTTGGAGAAGGAGGAGATTCTGTCCACTGATTAGACTCTTCTGCACTTCTCTTGCTCACCATGATGTTCTCAGATTAAAGTCATCGACTACCAAGGCAAGGCACTGAAGCACAAAAAAGTCCTCCTCGTAGTAAGCTGCGGTGAGCAGCAATTTAAGCAGAAGTACATCACTGGTGACTCTGGGACAGCTTCATTTAGCCTGAACACGACTGCTTGGAACAGCACCTCGGCCTCCCTGGAGGTAAGTGAGGAAGGGTCTGTCTTGCTGGCAGGGGTACACATGCATCTCAGAGCTATTTACTGCCGCACACACATCTCCCCTGTTCCTTCTTGTAGACAGTAATTCAAACCTGAAACACCTCAGCATGTTCTGGATCTTGGCTCCCTCTGAGATACTCCAGATCCCAGTTGCTTTCCTCATGAACTCTCCACACAGAGACCTGTGCGATGGTGTTGCTCGGACCCAATCTGAGCTGCTTAAGCTGCAGCTAGGGTGATTTGCAGCTGACCTGCTTAACTAGAGAAATTAACTGTGGGTTTGTTTTTTCTCACCAGGCAAGTGTCCTGCATCAAGATTTGGATAAAGAGCCTGGAACAGTTGATTTGAGTTACCAGCGAGCCTCTCATTTCATACGTCCATTCTACAGCACCAGCAGGAGTTTTCTCTCTATTGTCCGTGTGCCAGAAACGATGCCCTGTGGTAAAAAGCAGGCTGTCCAGGTGGACTTCAGAATTTACCAGGAGGACCTGGAACACGGGCCCAAGCGTGTCATTTTCTCCTACTTTGTGAGTTTCTGGGGAGGTGTTAATGGGTGATGGCTCAAGGCACAAGATCAGCATCTCCTACAGATTCAAGCCTGGCATTTGATAGATTTGGCTCAGCCCAGGACAGGTAGCTGATCCAGCCATCATGGGGCTGGATCCTGGTTTCGATCCTGGGGCTGCAGTAATAGCAAGGCAGCACCTTTCTTTTGGGTTCTGCACAGGTGCAGGGCAGGTATTGGCCTTACCTGTCCTCCCCCAAATCTCTTGATCCCCTAAGCTCTCCCCGCTACCTGAGAGCGAGTAAAGCTCATAACCCTCCCCCGACTCCCATTTAATCTCCAATTTCAGGGTTACTTTGATCTGCACAGAGGTCTCAAAGTCTATGTAACTGGCATTCCCTTCCCTTTCCCTAGGTCACAGGGAAAAGAGGGATAGTCCATGCAGGTCAGAAGACTGTTTGGGTTGGGCTGCCAAGAAGTAAGTGCACTCCCCTGTTTCATGTCTAGCAAGCACTCAGTGGTCTGTGGAATCCTGTCTTTTTTGGATATGTGGCATAAGCCTCTTTGCAATTTAGAGCTGGCTCACCACTTCTCTGTTGCATCAGAGCAGCATGCCTTTCCAGCTTTCATGTTTCCTTTACCCTCCTGCTTGGTACCGAGAGAACAATACTCAGCATTTCCCAGACCGTAGGCTCATCTTTTGTTTTATTCATTTTCAAAGAAGTCTCCTTTTGCAGCCCCTGCAAGCAGCATGAAACTGTAGCCTTACCCTCTATCAAAACTCTCCTGCTTTAATTTGCAATTGTGTCTAAAAATAATATTTGAGTAGTTAGGATGCCACAGCTTATTATTTTGATGGGTGTTGACTCACTGTTGTCTTCTTCTCTAGCTTGTTTTTTTAAAACCTAAATTATAGGTGCTTTGGGACAAAGGTCACCTCTTTGTTGGTGATGGGATGGGAGATGTTTGGTGATGGGAGGCTTTGAAAGATACCAGACTCTCACTCTTTGTGGAGCTAAGCTTGAACTCCAAAGAGCTGTTTCATCTCCTTGAGGCAATGAACAGAACCAGGAAGAGTCTTTTTCTGGTCTTGAATACCAGATCCAGAGATGTGCTGATTGTTTCAGTGGTCTCCAGAAATCTCCTTGGTCCTGAAAGACTTGAGGAAAGGAATTAAACAGGCACATGCAGAATGGCAAAAGCTGATCAGAGTCCATTTTCACTACCAAATCTACTTTCTCTTCTTTCTTCTCTCCTCCATCTAGTGCTGAAAGGCTTCTTCTCCATCCCTCTTACCTTCAGCTTGATCTATGCCCCAGCTCCAAGACTTGTTGTTTATGTTATCTTCCCTAATGGAAAAATCATTGCTGATTCTGCCGTCTTCAGTGTCTCCATGTGTTTCAGAAATAAGGTAGGATTTGTGTCTGAGGCCAGTGTGAGAGTGTATGTGTCTGCTGCAATGAAAGAAGAGACTGAGGAATACATAATATGTGTAGCTTTGTGTGGCTGATACTGTGTGGGATGCTGTCACATGAACATGACACGTGACGTGTGTCTGTGAATGGTGAAGTGTGCTCTGATATATGGAGCAAGTACGTGCTGAGCATTGTGGGGGCTGCTGCAATGTTTGGGAAAGGCAGAGAGTTGCTCTGTCTATCTCCAGTAGGCTTGTATAGCGACTGCAACCCAGTAGGATCACAGCCCAGCATAGTTTATTAGTGTGATTCCCACGAGAACTCAAGGCTGCTCTGCTGCTGCAGCAGACACTTAGACTTGTTAGTATGTGGCATTGGGAAGACAGCTGAAAGTGCCCAATGGAAGAAGTGGATTTTCCTGGCCATCCAGAAGGGGCTGAGCGCTTGTGGTCACTGTGACATCCATGGGAGTCTGCTTTCTTGGCTGTGTCTGGCACTCCAAAGATGAACTTCTGAGGACTGGCATTACCCCTGCTCCACGGCTGTTTATCTGCCGTGGACAGTCAGATTCAAGCAAGAACAGGAAGTGCTTCAGGAAACTGAGACCAGCCCCACAAAGAGCCTGGAGATAAGGACTAGGCTTATTTTTGATCTGGGGGTCCAAAAGGAGCAGAAAGACAGCTGTGTGAGGTATGTGATCATAGCTGCCTGGTTTGCTGGGTAAAGAAAGCGCTGTGTTCTGACACAGGAATGTCTCCAGTACTGTGAGCTGCGCACACTGATGGCTCCCCCTCTGCCATCTTTCCTGTTAGAACCTCAGCGTGATGTTTTTTTTAAATACCTTCTGGGGGTCCTTGGGAGAGTACTCGGGTTTACATCCAAGGCAAGTCCTTGGAAACTCTCTTCACGTAGGTCCCTTCCCTGCTCAGGAAGTGGTAAGGTGGCCAGCAGCAGAAGTGTCACTCATATTGCCTGCATTCTTCCCATCCAGGTGGAGCTGGGCTTCTCAATGCCCGAGACCCTTCCTGATTCAGAGGTTGATCTCCACCTGCTGGCAGCTCCTGGGTCTACGTGTGCTGTCTGGGCTGTGGATCAGAGCGTCCTTTTGCTGGAGCCAGGAGAAGAGCTCAGCAGCTCCTTGGTGAGTGAGCCTGCTCCAACTTCTTCCCTTCCCTTGTACTGACATGAAGAGGGAAGGAGACAGACACACAGGCCATTGCATCTGTGCAGAGCTTATCTCCCAAGGAACTCAAAGCACTGCCCAGAAGGATCAGCAGTGCTCAGTGTGGCACGGGTAAGGATTAGGGGGCATGTGCTAAGAAAGAGGTTGAACATCACTGAGTGCACCAGTGGTAAATGAGCTTCTGTTGTTCTGTCTCATGTTCAGTTCAGCGGGTTGTGCTGGCTCTATCAGAAGAGAGCCAGGGAAGAGTGGCAGTGAGCCTGGGCTTTCTGGCATGCATTCAGGCACAGTAGCCAGGAGCAATTCAAACAGGCCTTGGATGTATGACAGGAAGGAAATGCCAGGTTTTATTTGTGCTGATTTTTTTTTGCTTTTTCTTGCTTTCCCAGATCTATGGGCTGTTCCCATCTGTTTATAACTCCAGGTATCCTCGCCAAGTGTCTGAAGATGATCATTCATGTGGGTTCCCAAATTCTGATGAGCCTGATGTGTTTACAGCATTCAGGGTAAAAATGGTTGATTTGGTGGGTTGGGATAATTCATTAATTGAGGGAAGTGTGGCCCCCTGACTTTACCAATATCCTAGGAATGCCGTTAGAGACAGTACAGGGAACGGGTGCAGTTTAGGCCCTTGTAACTCACTTGTTATTTGAATAAGTGACTTGAAATTGTTGACCAAGAATAAATTGTTGTGTAGTTCCTGCACCTTGGTTGTGTGATTCAGGATGCCAAGGATGATTGTTTACTTTAATTGGATTTAACACAGTATGTTTAATCTCCATAGCATGAGCAATTGCACTCTGCAGGCTGAGAAAGCATAGTACCTAAATGACCATGTGTTTGAAAAAGAATAAATTTGGCTGACTCAGGCCAGATGAATTAGCTCGGAAGACCTTGTTTGCCCATCGCTGAGGATCTGAATAATTCCCTCTTAAAATGAAGCAAGAGCATACTTTGCCAAGCCAGAGGACAGCCAAGTCCCTACTGTGTGAGGGGACAAGAAGGCACAGGGGTAGAGAGCAGAGATGAGAAGACAAGTGCATCTGGTGCATCAGTTCTTTTTTTTTCCTACAGGACATGGGGTTGAAAATTATGTCCAACACCAATATCAGGAAACCCAGAGTGTGTCCAACCACTCCATCGACAACTATGCTGCAGAAAACAGAAATGTTTACTTCCAGGCCCATGTTGATGTTTGCCCAGCCCCATAAAGCATATAACAGTAAGCATTTGCCAACTGTTTCTTCTTACATGGGATGCTCAGTCTTTCAGGTGAAAGCAATCCTGGGTTTGAGCTAAGAGGCTGTACTTGCTGTAATTGCAAATGGAGGTGCGGGAGTGTTCCCTGGGCTCTAAACCTGTTCTGCTAGTGTGTGGCTGTCTGGGGCTCACGGCTTCTGGCTCTGAAATGTTAGTGATCTGTCTGGATCCCAAGTCTTATCTCTGAGGTGAGGGAATTGTTGCCCTTCCCTCAGTGCCTACAAATGCAAGTAAGGCTCACAGCACCTCTGTTGTTTGAAATGAGGCAAGATTTTAAAATTTTGGATAGCACCTTCTGTTCCAGTGCTGTGCTTCCCAAGAGCGGACTGGATGCCCTGCAGCCTCAGCTGGGCTGGAGCCTCTCTGCTCTAAACCAGGGCCTAAGGACCCTGTGGTGACTGGGTCTTTGCTGTTTCCAGCAGAGCATCTGACACCATCTACCTATCAGCCTGCTATGTTTTCACCTGTTTCTTCAGCTGAAGAGAAAGTATACAAGCATTTCCCCAAAACCTGGATATGGGATTTGTATTCTGTGGGGTGAGTAAACTGAGCAGTGGGGGTCTAGTCTGGGTGGCTTAGTGTGACCGGGAATGGCAGCAGATACAACTAGGTTTAGATCATAAGCTGCCGAGGAAGATGTCTAAGGACATATGTCATGGGGCTCATACCTGTCAGGCTGTTTCTCATCAGAGCTGATGTCTGCATCAAATGCATTTTCCAGTACTAGATGATCATACAAAAGTATTGTCCATCCATGGGAGGTGGCTGGCATGGGAAGATAGGAAAGCAGGTGTGGTGCAGCAAAGCAGTTTGGTTTACTGCCAGGGCTTGTGGTAGCCCTGTGGGCTGGCATTTCCCAAACTGTGCTTACAGGATGTATCCTGGGATGCAGGGGAAGCTGATCTCCCCAAAAGTCCTTCACAGGACTGGGAGTTGTGTCCTATGAGAGAGGCTCAGTGAGTACACAGGGTCTGCTGAAGGAGTTTTTGGAGATTTTTCATTTCTGACTTGAAGAATTTCTTGTCTGGTGTCTGGAGACTGGGGTCTGCTCAGGCCAGATGCCCCCGTATCTGCCTTCTCCCACCTCCGCTGTCCTTTCAGCTACATCCGTCTTTTCAGTCCCTAGCAGCAGATATCTCCTATGTGATTTATCCACCAGCCTGATCTGAGCAACCAAAGGTCTCTATGTTGTACGTGTTGCCTTCCTGTACATGCCTGGCAAAAGTGAATGTCTCCAGTTATTGGAGTCAAATAATATCATTAGCTTTAGCTAGGGCTGTTTTTATGTGTGCTGTGGCAGCAGCCACAGAAGAGTCTGCTGCTTTCAGAAGTTGTGACGTGGGCACAAGCTAAGTCTCTGCCCTGTCTTCATGTTGGACTTCAAGCTGTCAGTGTCTCACAGGAAGGTGAATGGCTGGATCTGTCTCTTCTGCTAAGTTCTACTGATGTTGAGCCAGTCTTGTGGCTCTTCTCATGTCTGGTTCTCCATCCCTAGGCCAAGAAGAATAAAACTGCTGACATCTGTAAAGCACTTTTAGATGTGCAAAGGGCAAGCACTGTCTGAGAAAAGCACTGAGTGCGATTGGTGGCATCTTGCAGCCATGTAACCTATTGTCAAAAATGTTCTGTTGATATAAACATCTGAGGCAGGGATCCCTACTTCTACAAGGACCTACTTGTAACCCTGCTACAAGGGCTACAAGTTCAGCAGAGGTTAGGGGTTAGATGGAGGTTAGGGGATGGGGGGCACTGGAGGGAATGGCACAGACTGGGTCACCTGGTGCTGTGTACAGCAGGATTCAGTTAAATGCTTCTGTTGCTGTCTACTTCTCCTCAGTCCCAGTGGGAACAAGAATGTCACTGTCACTGTGCCTAACACCATCACAGAATGGAAAGCAGGGATGTTCTGCACAGGACGTAATGGCTTTGGACTTGCTCCGACCTCCAGTCTGCTTGTTTTCAAGCCCTTTCTTGTGGAGCTCACACTGCCATCTTCTGTGATCCAGGGTGAGACCTTCAACTTGAAGGCCACAGTCTCCAACTACCTGCAGCGATGCATGAAGGTAGGTGAGGCCTGATAGGCTCTGCAAGAAAAGCAGGGTATGGGTAGGTAGGAGATGACTGAAATCTATGGCCTGTGGTGTTTATTTTGTTACCACCTGCCATCCCTGCTGTCCCTTCAGATCCAAGTGACCCTGGAGGAGTTTGCACACTTCCAGCTGAAGCCATGCAAAGGCTGTGTCTACAGCAGCTGCTTATGTGCCAATGAAGCTAAGACCTTTCAGTGGAGTGTCACAGCTGAGCAACTGGGTAAGAAGAACAGGAAGGTGGGGTGATGGAATTGGGAAGGGATGGGACCAAGGTGGGGATGTTTTTTAAGAGCTGACATGGAGTGAGGAGTTGTTTGCCCTGTTAACCAGAGAGTACTTGTTTGCATTCATCCTAAGGTCATGATTACTTGCAAGTCTGTGCTAGGAGGTACAGAATCATATAGGGCTCTGATGCAATTTTTTGTTGTCAACAGGTGACTTCTATTGTATTAATTGGAGGTGCTTCCTCAGAAGATGTTTTATGCACCTAAATGTGTGTTATTTTCAGGGCTCATGAACGTCACCCTCAGCACAGAGGCTGTGGCCACCGAAGAGCTCTGTGGCAAAGAGATACCATTTGTCCCAAACCAAGGACAGAAAGACATGATCACCAAATTCCTTCTAGTCCGGGTCAGACAAGCTCTTCTGTTACCTAGACCTAAAAGTGGGCCTTGTGCGATTCCCAGATTTTGTGCAGGTTAATTTTGGGAGTTACCCCTTGCTATTAAAGGTGTGTAATTAGAATCTCGGGGCCTGAGCTGGGCCCAACCATGAGGGTTGATGGATGTGGGAAGAGTGGTATCCTCCACTTCATACCATGGAAAACTTTAAATATGTACACTCTTTTAAGTCCTCGCTCTTGCACTCTCTGCTGAATCTTACAGCATCAGTTTCACAGACATTCAGAAGTTATGATATTATGAAAATGTGTGCTGTTTTCTTATCTGAAATGAAAATGATTTACAATAATTTACAGTTTTATGTGATAGTAATGTTATTCCAGATGACTCTCCACCCTGAACTAGGATTTTGTCCATATCTATTTCTAATCCATTTGTAATCCTGTTTCTCTCCTGTGTCCTCATTATAATGCTACTTTTATGTGCTCCAACAGCCAGAGGGAGTGTTGGTAGAAAAGGCTCACAGCTCCATCCTGTGTCCCAAAAAAGGTAGAGAGATTGTTTTATTCTTTCACCCTGCTTATCCCCTGCTTCCTGCCTAACCATCTCCTGCATCTTTCCGCTTGTTGAAATATTTTCTCTGTCAACATGACCAAGCTACAGAAGCATACTCTAATTGTGGTGCCAGCTAGAGCTTCCCCTGGGTAAGGAGGTGGGGAGGTCCAATCTTTTAGCATCAATATTCCTGATACTAATGTGATAACCTGAGGCCTTTTTCACCTGTGGTAATAAAACCAGACTGCTGAACATGGCGAGGCTGGAGGACATGACTTGGGATTGGTGCTCCTGTTTTGAATGTTATGGTGTATGATGGGGCCATTAGCAGATTTTTGAGAGCACAAGGTGCATTGAGAAGACATACCTGCAACTGAAGTCTGAAACGAGATGGAGTAACTTAGGTAAAGAAAAGCAGGAAGGTGGCTTTGACCACAGAGGGTTTCCAGGAGAAGATCCTCTCAACCTCTTTAGAAGGGAGGCTGTTAGGATAGCGCAGTCACAATGAGGTTGATGGAGGGAGTTGAGGGTAAAATGGGAGAGGGTCTTTGAGGTGATCTGCAATCTCTGTGACAGGAAAATGGGCTGTTAACACAGAACAATCTCAAGCAGTCTCTGGGGATTTTGAAGGCTGTTTTCATCAGAATCTCTTTCTTTTTGTTCTCCCCACACACCTTACCCTGCTGGTGTCAGGGAATCCAGCACAGGAGTCTGTGTCTCTGATGTTGCCTCTAAATGTGGTTGAAGGTTCAGTTAGAGCCACCGTCTCGGTCACCGGTAAGGAATTCAGCTATGATAATACCTTTCCAAATCCCATATCTCTGAGTTTAGCCCTAGGAAAGCCCAAACCCAGAACCCCCCACACCCTTTCTGAGGTTTCCAAGGCTCCACTGCCTTGTTCCTCCCACGTGTGTGGCTGTGTTTCCTGGTTCCAGATAACCTAGAACACTCAGCACAGGAGAGGGTGTTCTGTTTACGGGCTTCCCCTGCCAGGATGGGAATGTATACAGCCCATATGGAGGGCACAGTGGAACTGATAGGCTGGCTGGACAGAAGTGCCCCCACACTGCTGTGCTGGGGCTATCTTGCCTGGTGCACTGCTGGGAACGGGTCACATGTAGGAGGAGGTGACTCACCAAACCTCCTGCCTAGGAGGTGGTCAGGGTGCACATGCTCTGTTCCAGGTGACCTCATGGGGACGGCACTGCAGAACCTGGACCACCTGGTGCAGATGCCCCACGGCTGTGGGGAGCAGAACATGGTGCTGTTTGCCCCCATTGTCTATGTGCTGCAGTACCTGGAGAAGACGAGGCAGCTGACCCCTGAGATCAAGGAGAGGGCAACAGGTTTCCTGCGCAATGGCAAGTACAACAGACCCACCTTGCTATTCTGCCTTCCCCTGTGTCCAACCTACCCATGGTTGCCTACTCCCCTTCCCCCCAGAGCACTCAACCAATTACAATGTTAACACCACCCCATTCCCTGCCCAGTGATCTCACTGCAAATACCATTCTGAGCACTAACGTCCTATCCTGCTTCCCAGGGTACCACATACAGTTGCAGTATCAACACCCTGATGGTTCCTACAGTGAATTTGGTACCAAGGATGAGTATGGTAATACTTGGTAAGCCCTGGGCTCTCTCCCTGCTATCTGACAGCCTGGAGGTGGGCAGCTTTCTGCTTTCAGCATTGAATCCTTTCCATCCTATTGGACCCAAAGTGTTCCAGATGCTTTGTGGGCTAGGGCATCCCAGGGGTATGCAACCGTTCTTGGACCAGCAAATAAGGAGTAGCAGAACAATAGGTGAGGAGAGACCCACCATTTTCAAACTCCAACTTTTTTTTCTTTTTCCTCAGCTTCTGCTTAGATTCTTTCTTTCCACTCATTCTTGCCTCTCTCTCATTCTCTCCATCTCGTTCTGCTTCTCTCTTCCCCCTCTCATGCCTTTTTTTCTGTTCTCTCCCCAACCAGGCTGACTGCATTTGTGGTTAAATGCTTTGTCCAAGCCAAGCCATACATTTTCCTGGACAACAGGACCATCCAAGCCGCTCTCACCTGGCTGGAGTTCCACCAGCTTCCCAATGGTTGCTTCAGAAATGTGGGCCAACTTTTCCACACAGCCATGAAGGTAGGAGCCACAGCACCTTGAAGGACAACTCAAAGCAGTTCTTGCCAAGTGTACTGGTAATTGCTTAGTTCACCTTCCTGTATTGTTCTGCTTTCTTGCATGGGAGCAAGCCAGGGATAGGTGGGACCTTTACTGAAAAGCTTCAGGTCTTTGTGTATTAACTTTCCCAGCTTTTTGGATGTTTATGCTTTTTGTAGGGAGGTGTGGATGGGGAAGTCCCCTTGGCTGCCTACATAACTGCTGCATACTTGGAGGCAGGAGAGACGCCAGAGGTAAATATTGGGATTCTTTGCCATGCTCTTGCCGTAAGATCTGAATCCTAAAGAGCTTAGTGGTGTCACTGAGGCAGGCAACAGAGCATCTTGGAGAGGCTTGTGGGCAAAGTAATAGGGTGGGAGAGGAAGAACTTACCACTTCTCAGGAAAAAGCCTCAACTATCCCTTGAGGAGGACATTGCTAGCAGGGGAGAAGGTGAGGTTAGACTACAGGGAGCCATTGGAGTTCATGGCTAGATACTATGCCCACTATACTGCCCAGGCTTTGGCTGCTCATTCCTTGCTCATTCCTTGGAATAGTTTGTTATAGGTCTTAAGAACCAGTTTTGTCATTTGGGAAGGAAAGCAAAGAGTTACTGAGGAGACCAGACTGCTCCAAATCCATGAGTAAAATCCTGAAAGGGAGACACACAGGACCTCAAAACAATTTGCATGATGAACTAGTGGAAGCCACTCTGTCCTGAATGAATCCACAGAGGGTGACTTACTGCTCTGATAGTGGTGATAGAAAGTCAAGGCTACCACAAGGTAGGAGACCTCATGGAATTCCTCATACTCGAGAGAAGATGACAATGGTATTATTAGCTCAGAAAGGATTGTCCATGGAGTGAGGAATGCTTTGTTGCAGAAGCAGATTTGTTGATGTGAAAGTAACCAGACAGTTATTCAATTGGACATACATGCATAAACCATTGTTTTTAAAAAAAATGGTTGTGACAATGGAAGACACTCAAAATATCAACAAATAAGTAAAAATACAAGTCTCACAGTAGTTATCCTAGCCCCAGTGAAGGAATTTGCTGAGTATGTCTGTGGGTAGATGAAGTGGGAAACACAAATCTTGCCATAGCACCCAGGAAAAGAGTGTCCTTGAGTGGGTTATAAATGCTTTTACAATGAATACACAATTACTAGAGGTCAAAAGTCTGAGAAGGAGTTTGAGGATGTCCTGCAAGGGCTAATGCACTCAAGATGTTCAGAACAGATCCTACTTTCCCTTACAAGCATACCTAGAAGGCTCATAAAAGTCGTTAAGGGTTAAAATGTAGGGAAAAGGTTGGAGATATTTTACACTGTCCTGAATGAACTGGTATTAAAGCATGGTGTGTATGACAAAAAAATCTAGGCAGATACAAACAACCCTGTACCCCCACTCTGTGCTGGAAATTGATCTCTTGGAACAAAACAGATTGTTTACGTTGACTGCAGAAACAAATGGCATATTGTAGAGGAGCAGTTTATTAGCTGGCACGTGGCTGCTCCCAGGGAAGCTAAATGCTTCTGTACAGTATGCACTTAGGACTGCTATTGTCAACACCAGGATGACAACGGTAAGTGTGAAAACACTTCCAACAGAGTGGTGCTCTCAGTTCTTGTGTTAGTTTCACCAGAAGACACCAGAGCCAGATGGGTTATAATACATGCCAGACTGTTCCTAGACAAGGTATTAAGATGTATGATAAGTCAGCACTTCACAGGTGGTACATCAAGTGTTTTCACTTGAAGTTTGATAGTTGTACAAACACTAGTGCTGTTACCTCCATTTTAACTGTCTGGGAAAGTGAGACCTTTAAGAAGGAAAAGGAATAATAAAGGAGCCTCTGAACAAATTCACGAATGTGGTGTAATTCCTCCTTAGGTCTATTCAGTTACAGAATACAAAGGTTACTGTGCTGCTTGCAGTTGTTATATTTACGGGCAAATAGAAAAGTAGGGCTTTTGAAATGATGGGAGCTTAGCTTACTGCTTCTGCTGGGCTTTAACAAGAGAGAGCAAACAAAAAGCATTGGTTGGATTCTGGGAACTTTTGGTACTCCGTGAGTAGATACTATGAGCATTTCTGAGAATTGGTGGCTGCATCCAGCAATACTACTCCACCATCTGGAGGGCACAAAGATAACACAGACATTACCTTTTCTCTTTCCTAGAAGGGAAAGAGGTGAGGAGCATGTCATATGTCAGAATAAATCTTAAATGTAGCCCTTTTGTGATCCTTACTGTACTTAACCAAGAGGCCACTGGAAGAGGGGAAACCATGAAGTGCTGTAGATGCACACATATGGGACAGGCAACCACTGTGAGTCTTTGGCTCCTGTTTGGAATAGTGTAGCTGAATGCTGGAATACAATGCTGCTGAGACCAGTGGGTTTGCTGCCTCCTGCCAACAGCAGTACTGGTGTTCCAGGGGAAACTGGAAATCCCAGTGACCTTGTGAGGCACTGTAGAGGTGAATTGAACACAGTAATCTTGGTCAACAGGCTGGGTATACACATTTGCAATTGTGCATTGTTGCTCTTGTTGTGTTTGGACTTGGAAAGTAAGACATGGTGGTGTTATTCCAGCAGTAATGTGTTCATTTCACTGAGAGAGCACTGCTGAAACCCATGACCAGCTCAGGAGGGACCTGTCAAGCACCTTACACCAAGGGCTGGAGACACTGCTTACTGGTGCTGCACTGATACAAAGAGGAACGCAGGCTCGAGCATAGAGACACCTGGGGGAATGTATGGGGTGCTTTCTGTGCCGGCATATGCTAATGCATCCTTCTTCTTGTGTACCTCAGTGTTTGCCTGCCTCGTGTGTTTGTGCGTGACCAACACCCATGTAACTCTTCTCTGTAGAGTACAGTGGTGCGCAAGGCTCTGGGCTGCATCGCTCCTTCCCTTCCCAAAGCTGCCAGTGCTTACACCCAGGCGCTGCTGGCCTACACCTTCGCCCTGGCTAAGGACTCTCAACGCACGCAAGAGCTACTTGATATGCTTGATCGAAAGGCAATCAGAGCAGGTATGGGAACCTCAGTGCCAGGTGAACATCAGAGAAGGAATAAGTGACCTTTCTGAGCCCTGGTTACATGCAACCTGGAAGGACCATATAGCCTTACCCTTTAGGTCCTTCGCCAAAGAGAGATTTTAGACAGCCAGCCTGCAAACTCAAGGTATGTGCTGGCAACACTGGTGTGGGTGCTGATCTCCTTCAAACCTCTCATCCTTTCTGATACCCAAAGTGGATTTTGGGCTCTGAGAGAAGTGGGCTTTCTCATGCAGGACTGCAAAGCACCAGAGAGGGAAGCAAGGTGGCAAGCTGCCCCACTTCTTGTTAGTCCGTGACCCTCAGGACTGGCTAGTGGGTAGCTAGCTAGTATCAGGTAGTTAGTGGACCTGGCAAACAGGACAATGGAAAAGTTGGAAGTCTGGGAGGTTCTGTGTATGCAGGTTATTGGCATATTAGTTTTTTTATATCACCTTGGTGTGTAATATGGAGTGTTGGGTATTGCAAAATACATGGGATTGCAGTTCATCCAGTGATGTGATGACCCAGCCAAGAGGTATTTACTCGATGGTCTTTGCAGACACAAGCCACTGTGCCTCCTAGGCCTCAGGATTTCTTTCCTGACATGCCTCAGTGTTATCTACTCCCTTCCTTTCCCAGGTGGGCAGATCCACTGGAGTCAGACCTCGTCCAGGCCCAGACCCAGCACCAGCCCTTGGTCACAGCCACTGTCTGTGAATGTGGAATTGACAGCCTATGTTCTCCTGGCCCTGCTCTCCAAGCCAAATGTCACAGGGTCTGATCTCACCACAGCCTCTGGTATCGTGGCCTGGCTCACCAGGCAGCAGAATGCCTATGGAGGGTTTGCCTCAACACAGGTAACTCATGGCCAGGGAAGGGGATGTTGCTTGAGAAAGAACCTCTGCACAATCTATGCACAATTTATGCAAGTGTGAACACTTTGAGGAGAGGAGCCTTGTGTATGGTCCTCAGGACAGCGAGTTCAAGTGTCTTTGGGTCTCAGAGTTGCAAATGTAATTGTTTCTTCCTTTTCAGGACACAGTAGTTGCCTTGCAGGCCTTGGCTAAGTATGCAGCGCTGACGTACAGCACGAAAGGGGTTGCAGAAGTGAGGGTGAGGTCCCAGAGAGGCTTTGGGAGGAAGTTCCAAGTCTCCTACCAGAACCGGCTGTTGGTGCAGGAGGCAGCACTGACAGAAGTCCCAGGAAAGTTCTCGGTGCAGGCCCACGGCAGCTGTTGTGTCTTTACCCGGGTAGGTTCCCACAGACCCTGCTGTGACAACCCTTTGCTCATCATCTTATCAAAAAAGTCTCCGTTGCAGCTCTATGCCAGGAAATGTGCATTAACTGGGCTTTAATCCCAGCCTGTTGCCAGTGCAATAAACCTGTGTGCTGTAGGAGACTCAGAGACAGAACATGTCCAAATGTGAGGACAGTGATGGTTCCATGGCTCTCAAGGTATTGGACGATGGAAATGTTGTATAGGGGTCCCACTGCTGTGTGCCTGACTTGCACAGTCTCAAGGGGAAGGGTGAGGAGAAGGAGCCCCAGCTGGAAGGATCATGAAAGGTTTCGAATCTGAGTGACCTTTATTTTGGGTACTGGGATGAGTGTGCTCTCTGTGTATGGTTTATCCAGTCACTGTCTGGGGTCCATATCTTGAGGATTAGAGTAGTCAGTGAAAAAAAGGTATGACAGATGATATTGAACTAATCATCCATGTCTTATTCTGTCTTTTTGTCTCTCCCTGCAGATGGTGCTGAGGTACAACACGCCCTCCCCACAGGTCTCCACATCCTTTGCCTTGCGAGTGAAAACCGAGCCAGTCAATTGCACCGAGGATGATACACACTCTGTTACTGTCTATGTCAATGTCAGGTGACTCTAAAGACATGGCTCCACTTGGGAAGGAAAGCCAGGCATGGCTGGAGAGCTGAGGGGTGCTTCTTGGCTGCAATGGAGGCACCAGGCAGTTTCAGCAGAAAGTCCAGATGGAAGATGGAGAAGGAAAGATACAAGTGTCTCCAGGGAAGGGGAAATGTTTCCGAGGGCTTTGGTTCTTGCTAGGGAGAGGAGTGCAAGTGGTCACCTCAGACTGGGGATGCTCAGAGCAGTGCAGCCATCACCTGGCCCCTGTGAGAGGGAGCAGTGACTGCCTTGGCCCTGGTCCTGGCTGGGCTGCCTGGCTCAGAGTCCTGCACACAGGGTATGGTGGTGGAGGGAAGCGGAAGCTGGGAGAGACTCTCTTTTTGATCTTCTCGCCCAGGTACAGTGGGAAGAGATCCACTTCTAACATGGTGATCGTGGAGGTGTCCCTACTGTCTGGATTCGTCCTGGCTCCAGGATCCGGGATGTCTGTAAGAAGCCTGGAATCAGGATGGTGATGTGGTGTCAGTGGGACCATCCATGCCCAAGGAGAGGGGGAGGTTGCATTAGGAAGGTGTTGCCTGTCTCTCTCTTGAGCAATTTCACTGTCCCTTCCCCTCTGCCACACAACAAACGTGAACACGTACTGTCGGCTCTCTCTTTGTGCCTTGAGAATGGTGATCCTTCTGGCCCAATTTGCTCAGCATAAACTTGACAGCTAAGTAGCCTAGGTTCCTGTCCTTGGGTTTGCAGGAGCTGGGTGGCCCTGCAGGGAGATCGGCCTGAAGGGCTAAGAGCCCAAAGTGAGTTTGGAAGTGAGTGAATGAGAACCTGCCAACTCAAGCTTAGATAAACCTTACTGGGATGTCTCACACCTGCTTTTCAAAAGACACAACTAAATTGCTTCCTCTGCTCTCCTGTCCTAGCTGCAGCATTGGCACCCTGTGAGAAGAACTGAGAAAACACAAGGAGGTGTTGCCATCTACTTGGACAAGGTATGTATGTGCTACTAGAGAAGCTGCAGGAGTGGAGGACAGTGGCAGAGTTGTGTGGGGAATCCAGGGCTGCACTAGCAGAGCAGGATATTCAAGATTCATCTTGAAGTCCTGCCTTTGACTCCACAGAGTTGTTATTGCGTATCACTAGGATCAAATTTAGGTGAGGAATAAAAAGAACAGCTTGTAAGTGAACTGTCATTTGCTCTTCTTCCCCAGCTGAGCCATAAGTCTGAGACATATGTCCTGCATCTGGAGCGGGAGATTGGGGTGACCAATCTGAAGCCAGCCCATGTCAGGGTCTATGACTACTACCATCCAGGTGAGTGTGGAACCATGGGGTGCAAGGGCTGTCTGGGTGTTAGCAGTTGGCTCTGTGCAAGGATAACTTAGGTGTCTCCTGTCCTGTTGCAGAGGAGCAGGCCCTGGCTGATTATAATGTCTTCTGCGTCTGAGGTAGGTGTGAGTCCCTTCCTCAGCCCCTGTACAGACCTAGCAGTCTTGTGATGTTTCCTCTGCAACCCAGCCACCTCTCTCTGTCCCAGAGGAGCCCTGATTCAGCATGTTCCCTTCATCTAGGGCTATATCTGTAATTCCCTAAGCCTCCAGGGACTTTAGTCTCTGCCCTCTGTTTTCTGGACTTTGTAATGTAGGCTTTGCTGGATTCCCCTGTAGGCAGGACATGAAGTGTTTAACATGTGGCCATGCTGTTAAGGACTAGTCATGTGCATTTTCTGGGACTCTCTGCAGGGCTGTCTGGGCTGGTATGGTGCATGGGACTACCTGCCAGCTGAGTGACAGTGCTCATAGATGGTTTGCACTGTTCCAAAAGAACTTCCAAGCAGAATTCATGGTACTAGTTTCAGCTTACACTGTTTGGGTATGGAGAGTTCCACCTCTTCCTGGGGAGGGTCTGAGATAAAACAAGGGCACTAGATCAAACCAGAGAAACACTTTCCTTTAGAGTCCTCAGTGAGAGCCTGGGCTCCATAGCTGTTAGCATCCCAGAGTTCATAATTTGGGTCATATTATTTGCTCTCTGGGTTACTCCCTCTTCCTGCTCTCATTTCTCCAAGGACTTGGTCTGCTCCCTTACTGTCCACTGCTTCAGCCCACAGGGAACCCCTAGTACGAGATGCCCTTGGACAGCAGGGCTGCTGCATTATTGCTTCTGGTACGATGGGGCATGCGTCACCTGGAAAGTCACATCTCAGTGGGCTGGGGCAAATCTCAAGTTGGATTTCAGGACTAAACTGAGCCCAAACTATCCTGCTCATCCTGATAGCCATTTCCTGGTGAATTCTTTGGGGTGTCTGATTAATTCTGATTGTTTTAATCCAGAGATTTTCTTGCTTGTAAAAAGAATGAAAAATAAAATATAAATCACAAATCTGGGTACTGTGGTGTGTGTTTGGACTCTGTGACAGAGGATTACATTGGAGTAGAGAGCAGAAGCAAACTCTCATAGAGAGAGTGTAGCTGAACCGTGCACCTGGCATTAATTTCTTCCAGCACTGGATTCCACTCCAGCAGCATCGAGCAGCCCTCAGTGTGGGGTGAGGACTCCTAGCCCTGTATGGAGACGCATCCCACTGAGCATCGTCTACTGCACACAGATGTAGCTGAGCAATAAGGCCTTGGCTGATTCTGCACTTTACACAGATGTAAAGTAAATCTACCCTGCTGTGTATCTGACAGATTAGCTTCTGTCCTAGCGTAGAAAGAGGCAGGAGAGTAATTTTAGTTTCTGCACCTCCTGTGAAGCTGGATCTTGCACAGGACAATTCAAATATGAGTTGTCGGGCAGGGATGGTGCCCCAGGGTTGAACCCTCCCCCCTAATGAGCTTTTGGGGAGTGAACAGGGTCTTTGTCACATGACAAGGAGATGCAAGGGCAATTCAACAACCAAAGCGTATGTGAAAATTCAATATCTATCGCTGCTTTTTAAAATCAAACCTCATGATTTAAGGAACTCCAGCTTGTGGTCTGGGATCCTCAAGCTTGGCAGTGCTATGTCCCTGTATAGACAGGTAGGTCTTCACAAACCCTTGCTAGAGCTGGCTGTGAGAGCGAAGTGCAAAGTCAGGCGTAGGAGTGGAAGGTCTGGGAGGGGAGTGGGGGCTGAGGGTCTGAATTTGGCTACAGCCGGAAAGTTCTCCAGACCAGACCCTGCAGCAAGGCTGAGGTTTGTGGTGGTTTAAAGGGAGGGATCTGGAAAGTTTAAATTTCAACTTTGAAGTTCCAGAGTAACCATGAAGTCTCAGCAAGTCCCCTCTGTGAGGCAAAGACACAAGCATTGTTTTTGTTAAGAGCAAACACTCTCCATAACGCAGAGATCTGCCAGCAAGGCAGGCTGCTGAAAGTCTGCTCTGTGCTTCACGTGCAGGTTAACAGGACCAGAATGAATGCATAAACTCAGCACAGCAGTTAGGTGTTACCAGTGCCCTGTGCAGTGCCAGAAGTGGCTGCACTGAGGTTGGCTTCATTCCAGATGTCACTTTCTACGTCCTTCTGCACCTTTGAATAGGTGCTTTTTCCTTCTCGTTATTCAATTTCCTCAGCAGTCCATGAACAATGCAGAGCCCAACTCTGCAGAACAGGATTTTTGCCAGAATACTACTTTCTCTGAAACTTTTTAACAACAACTTTGCAGATACTGCAGCTGTCTTTGCAAATGTATCCTCTCCTCCTTGCCTTTACCTCTGGCAATGTCTGTCCTTGCTGGTATCAAAAAGCAGAACTGGAGCTAGTCAGGCCTGCACCTGGTATTGGTACTTAGAGAGCACCATTGGCTAGAGCTTGGGCTCTTGCAGAGAGGAAGGGGCCCCACTTACCGCTGCTGATGCCACCATGTTCTTATCATCTGTTTTGCAGTGCTTAGCAAAGCACAGGCAACAGGTCTGATAAAAGTCCCTGGAATAGAGGTTTATTGGGAAAGCAACTGCTGTAGGGGTCATACACACACGTGTATTCTACCTACTCCCTACTGACCCCAGGAGGGGTAGCTCATGCATGAGCCTATTATTGCAGGAGGAGTTTGCACACAAAAAACCCCCTCATATGCATATGCGTACACACACTCTGTGTAAAAATTGCATGTAGTGACATTTTTGACCTCAGTATCCGTTGCAATTTCTATGCCCACCTTCTTAACATCTCTTCTGGGTCCTTCAAAATGTTCTTTCTTGGACTTAAACTGTAGTACTTGTGGTGTCTGGCTACTAGAGAGCAGTCGGAGGGAGGTGGCTGTCTTCCAGGAGAAATTAAAGACAGGGAAAAAAACACTTTTGTACAAAACACATTGATTTCTCTTTGGCCTAAACTTCCCCCTCTGTGCTTAGAGCAGGAGGTGTCAGACATTCCACTCATTTGTTTATCCTTCACAAAATTGAGGGCTTGCAGTGATTCAACCTGGAGTCTTGGTGGTGTGCGTGCTTCCATCTAGCTTGTGATCAGCTCCGCTGCTTGAGCACTGAGGACTGCCTGCCTCCAGGGACACAAATGCAGCCTCAAGTCCTTGTGTGCCTCTTGCCTGTCTCTGGGCCAAGTGACCAATGGGTCTGTGGGGTGGGGAAGGATCTCAGCACAAGACAGCAGCCAGGTACCATGTGCCCTGCCACAAGTTCCAGTGGGTGAAGAGCACTGCTAAGAGGTGCTTGCTTCCTGAGTGCCTCCTGGCCACCAGCTGCTGGTGACCATGCCAGTAATGGGAGATGGAGATGGGACTGAGTCAGATGAATCATGCGCACCAAGCCCGAGACTTTGTTTTTGCTGCTCCAACATTTATTTCATTTTGCTTCATTGTCTGGGGGTTGCATTGGGTTGATTGCTCAGGATGTAAGTTTCCAATCAGTGCTAAGTCCAGAACTTCAGAGGTGTTTGTGTGTCTGCTCTCACAAAACAGCTGCTGGAGTCAGTAGGAGCCAGGCCTTTCAATACCTTTGCCATTGTGAGCCCCTGTGCTATTATGCGGGATCTGGCTGTCCCCTGGACCTGCTGTGGATCTACTGTGAGCAAATAAATGTCAGCTGGGATTGTTCAGCAGGCACTGCCTGTACTTTTTGAGACCCACAGAAAGAAATGAAGGGCAGCTTAGTGTCGGAGAGTGATTCACGTTCTTGCTCCGGTTCCTGTTCACTTGTTTATCCAGGTGCACTTACACCTTTTTCTCAGCCGTTGGCACCAGCAGCTCTGAGCTAAACAAAGCCCGGGGGGTTGGGAGTGGTGGTGTGGAGAAAAAGGAGAGAAAGGACTTGTATCTGCCCACTATGTGTGTGGGGGGGTAAAAAAAAAAAGTCCCAAACCCTAGTTTCCTTGTTATGCATCAGTCTTTCCTAAAGAAAAGGAAAATATTACTAGGCCCTAGGTATTTAAGAGCTCATTTTGGTACTGGAGGATAAATTAGTGGTGCATTTTGATATGAAATGGCCATTACACTAAAATAGAAGAACTTCCTTATTTTAAGAATAAGTAGTTTCAAGAACCAGATTTTCTTTTCAATTATGATAAGATACTCAGAGAAAAGTTCAGTATAATCACTAGACTAACAGGTATAAAATTAGCATGCAGAAAGAAGCTCCCAAACTAGATAGCGTGTGTTCCCATCACCTAGGGCCAGAGCCACAGCCTCTTGGTAGATAGAGAAAACCCCGTAGGACTCAAGCTGTGCAGTTTTTGACCTGTCTTACCAGTGTCCAACCCTCATTTCCACCGGTGAGTGTGTGTGTAAGTTGGCCCTGAACTGGACCACTGAGGACTGTGTGATACAGCTGGAGTGAACAGCAGCTGTTAGATTTCCTCTTCAAACTGAAATACCTGTAGGTGAGGACTCCAGCTCTGCCTGCTCTCTCTGCACTCCTCCTGGGTAAGGCAGCATTCTGCGAAGGGGCAGAGCACTATGCATATATGCTTATTTTGTACAAAGCCTCGTCTCCAGTTCAAGACTGAGACCTGCCTCAGGAGCTACAGACTCCAAAAGCTTGGGGACAGTATGACCACAAGAGCTCACCGTGAGCTCCAGCTGAGTGCACATGCCAAGGGGTCGTGGGACAATCCAGCTGGAGGCAAAACAATGGGACTGGGGCTGCAGCTGGCATAGGGAGCAGGGTCAGCGCAGTGAACAGGAAACAGGCTGTTGCTTAGCAAAATAAAAAGCAAATTTGTCTGAATGATGCTGGTCCATCCACAGGGGAGTAGGAGAGCAGAGAGGCTGGAGTCCAAAAAGACTTGGATTGGCTGGGGAACATCCTGAAGGGTACAACCCTGTGCCTGCAGCACTATAAACACAGGAATGAGGCAGAAGAAAGAAACTTGGGGCTCCTTGTCTGCTTCTTAGGAGAACGGCAACAACAGCAGGTGGCCTGGAGACTTTGGAAGGAGAGAAGCTGCACCCTACCTTCTCTCCTGACCAGCCCTCCAGAGGAATCCACCTCTCTGGGGGTCTCCCATGAAAATGTGGACTCCCTTCCTCCTGAGCTGCCTGCTCTACACCCTGGGAATAGTGGCACAACCGTAAGTGCCATTTGAAAATCTAGTGATAGATAGTTGTGATACAGAGGGAGGGGCCAGGATAGCAGGGAGAGAGCATGGGAAGTCATCTCCTGGAAGGGATAGACATGGGGTGGTAAGTCATCTCCTGGAAGGTATAGACATGGGGTGGTATGCAGCATGCCACAAGACTTGTTATGAACACAGGATCCTCCTGAAGGTGGGAACCTCTCTCATGGATATCGCTGCAGTACAAGAACTAGGTGAGGACTCGCGGTGGGAACAAGAAGAATGAGGGACTGCAGTCTGAGGCAGGCTGAAGGGAAAGGTGTAGGATAAAGTGAAGGGCAAATGAAAAGGGCTGCAGGGCTGGGGATGATTAAACAGGAACCAATCTGCTGCCAAGGTAGTTGAGGAGCCGTCTCAAAGCAAGAAGGGCGAATCTTTTTCTGTTGAGGGGCTGGAGTGTTGCATTTTCCATGTGTACTGGGAACACCTAAGAATGGTTCCCTTTGCAGAAGTAGAGATGGTCTCTACTGTATATGTTTCTCTGTACTACTGCAGCATCCTCCAAAACCATGTACCCACCAGTGTGACCTGAGGTCACCTGAAAGCATTTCTCTTGTATTTATCTGAAATTAACTATATACCTTCCATCACCCCTGTGAGAGGTTCACACTCTCATTGTTAATCTGTCCCTCTCACTCCATCAGAGCAGCACCTCCCGCCCTCAGAGCGGTGGCAAACCCTCCTGCTTCCTCACACTATAGAGTATGAGTGCCAAGAGTGGGTGAGACTACTCCCAGAATGTGATGTCTTGTTTCCCCACCGCAGGAGGTACTTGATCATCGTTCCAGCTGCACTGCCCTACCCCTCTTCTCAGAGGGTGTGCTTGGACCTCCGTGGGGTGGAGAAGCCTATTCGTGTGGCCTTAACTCTTGTGCATCCATCTGGCAACCTCAGCCTCTACCGCAAGGTCGTCCGGAACAACTGGATCTTCGAGTGCTCCAAATTTCAGGTCAGGATCATTCTCGGCAGGGACCTCTAGCTGGCAGCTCCCAGCATGCTCTTTTGGCTCGTGACTCCTCTCACCAGAGAAATAGAGAATGAAGATGATGGGAGGAGAGAGGGCATGGAAAGAAGTGAATGCACAGTCAGGGGGAGTGTTTAGTGGGAGCCTGGTGTCTTTGCTCCCTGCCTTTGTCTGTCTGCATGATACCGTTCCTGCTAGGTATCTCACAATCCACCCTGGTGGCACACTGAAGGAAGGCTTGCCTGGCCAGGCACCAAAGGACTGAGGAGGACGGAGGTGCTTAGAAGCACCCAAATGGCAGCTGTACAGCTCATTCTCTGCTCTGAGAAGGAAGCACTGTCACAGGGTGTCATTTGTGAATCGTGATGCAGGAATAGCCAGACTTTTCATCTCAGACAGCCTCCCATCATGTCTGCTTCCCTCCAAGCTTCCCTTTAAGGGCTGGAAAATGTGCCAGAGGACTAGGAAAGACATAGGAGGGCATGCACACAAGCTCAGCACAGGTCTTTCTGATCTGCCAAACTCATGAACCTTATTTTCTTGGTTTGCACTGATGAATAAGAGTGGATTTCAGCCTCCATGACCTGCACACTCTAGGAAACAGATTTCTCATCAACGTAGACCTTTTCTTCCCTTGGGTTAAGTCTTCTCCATCTTGCTCCATGCAGGCTCTACAGGTGGCCCTGTGAAGGGGCAGACACAATTTCTGTGCCAGAACAGGCTCCCCTTTCCTCTTGTCCAAGTGCAAAGGTGTTGTCCCCTGTGCTTCCATAGACACAGCCCTCAGCCACTGAGGGGACACCCTGTGCTGGCCTTCAAAGTAAGATGGAGAAGAGGCTGGCCTCACAGTGCAGCAGGAGCAAGGAGAAGAGCACTACTCTGATGCCATCTTGTCAACTCCTACTGCCTGCTAACCTGGTGGCTCCTCTGTTATGTCCTAGGTCCCCCAACCTGCAGGCAGCCAGGAGGTGGGCACTGTCCACCTGCACATCTCCAATGGCCACTACTTCAGTGCAAATGAAGAGAAGCAAGTCCTGATCCACAGGGCTGGCACAGGGACCTTCATCCAGATGGATAAACCCATCTATAACCCAGGACAGACAGGTGAGCAGTGCATGGAGCACCCTGACAGTTCCCCTGCCTTGACCTGCCTGGACTTTGTTCCCAGTTTCCCATGAGTGGCGTACCGAGCACTTTGTGCCCTGCAGCCTCCGTGAGGATTGAGGGGGAAGCTATCTGCTGCCTTCTGGAGTGATGTATCCATGCACCACATTTTAGGGGCGGGAGGGGACTGGAAGGGTCTGTTTCACATGCTTTAGGAGCAGAGCTGGCTTGGAAGAGGGAACAGACCTGAACATGGTCTTCTCGGCCAGGGCCAGGTAGGACGCGTCTGCTCACACTGCAGACAAGGAAACATAAAGGTAACTCTGGGCGTAGCCCGTGGGAAAGACCCTAAATTGTGAGGCTGGCTGCTGTGCTGCTGTGCTGCTGCTACACGTTTTGGGGGAAGAGTCGGTGAGCAGGGCTGAGCAAGGGGTAAAGGGGGGCTGCAGGGCAGGCGTGGGGCTGCTGGTAGGGCTGTGTGGGCAGCTGTGATTTTGGGGTGAGGCAAGTGCAGGGCAAGTCCGTTCCCGAACACGCTTTATCTCTATAATGTGCTCTTCTCCATTTTCTTCCTTCAGTGAAATTCCGGATTGTGACATTGACCGAAGATTTTGCTCCCGTTAACAGCAAGGTAAAGCCCATCTAAGTGGAGGCGAGGAAGTCTCCAGGCTTCCTCTGTCAGTTCTGCCTCCTCTGCAAGCCCCATGCCGTGGAGGCTGAGACAGTCCCAATGTCTGCAGCACCCAGGGCGGCCAACACCAACCCTCTACTAAACTAAACTGGAACAGCAGTGCCCGTTTGCCAACAGCTGTGCTGTTGCTCTCACAGGACGGCTGCTGGCTGGTGGGAGGCTTGGCGCTGCTGATGGTATTTGGGGAGTGTGCCAGCGATCCCTGCTAGCTGAGTTAGTACAGGGCAGCCCAGGAGCTGCGTGCACCTGTGCCTCTGCCCCCCGCGCCAAAAAAACAGGCAGGGCTTCTGGGGACATCTGTGGGCTGCTGGCCATGGGCACAATTACCAGACAAGTTGTGTATAGACCCTGCCAGACCCAAAGCTCCCCCCCCGCAGCTCTGGAAAGTTCAGCGCTTTGTGGAGTGTGTTGCACCTTAGGGAGGCAGGAGGGTCTGAAGCAAGCTGTGACACATCAGCAAAATTTTAAGAAAAATTAATTGATATGGAAAAGGATACACATGAAGTGATCATAAAAAAAGAAAAGAGACAAAACAGTATAACCAAATTATACTGACTTGCTGCTGGCAGCAGCTCATTCTCCTCATGTCAAGGGAGTGAGAAGTTGCCAGAGACTTGCATATGTGCTAGCCAGGAAACTGCAAGACTAGCATCTTTCTACGGTAAGCAATTATACCTGCAGCCAGCAGCTATAGCTATTTCACACTCCTCTGTCCTCAAGCAATTTAAGGAGAGCCAACAGGAATTCATGCCATGACAGATAAATACTGAAGGGCACACGTGAGCAGAGTTGGATCAAATCCCTCTAGACTGAAATAAAGGGAGAGATCCTTCCAGCTCCTTTATTGCTGGCTTCATTTCCTCTTTTTTGAGTTATTGGTGAGGGCCTAGGATCATGCACTCCTTTCTCCTCCCAACAGAGAAGTCATATGTCTTATATTAGTTAGATCATAGAGTAAACAATACACTTGCTTCCACGCCTACAGTTGGTTCATGAAGATATTTGACCATAAATGTTTGACGTCTATGTGTGAGTGTAAGTAAATCAGCGTTATAACTGTTAATAACGCTGTGATGAAAATTCAAAAAAGGTCATGCTTAACCAAAGCTATTATGAGGCTTGAATGTACTGCAGCATTAAAGCTATAATAATTAGATGAGTTGGAGATAACATGGGTGCCGTTCACCAGCATGTTTAGTTTTAGCATTGACATTAGATTCAAATTACGAAAATAGTTAACCTTCACAGTTTTTTTGTTTAAGTGAAAACAGAGCTGCCTATGATAACTTGCATGAAAGCTTAGAATGATGAATAATGTGAATTACATGTGGCCTTCTGTTTACAGACTGGTTACTCTCCCAAGCCCGTGCTCCTGCCTCCTTATGCCTCATGCTCCCAAATCACATGTCCTTCACCACTGCTGCCTCCTGACTGATAGCTGCAGTGATATAAGAACAAACAGAGAATTAATAGGCTTAGAAGGGCTGAAGTATGTCCTTCTTTGTCCCTCCCTGTTACTGTCAGCTGCAGTCAGCAGTAATTCGTGTCTTGAAGCCTTGCCTCCTAGGCCAGGGATTTTACAGGAAAATGTGGGGTGCATTATTCCTATAGGTGATGCAGTTTTGCTAATTCTTGGGCTTTATGTTAAAAAACTGGCACCTTTTAATATTTGTGAACTTGGGATGATGGTATTTGTGAGCCTACTTTTCTCCTTTTTTTTAATAGTAAATTCTAGTTTTCACAGCTGTAGGATATCTATTAAAGTGCATCTTGAAAATTAAGGGATCAAAAAGCAAATCCAAAGAATAGCACAGATTTTTGTGTTACATATTTTCCTTACTATTTCAAAGCCATTCTCCTGGTGTTGGTAGGATCAAGCTCCTTGTATTGTAATGTTTGGGACTGGTGGTGTTGTCACAGCACACGGACAAGGTGGGTAAGATAAGTTTATATGCAGGTTGCTATGTCATGCCAGTTTCTGACATTGCTGTCTGTTTGCTTTGCAGTACTCCGTGGTGGAAGTCCAGGTGGGTGTTTCAGACTCCTCAGGTGTTATGAGGAAAGGTACTTCAGTATGGATAATACCTAGTCTTACTGAGTCATGTTACTTTTCTTAGGGTCTGTGTATACACATGCACATGCATACTATATCCACATCCCTCTTGTTAACAAGCATTGAGGATCCAAAGGGTTCAGCTTCCATCCATTTCTACATTCAGGAATGCCAGCCAGGCTTTAGCTAACTCTTACAGTTCATCTTTACAGAAGATTGGAGAGTCTAAGTGTCAGGACCTTTCATACCTTCCTTTTCAGTGGCAGTACAGAGTAGAGTAACCCTGGGTGGGTTGGGTTCACCTCTGTTGATGTTCCAGCACTCAGGTCACTTCAGCACCATCTGGGGAAAAAACAGCAGGAACCTGTGAAAGCCTCTGAAATCTCTGAAATGCCTTTGAATCCAGTGGGCTGGGTAGAGAATAGCAGGTGTTGCTGATGACTGCCTCTTCTTTACTTCCCTCGGACTGCAGGACCCAAACCAAAACCGTATTGGCCAGTGGCTGGATGTGAGACCAAAACAGGGCATTGCAGATCTCTCTTTCCAGTTAGCTGCCGAACTCTCTCTGGGGACTTACACCATCAGTGTGGTGAAACCAAAAGTGTCCAGTACCTTTAAGGTGGAGGAACACGGTAAGATGGAGTATGGAGAACAAAGAATGGGATGGAAAAAGATGCTTGTTTCTGTCTGTATAACAATATATAGCCAAATACTATAAACTAAGATTTACCATCTGAGAGCTAGGATTAAACACAAATCTATAGCGTATAGCCTGGGCAATATCAGAAATGAACACAAGGGAGACTGTGCTTGAGATTCCTGGAGAAGGTATCTGCTAAGAACTAGGCTGGCACAGAGTGAAAATACACTAAAGGCCTCTGCGAGACTGTTCGTATGTTGGGGGAAAAAGGGGATTCTTTCTTTGGTTTCCCTGTTTTTAATTAGTCCTTGCTTTTACCTCATGAACATGTTCCTTCATGGGACTCCAGCCTGATATGAACACACTCTTCCCTTTTGTGATCCCATGTCTAGGTAGTCTGTTGCCTTTGAGGGAGTAACTCTGTGGTTTTTGTTCCAGTGTTGCAAAAGTTTGATGTTTTCTTCGAGGGACCAGCTCAGATTTATGCTTCAGATAAAACTTTCCCACTGCGTGCGTGTGGCAGGTAAGGAGGATGTTCAGGGGAAAGAGCTCATCAAAACTGTGTCTTTCCTTCCGTATGTCTCCTATCTCTTGAATCCGTCAAAGAGAAGTGGCTCAAGAAGGGCCAAACACAGTTGTTCCTTTCAAAGAATCCCAAATAGTGCAAGAGTCAAAGTGATGGCTTCTTCCTTGGGGATGAGGTACACGAGCCACACTTGGGAGAGACCATCCAGCTATAGGGAGACTTGTCTAGGCAAGTGATACCCTGCTCTGGAAGCTGTGTGTGTGTTTCTTTAGAAGGTTATGCTGTTCCTTCTTACTTACACGCTGCTGAGTTTATAAGGAGCAGATAGGTTTCTCTAGTTATATAGTCATTAGCAAAAAACTGAGCAGATGAGGGTGTGAAGGAAGGCATGACCTCAGATGGTATAAGCACAAAGGAGGAAGGAGAATGATCTGCAAAGCACTTTGTAGACAGATAAAAGGGGGTGAGCTCATTTGTATTTGGGGCTGGATTGTCCGGAGACTTTTGTTGTCTCTTTGCTGCTGGTCTGACATAATTTCTCACTAATTGGGACATTTAAAATTAGACCATATGAAGCTCTACTAGAAAACAGTACAGCACTCTGCATCCCCAGGATGGGTCACAGATGTCTTCCTGTTACTGATACTGTCAGGAGCATTGCTCCAAAGGGAAAGCCAGAGAGGAGTCAAAGCAGGGAAATGCAGCAAGGCAGGCAGGGGAAATGTCTGCACTGACAAGGGCACACTTCTGCTGTACCTTGCAAAAAACAGCAGAGCAGGTCTGATGATGGAAACGAGTCCAGATCATGAGATAAGCCCATAGTGAGGCAGGTTTGAGGTCACTCTGTAGCTCTATTACTGCCATACCATGCACTTGCTGTTGCTGTCTGCATAGACACAGGTTTCTGCTGCTTTCACACCTGAGCTAATATCTCCATTGGGTGTTGCTCCGTGCTGCGTGGACACATCAGCTCAGGTCAGCTCTCAGTGTCTGCCTGCAGTTCCAGGACAGCAAGCACCCAGAAGTGGGAGAGCTTTGGAGAGCGTGGGTCCTTTCCCATCTCTGCTTTGTTTCTGCCTCTGTTGGACGCAGGATTGTGCTGTTCCACTCCCCAAGTACACAACGTGCTATATTTTCATTTATGCCTGCCAGCTTACCAGCTGCATTATGACCTTCATCAGGAAGGCCACCTGTGTGGAGCAATGTGCTCAGCAAAATACACAGTACCTCTGCTCGGCAGCTCCTCTTTTGTTCTGCCTACAGGTACAGCTACGGGAAAGCAGTGCAAGGGATCATGTGGGTGACTTTGTGCCAGAAGGCAAGGAGGCATCCTCAAAATACCAGCAAGGACATCTGTAGGGAATACAGTGGTCCGGTGAGTAAAATCCTGGAAGATAGACGGGTAGTGAAGGAGCACCACACAGGACCAAGCGTCAACAGCTGAGTGAACAGAATGAACTGCTATGTAGGGAAGGTTTGCCAACCTCTGTAATGTATATGTAGACTAATAAGTAATTGTTTTTATTCAATTAATGCAATTATTGGTGCTCAGAGCAACTGAGAAGCCTTTACCCCCAGAAGTTCTTCTTTAGAGTTCTGTTCTTTTCTGGAAAGAAGCATAACTTGGCAGAAATTCATGCAGTGTAAGAAACAGCAATTAATAGAGCTTACTCAGGTGCAAAATTACCGTGTTAAGGTGAACCTGTCCTGGAGCTGCACAAGGACACTAACGTATGGTTGAGACATGGTTAATTCCATAGCCAGATCACACAGTGGCTTTTATACTTTATTTTCTCTTTTTATATATTTATATAGTACATATTTTTGTATTTTCCTTATTACATCTTTCCATTCCTAACAAAGTATTTCATAGCTGGGCTCTTCCCTTGTACATATATGGTTGAAAACTTTTCATGCTTTATGATTTGTCGTTATGACTTGTTACGGTAGTTGTAATCTTCCAGCTCTGGAAATGATTTGTTACTTTGAATTTTTGTTTGATTCTGCAGTTCTTCTAGCTAGATCTATTAAAATACTCATGTATTTGCTCTGTGATCCAGTTAGTGCAGTCTTCAGTTTTCTGCGAAAGCTGGAAAGTTGCCAACATTGTAACTTTGACAAAACTGTGATGTGTGTTTTGTTTTATATTTCTACAATATGAATTGCACATATTCATGCATATAAAATAGAAAATACAGAATTTTAAATGTGAACCATATCTATCTATATATGAGTCTGCATTATTACTTGTTGCAGTCAACAGTTATGACAGAATGACTAATACCTTGTACTTCTGACTTCTTCCCTTCTCCCCAGCCCCAAATAATATCTACAACTTCCTATTGCAGACCATGAGCAAGGGATGCTTCACCCCTTCTGTAAGCACATCAGTCTTCAACCTGGCTCCCAGCGAGGAAGATAGCAAACTCTATGCAGAAGCCTCTCTCCTGGAGATGGGCACAGGTACCCAGGGGCTCAGCAGAGTAGGTGCATGGGTGAGAGGGACCATTCTGGGGGTGTGAGGGTCAGTGTGGGCACACTTCCCCCTCTCCTCCAACTGGTACTGGGACCATCACGGGACACGGAGAGCAGTCCTGCCTGAGGAACTTGCTGTGCCCATGGAGAGCTACTCTGCCAGCAGCAGGCAGATGAGGTGTGGCTGGGAGTGTGGTCTGTGAGGCCACAAAAGGGCTTGGAGACATCTTAACTAAAGAAGGAGCTGCCACAGGAACAGCCTCCAAACCTTGAAGGGTGCTGGTGTCGGGAAGGAATTTTGAGACACTTTGCTTAGAGAGGCTGGGAATAACAAAGTGAGATTAAACTAGGGTGCGGTAGTCACCTCTGATACTGATCCTGCTTCCCTTGCACTCTGCGTTCCAACAGGGGTGCAGATCAATGCCTCCAGCCAAATCCTCATCTCCAGGACAGCTGCAAGGGCAGTGTTTGAGACACCAAATGCATATTACATCCCTGGAGTACCCTACAGGGGGAAGGTGATTTTTTTCCCTTGCTTCTTCCCTCCCCATCATTTGCCAAGGAATTTAATGTCTAGTAAATTTTGCTGACCCAAACCATTTTCTATTCCTCAGAGTACTTTACCTTGCAGTGTGTCACATTACTTGACAGTGCGGCTCCAGTTTCTGCATTTCAGATTCCCTGATGTGTTTAAACCTCCAGCTTCTGCTGAGAGTGATGAGTGATGTCTCAGCAGGGATGCTGGGATGCAAGGATGTCTCAGCTGTTGGCTAGGAGATGAGCCCCTCATGCTATAGCCACATACACCTTTTGGAGCGGTTATGTTTTAATCACTCTCAGCTTAGCTTTAGAGATGAGGGAGTTTTATAGGTCTCCTGTCTTCCTGGGGCCACACTGAAGTTAAGGCCACCTACACAGGAGGCTCTATGTTTGTCAGAGGGAGGAAGGTTTTGGGTATGACACTGGAAGAAATATCTGACTTTGGCTTTTCTGCCTCACCCTGTTGTCATCAGATTAAGCTTCAGGATCACTATGGAAATGGTATGAAAAACAGAAAAGTTTATCTCGTGATAAAGTTCATGAGGCGTCGGCTTATCAAAACATACATCACAGATGGCAGTGGAATAGCATCATTCAACCTGGACACAACTGCCTGGAACAGCTCATCAGTCTCTTTGGAGGTAAATCCCACCTCTGCACACAGGAAAGTGAGAATCCTTGAGCTGTGCTAGTGCTCCCCACTCCTGCCCTGGAGCCCCCCTGCCAGCTCCCCACACAGCTCTGCCTGTGCAGAGCCAGCAGGAAGGCACTAAACAACAGCCTTTTCCAAACCAAGCTGACGACATCCTAACAAAGCACTGAAGCATGAAACTCTTGATTTCTGTGTCCCCTCTCAGGGAAGGTTCACACTGGAGGATCTCACGCACACACCTCGAAAAACAGACTTCAGTTACACAAATGCTTACCATCACCTCCAGCCCTTCCATGTCACAACCAAGAGCTTCCTGGACATACACCCACTCACAGAAACACTGCCTTGTGGGCTGAAGCAGAATGTCCAGGTGACCTTCACGCTCAGTCGGGATGACCTGGGAGAAGACACCAGCCGTATAGGTTTTGCATATTATGTGAGTAAGGGTAGTGGAGAACCTGGGGGAAAGGCTGCCCTGATGGGACCAGACCCCAATGAAATGTTGAGGGAGTAATTTAGATCATCCATGGAGGGATGACAGGAAAAACTTGTTCTTGGAGAACGGGGTGAACACTACACCCAGTAGAGCTCAGCCTGGCCACAGTGTGATCCTGGTATTGGGGCCCCAGTCACCTCCATGGATGGGAGGAGGCTTCTGCCTTTGCAGCCCATTGTCCCCTTAGCCTCTGCCAAGGCTGCAGCGGGAATTGTCTTGTGCAGAGTCTGCTGTCAAACTCTTCTCCCTTTAAAACTGGATGGGAGAATCACTTTTTCACTCTGGTTATCAAACAGCTGCTCAGTGGAAATGGCTTTTGGTCTGGTCTGGAGACCTGCCTACTAGAGGGGAAATGCCTTATCTCCAGTGAACCTACTACCCATCCATTGTCCTGTCTGCCAGACCAGAATCTCATGTGTTAAGGCTTCTCCTCCAACACTGTGATGTCTGCAAATCTGCTGGACCCGAGATGTGGGGTTGGATTGGACCCATAGTTTATTTCTGAGGTTGCTTAGGAGAGCAAGATACACATGGGTGAGTGTGACTGCGCTCTGGTGGCAAACAGCAGCCTGCTCATCGCTTGTCCCTCCTCTCGCAGGTCACTGGGAAGGCTGGAATTGTTGTCAGGGGCCAAAGGAGTGTCCAGGTCGGGAAGCTGAACAGTAAGTCTGTGGCAGCCGGACAACGGGAAACAGTTGCGCCTGGTGGGTTTCTAGGTTGGACAGGGAGAGTTGCCAGAGTTTCTCCCAGATTCCCTGAATTTATAGGTCCTGGGCAGTCAGCGAACAGGACAGAGAGAGGCTGCAGAAGCAATTGTGTCAGCTGGAAGAGGCCGAAAAGACAGAACGAGGGAAACAATGATGGGAAGATAGACTGGGAGGACCTGTGGGAAGATGGAGCACATGGGGTCAGAGAATGGAGGGAGAGGGCAGACAGAGCAACAGCAGGAATTGGTTTGACATTGTGGGATTATAAAGCAGAAGAAAGAAGGAGGGCAGAAGGAGATCTCGGTGGGGCTGTGTTGAAAACGTTTTGCCTTTCCTTCCTCAGTGTTGAAGGGCTCCTTCTCCATCCCTTTGACCTTCACTGCTGACTTCACCCCATCACCTTCCTTAGTGGTGTACACCATTTTCCCCAGTGGAGGGGTAACAGCTGACAGCATCCGTTTTGATGTTGCCTTGTGCTTTGAAAACCAGGTAAGACTCACTCCTGCAGCTGGGGGAGAGCTGACAGGCAGGACTCAGCAGGCCTGAGGGAAGGAGACCCTCAGATCCTTCAAAGAGAGAACTGGGGAGAAAAGAGGAAGGGGATGTCTGCAGCACAGTGCCCAGGGACCAGGAAAGCTTCAACAGTGACTTCTGTTCATAGCAGTGGCTGAGCAGGGAAGACTCCAGCTGGTCTCCCTCTTTCTGTCTGTGTTGCCTGTCTGTCAGCCTCCTCACCCTTCTTTCTCTCTTTTTCATATTTCCTTTCCTGGTGTGTTGCTCAAGGTCAAGGTAGAGTTCCAAGCTAAAGAAGCCCACCCAGGGTCAACAGTGCAGCTCCGACTGCAGGCAGCCCCTGGCTCCCTGTGTGCAGTACAGGCAGTGGATGAAAACATGTTCTTCGTGAGACCAGAGAGCGAGCTGACCAGACAAATGGTGAGCGTCTGTGCAACCAGCCAAAAAAACAGGAGTGACAGATGGGCTGGGGGAGGCAGGCAGGGGCTGTGGCAAGGGGAGCTGGAGGCTAATGGATGAGGAGGTGTTTGTGCGGAGGAGAAAGCAGGGCCTGCCTAGGGAGATGGGCAGGAACAGATATGTATAGGGGACGGTGGAGTGAACATCTGGAGGTATCTGCTCCTTGCCCCATTCTTCCCTGCCTGTGAGTTTCCCTAGGTCTATGGTTTGTTCCCTGCTGCCTACCGACATGGATACCCTGCCCAAGTAGAAGAGCATTCAGATCACTGTGTTCAGCCCCAGTCCACGTCATCTCTGCTACGAGGGAAGACACAGCATTCCTTTCAGCCTGACATCTTTAACCTCTTCCGGGTAATCACCTCATGACTTTTCGCAGAGCTGTTGAAATTATGAGCACCTGAGATATCTTTCTCCCCAAGCAGTCTGAGAAGGCCTTGCCTTCTCCAGACAGCCCCTGCTGTCTGTCCTGACCTAGCTGTGCTCTCTTAAGAGACATACAATCCCATTATGAGTATGAACACCTGTGTTCCCCTCCACAGATACAGAAAGCAAGATGATGAGATCCTGGACCAGCAAAACCCAGCTTTTTGGGCTTGGGAATGAGGTCCTGGGCTGTGTCCTGTTTGTCTACAGTATTAGAGAAAAGAGAGATGGGGAGTGATCCCAAGCATTAGACCACAGATCGTTGACATGGCTTAGTTGTTAGCCTGCTCTCTGGCACTGTTTTGGGCTGTTCCCAGGCAGATCTCTTGGTATCTTTAAGGCAGATCTCCTCTAGAAAGGGCTAACCTTAAGCAGCGTGGACACAAGACAGGCAGTGCCATTTGGCCTTGGACCTGGGGATCAGACCCTATCCTCTTTTATTTAGCAATAGAGGCACATCCTAGGAGGCTCTTTCACAGCACAGGGACACCTCTTGTGTTTGTGGACAGGCCCATGTCACAGCCCCAGGGGCTGAATGGGGGGTGTGCTCCCCGTCACACCTCTGTATGACTTCAGGGGGCAGATTTCATCCAGCTATTCCCTCCAGCGTGCATGAGGGCACGGGGCAGGACACTGACACCTCTCCTCTGTGCCCTTGCTACTGGAAATGCGTTGAGAGGAGCAAGACATCCCAGTGTCCCCCAGAAGAGAGGTGGTGGTTTAGTGACCTCCTGAGAAAGAAGGGACTGGGGAGGCTGTGCCATGCCTCCCTCAGTACTGTGTCTGCTTGGCCCAGTGCTACTCTGGGCTGCCCAGGCACCAGGCTGTCCTGGCCCCAATGGTTTTCAGAGTCATTTTGAATAACAGTGGCTGCTCTTCCCCACTCACAGATGCTTTTCTGCCTCCCCTGCCCTCCTCTTCCTAACAGAACATGGGGCTGAAAATCTTCTCAAACCTTGTAATCAAGAAGCCGTCTCAGTGCTTTCATCGGGTGGATAGGAAGCTGACCATGGGTGAGCTGCACTTTCAGCCTACCTGCGACATGAGGTCACCCAGATGGAAGAGCCCTCTGATCTCGGGTTTGCTGGTGGTGGATATTGGCTCTCTGAGGAGTAATGGGTGCTGCTGCCACAGCCTAGCTGCCCGGTCCACCAGCCTCGGCAGGAATGACCCCGTCCCTATAAAAAGGGCTCTGAAGCATGTCACTACCTGGATGTTCCCTGACATTAAAGGATGGCATTCCCTTTCCTGGCGCAGACAAACACGAGCATGGGCCAGGAGCTGTTTCCCAGTGACTACCCCACAGGTTGTGCTGAGACCTGGCTTCTGTCTCCACCTGCAGCTGCAGGGACAGTCACTTCCTTCCTCTATGTCTCAGTTTGTACTAGATAATCATACTAAGCTGGCTCACACGCCTGCTGATATTTAAAACATTGCTTGCAGAGGGCTGTGAGTTTTCTGCAGAAAAGCAAACAGTACTGTGATTCACAGAATTACAGAAGTGTTGGTTAAAATGGCTCTCTGAAGGTCCCTAGTCTCCTTAGCACCAACTCTGGGTCAGGTCAGCAAGGGGCTTTGTCTAACCAAGCCTTGGAAAACTTGCAGCCAGCTCACTGCAAGCTGATTCTCCTGTTACCTCTCTCTTTTCCCGTCCTATTTTCCCTCTCCTACCAAATCACCCCATACCCTTGTGTTTTCCTCTGTCAGACTCTTCCCACGTGTCTCTTACTGCTTGCTTTGCCTCTTGCCCCAGTGCTAGGATGTCTATCATAGGCATGGTTCACCTCTCGCACTCTGGTGGGACTCCTTATTCTTTCTTTCAGGGGGGCCTTCTACAGAAGACCAAAGAATCACTAAAGAACAACCCCAATTTACATCCCATGGAAGACTTCACCACTATTTCCCTGAAACTTGGATCTGGAATCTGTTCTCTGTTGGGTAAGTGATGCCAGATTTACAAATGGACAGAAGGATGAGCCTTTTGTTATTGAGTCTTGGCTGACTTGCATTTGTGCAAAAGTCCAGCCATAGGTGTAAAGAGAGGTCTGCATGTGAATTTTGTGGCTCTTTCCTGCATTTGTAGTGAGTCAAACTGAAGGACTAGTAGATTTTGAGGTGCAGAACTGAAGTCTACACAGGTTTAGAGAAGGGCAATACACTTCAAGACCAAACCACCAAGTATCTTCTCTTCACACATTGGGGTACACTCTACTAACTTGTCAACACTCAACCAGCTAAATTTGTAGCCCTTGTTGCCTTAGATTAAGACTGATTAATCAGCACTCAGGAGGATATGGTGCTGCTGCTTTCCAGAACATCATGCTGTTGACTGACATCATGCTGTTGACTGAGTGTACAGAGCTGGAATGCTCGGGCAGTGTCTTGCTCAGGAGAAGGGTATGAAGCCATTACTCATGGCATTGAAGCAGGGTTTATGGCTTTAGGGAAGAAATTGCTGAGAGATGCCTTGCTGTGAGCCACTGGAGTAGAAGTCATTGGTTGTATCAATATATCAGAGGTTGATCTGAGCATGAGGACCTGCATAGCCTCCCTCATCCAGGGCCATGAGCCCTCCCCATTGCAGTGGAGTGGGATGAATTTCTTCATGCAAGTGCTCTCTTCCTCTCAGCTCCAACGGCAGCAGGAGTGTCCCAGTTGCAGCACCTGCTGCTGCCGCAGAGTGGAAAGTTAAGACATTCTGCTTGGCTGGGAGGGGATTTGGCCTTGCCCCGGCCACGAGCCTCAGAACATTCCAGCCCTTCTTCATGGATGTGACGCTGCCATATTCTGTCATCCGAGGAGAGACCTTTGTGCTGAAAGCTACTGTCTTCAGCTACCTACAGCAGTGCATACAGGTGTGTGCCTGTGCCACAGGTGACACTGTGTGGGACAGACCTACCATGCCCTCCAGTTTTAGAGCGCATTGTGCCAAGCCATCTCTCCTGAGTTGCCCAGTCACTCGCCTGCATCTGTCATTCCCTCAGATCCATGTGGCCCTGGCTAAATCCTCAGACTTCCAGGTGGAGCCATGCCGGACCTGCAGGGACAAGGAGTGTCTGTGTGCAGAGGAGTCCAAGACCTTCACGTGGAATGTGACAGCAGTCCAGCTGGGTATGGCAGCAAAAATGGGAGCGGTGATGGGGAACCCTAAAACTGAAGTGAAGAGGGAGTGGGAGGTAGCTGGCAGAGCCTTGCCTCCTCTGGATCCTGAAGTTTGTTCTTAGTGGTTCAAGCGTGTGATCCATTGTGTCTGCTTGCTTTCTCTCTTCTTAGACAGGCTCATCAGAGAGGGCAGGAACTGAATGGGTGGCATGGAGAACTCTTGAAGAGATGGCTGTGGGACCAACTGGGGAAGAAGGGGCTGCATGAATGTGGGTGGGGGAACCTTGTATTGCTGTGCTTCATATGCAATGGAAAGGGGACACTGGGGTCCAAGAGGCTGCTGCACCTTCTGTTGTTACAGTCATATGTAGTGCAATGAAGTCACTGTTGGTGAGGCATTACCTAGTTCCCTCATGCTTCGGGTGTCTGAACAAGCCATCAGTACTGGCTGACTCATCTTTACCAGCCAAACTGCTGAGGCTATGAAGACCAGCCACCCGAAGCATCTCAGACCACTATCATTTAAAGCAAGTTGACTCCATTTGGCCACAGGTATAAGAAACAGGCTCTGTTCAATTTATTTGCTAGGGATTCTGAATATCACACTGAGGATAGAGGTACTGGACACCACACCACGCTGTGGGGGCAGGAAGCCCTTGCCAGCTACCATGAGGCGGAGGCATACGCTCGTCAAACACTTGCTGGTCCGGGTCAGTATGAAAGCAAGCTTGCTTCTCTCTCTGAATATCCCTGCCCCTGGGGGAAGGGAGGCTGAGCTGGGCTAAATGGTTTTCTCTCCTCATTTTTTGGCCAGCATTAGCCTACCAAGGCTGTGGCTCAGTTTGCTTTGTCCCCCCCCAGGACCTAGCCCAGCCTATTCCCTTCTTGCGGTACTCTTTCTTGAGCTGCATTCATACACCATGCCTGTGTTTCTCCCTGTACCTTTCCCTGCTCAATCACCCATTGTACATGAGCTTTTGTATATGCTCACTGACCAGAGAGCCCCGTCCCTCAGGCTTGCTCTTGCTCTCTTGAGCAGTGAAGCAGGCAACTTCAGTGCAGACCTGCCAAAGTTGAGGAGGATGGAGTCCCTGACAGGCTGGGGACTAACCACTGAATCCAGACCTGAACTTGCTCTGAAATTTTACTGCTGTTTGTGAATTTTGTGTGTAATCTTGTTTCTCCTGTCCCATGTTCATGTTCCTGCCCTGGCAGCCAGAAGGTGTTTTAGTGGAGAAGTCTTACAGCTCCCTTCTGTGCCCGAGAGGAGGTATGTGGACAGCCTGAGTGGGTCCTGCAGCCTGAAATAATGAGACCTGAGAGTAGGACTAAAGTGTGGGAGGTCTGATGAAATAATGTTTTCAAATGATTTTTCACATAGGAAATTTAACTTCCTATTAGACAGGAAAGAACAAGAAATATTACTTCCACATGTGCCGTCCTACTGAATTTGCTACTGAGTATATGTGGCAAAATCCTGCTCTGTAGTCTCCTTCCCACACTGCAGCCTCTGGGCGTTCCTGGGGCTTGAGAGTCACCAGTGAGAGCCTTGAGAGTCACCAGTGAGAGCCAACCGTTCCACCCTGTCCCTGCAGCATTGCAAGTCTCTCCAGGATGTGCCCCTGCTGAGTGACGACCAACTGTGATTCTTGTGAAGCTTGTGAAATGTAGTGAATTGAGTTGTGAAGCTTGGTGAACCCTCAGCCTGGGCAGCAGCTCTCATCTCTCTTCTAATCTGAAGTTTCCAGGCGATAGAGCTTGGTGTCATGACTGGGACAGACTGTAGGGAGCAGTCTGTGTGAGCGAGATGTAGGCAGTGTCCCATTTATCTATGCCAGTCTTGTCCTCTGGTTAGATCCATTTGGCTTGATTTTTCATGCTACAGCTTTATCCTGTCGTTATCAGGAAACATGGCCGAAGAACCTGTGTCCCTTCGCCTCCCTGACAACATAGTAAAGGGATCTGCCAGCGCTTCCATTTCCATCTCAGGTAAGTGATTTCTATTGTGGGCTCACTGACTGCTGTTACAGATGTGACAAGGCTTAACTTGGTGATGGTGTCAGGGGATGCATTTGACATGAAACTGCTCAAAAGAGAGGATGCTGCATTTCTATTTTCTGCAAGATTTGCCAACACCAGGCTTTCAGATTTTTGGATTAGTGCTTAGGCTTTCATGGGAAAAGTAATCTGCAGAGGAGAATAATCCTTATTTTTCTAGCTAGGACTTTGGAGCAGAGACTCTAGGCCATTATTTTTACTGAGACTTTGGGACCTTGGCTAGTTCTGTGTAGCTACAATCAGCAAAGCTCATAATCATCTTGTCTCCCTGTTAAGTTTTGCTGCTACAACAGAAGCTCTTGGAGAGAAGAAGTCATTCTCAGCATTACTAAGTTGCAAAAGAACACTTTGGAGAGGCTACTGGGACCAGACATACCCACCATTCAATACACTTATTTGCACTGGGCTCATTTGCCCCCATGCCAGAATTGGTATGAAGCCAGGCCTGGCATAATTAGCCATAGGTATTATGCAACAGAGCCGCAACGGAGGAAACTGAATACAAGGCTTTTCTGGCTGGCTGGAGGACATATGGACACCTTCACACCATCTGACTAGCACCCCTGCTGGCTTACTGACATTTTGATGCTTGACATATGGCCAGGTAGAACAGGCCTGGCTAAAGACCAGAAACATCTCAACCTTTCCCTAAGTGCTTTTGTATTTGTCTGTCTGTATGACACACACTGAGCAACTGCAGCTCTGCTCATAGCCTTTTACAAATAGTACTTCAGACTGCAAAAGCTGATAAGGGAAAGTTCCTCAGGGACTCCATAGTGTGGTCACCCTGCATGATGATGCCAGACTGGGAAGAGGCAAAACAGTCACCACTCTCCATCCTGCCCTCTGTTGTTTACTCCTCTTTCCTCCTCTCCCCAGTGTTTTCCTCCTGTGCTGAGATAAAACACTATTATCCACTGCCTGGCTGAGAAGCACCTCAAATCATACTTACGCTTGCTTTGTTTCTTACAACCTTGCGTAGGTGACCTCATGGGGACAGCACTGCAGAACCTGGACCGTCTGGTGCAGATGCCCCACGGCTGTGGGGAGCAGAACATGGTGCTGTTTGCCCCCATTGTCTATGTGCTGCAGTACCTGGAGAAGACGAGGCAGCTGACCCCTGAGATCAAGGAGAGGGCAACAAGAGTCCTGCGCAATGGCAAGTACAACAGACCCACCTTGCTCCTCTGCCTTCCCCTGCGTCCAGCCTACCAATAGCTCTTGCCCTTGCACTCACTCTGTCAATGTTGGCCCCTCTGTGTTACTGTGCTGTATTAATCAGTGTTCCCATCTCCCCAGGGTACCAGATGCAGCTTCTTTATAGGCACAGAGATGGGTCCTACAGTGTCTTTGGGCAGCAGGATGTGGAAGGGAACACTTGGTAAGCATTGCAAATATCCCTCACTCCTGATTTTTCCTGTCTAAGCCAGAGCAGCTAATGTGCCTGGGAAAGCTGATAGGATGGGTGTTCCTTCTTTTGGATGGAGACCCCAGGAGGTCTCTGGCAGGGAGACAGACTGAGGAACTTGAGCCACTTGAAAAAGCAGTGAGGCAGGGCAGCAGAGTTTCTGGGAAAGTGGAACAACAAAGATGTGGTCCCAGGTGGTGGGAGGTCCTTTTTTGCCTCTATGGCCCTGCTGTTGCCCCACAGACAACACCAGGTTCTGCTGGTGGTGTCCCAGCAGCCAAGATAGGTACATACTGACTGGAGGTAGATCAGGGAGGAGCAATAAAAAATCATTTCCCCAGGGAGGGCATTGCTTGGGAGAGTTTGAAAGAGCTGCATTGGCCCAGCTTGACCCTGTGGTGTCTGGGCTGGGAGAAATGGAGAAAGGAAGGGAGGAAGAAAATGGGGAATTCGAGATTGTCTCTAGGTATTTGGGGGAGATGAAGTGTATTGGGTAAAAGTAGAAGGGGTAAGAGGTTTTTCACCTGTGAAATGACTGGGTAAAGCAGTAGTATATGAGGAGTACACTTGTGGAGCCAGGCTGAGGGAGAGGAGTCACTTGGGTCCTGTGGACCATATCCACTTTTAGCTTGCCTTTCTGTACGAAATTAACTCTTTTTTGGCACCCCACTATGTCAGTGTTAACTTCAGGGACAAGCACCAGGAGGCCTTTGACTTTCTCTTTGCCTTTTTTGTGTTTCTTTTTCTCTCACAACTCATCCTCTTCCTAGGCTGACAGCTTTTGTAGTCAAGAGTTTCGGCCAAGCCAGAAAATACATCTATGTAGATGACAAGAATGTCCAGGATGCCCTACACTGGCTAGAGCAAAACCAGCTCCCCAGTGGCTGCTTTGCCACCAAAGGGAGCCTCCTTCACTCCTCTTTAAAGGTAAATGAGGGCCAAGCCAGGCAGCACAGCTGGGGAATGGCTGAACAGATGTTGTGACAGCAAAAGATTGTGGGATCCCAAAGGATCCTGGAAAATCATTCCTGCAACCCATGCAACCAGCCTCAAGGAGAGCAGAGTATGGGGTGGGGAACATGAAAGGAATGCTTTTCCTTCTGGGGAGTCACTGCCTGCACCCTGCAAACACCACTTAGAGAGTGAAAGGTGCATTCCCTTCACAGGGCAGCATGGATGATGAAATCTCCCTGGGGGCGTATGTCGCTGCAGCACTGCTGGAGCTGGGTCAGCCTCTGAAGGTGAGCACGCTCCCGCTCCCTCCTGCTCTCCTGTACGCTCCCACGCCTGGGCACCGCTGTGCGGATACGTCAGCTCATAATGCTGGCATTCTCCAGGCCAGGAACAGGTAGGGAGCTGCTGGGGGAGAGCCAATGTTTGGCCAAACTGTGAAGTCATTCCTCAAAAGAGGCAGTGCTGTAAAACTGGCATGGTGCCATAGTGTTTGGTGGCTATGGCTCCCAGTGCACACTGGGGCTGCACTGCCTGTTTTCTCAAAAGAGTGTGTAATTTGATGGGTTCCTCTGGAGCTAAATCAGGAAGACATAGTCCGGCTCCCTGGAATGAGCTCCCCTGCCCCCTGTTTTGCTTCTGTCAGAGTTTGGCATGTGTCTCTTCTCCCAATGCAGGGCAAGCTCATGCAGACTACCCTCCGCTGTCTGCAGCAGGCAGTTCACAACATCACCAACATCTACACAGAAGCTGTGCTAGCCTATGCCTTTGCCCTGGCTGGGGACTATGAGACAACCCAGGAGCTGCTGTACAAACTGGAGGAACAGGCCATCAAATCAGGTGCTGACTGCTGTTGGGGTGATGCTTCTCGTTCACCTACTGGGATCTGGATTAATGTGTGCCCAGCTAGGGCAGTTAAAAATGACATATATATTTGTACATATTCCTTGTATTTGTGCAGTAACTGCACTGTGTGACTGAAAATACAATAAGTTATTTCACAAGCTGTGAGGGTGACTTATCAGAAAGAGTTTCCTCAGCCTGGAGGATTTCAAGGTCCTCTTGAGGAAGGAGGTAGGAATCTGTGAGCTTGAGCTAAGACCGGATGAAGCCCTGGAGAATAAACTGAAGAAAGCGACCCTGGCCTGAGTACAAGGAATGAGCTGAAGGAACCCTGAAAGCACTCTGGGTTTTGTTTCCTGTGAACCCCCAATTATGTCCTGTCCAGACAGCCTGCATGCTCCTTTTCCTTCTGCAGGAGGACAAATCCACTGGAGCCCCAAGCCAAGCTCTCCAGCTTCCACAGACTTCTGGCCTGGTACTCAGTCAGTGGACATAGAGTTGACAGCCTACGTGCTCCTGGCATACCTCTCTAAGCCACGGGTGCATGCAGGTGACATGACAACTGCAGCTGGTATTGTGGCGTGGCTGACCCGGCAGCAGAATGCCTACGGGGGCTTTGCCTCCACCCAGGTAACAAGTAGCTCCCTGTGGATTAATATACTTTTGCACCTGAGGTTGGCAGGGCGAGTCCTCTCGAGGTCTTCCTGCTCCAAGTCGGCTTCACTAGAGCTGATGCTTTCAGAGGGGTGACTGTCTCTCCCTCTCTAGGACACAGTTGTTGCCTTGCAAGCCTTAGCAAAATACGCAGCAAGGACGTTCAGCACATCAGGCCAGGCACTTGTGAGGGTGAAGTCCCAGAGGGGCTTTGGGAAGGCTTTCCAAGTCAACCACCAGAAGCGGCTGCTGGTGCAGCAGGCAGCACTGACAGAGGTCCCGGGGCAGTTCCTAGTGCAGGTCCACGGCAGCAGCTGCGTCTTTGCTCAGGTGAGGTGGTGGGACGAGCGTGGGAGAGAGGAGAGGTGGAGGAGTCTGCCTCTTCTCCCTGCATGAGATCATGCCTGGCCTGTCTTTTCCCCTCCTGGTCCTCGCCCTGCAGACAGTGCTGAGGTACCACGAGCCTCCCCCACGGGCTGCTGTAACCTTCACTCTGCGTGTCAACACAGAGCTGACCAACTGTAGCCAGGCCGATGCACGTGTCCTCACCATCCGCATCCTTGCCAGGTGACCCCAAGGGTTGTTTCCTCCTCCAGCAAGACCTACTGTGCTTGGGGACAGCAGCTGGGAAAGCCTCAGGGCTGCAATGGAGGGACCCAGCACTTGGGGCGGACAGGACAGAGGGTGAATTTGGTAGGTGGAAGGGGTGGGGAAGGAAGGTGCTGGCTGCCTCCTGCGAGAGGGAGCAGTGGCTACTGTGCCCCCAGTCCCAGATGGGCTACCTGGCTCAGGGTCCTGCACACAGGGTATGGTGGTGGAGGGAAGGGGGGTTGGGAGGGCACTATTCTCACAGAGTCAGACCCTCTGACTGTTTCTCCTTCTTCAGCTACATCGGGAGCAGAGTCACATCCAACATGGTGATTGTGGAGGTCTCCCTGCTGTCTGGATTCATCCTGGCTCCCAGGTCCAGGATGTTGGTAAGGACTTTGGAATAAAAAAAAAAGCAGCTGTGGTGAATGGGTCCCACCTGCTTGCTCCTATTGGGAACTCTTCATTTCAGGCCATGAGGTAACTAAATTAGCAGGGGCCCTTTGCTGTTGTAATTGAACCAAAACCTCATTTCTGTACAGGGCCCGCAAGGGTTGGCTACAGGAGATTAGAGGTGGTTCAGCTTCTCCCACTGACACTATTCTGCCTTGGGCCAGGAACAAAATGTGCTGCTGGGTGTGCTAAACACCAGGATTTGTTTGCCAGAAATTCTAAGACAAGATTTCTTAGAGAGACTATAGTTCTAGCCAAAAATATAATTTTTTTCCAATTAAGCCATAAAACTGAAAGATTAAATATTTGCACAGCCCCCAGGCAGGTCTTTAAGAGCAGTCTAGCAGTCAGTGAGATGAGATAACAAGAATCTTTACTGGTGCCTGCACCTGTTTGCTGACCAATGCATCAGTCCTATGTACTATTCACACAGCCTTTTGCCCCTGGAGTGGGAGATTGCTCTAACTGAGCAGGGACAGCATAATTCATCCCCGAGGTGCTCAGAAGGGATGTCCAGGAGGGAATACCAAAGATACAACCACTAAAACCCTTATGTGTGAGAAAGACACAGTTCCACACAGAGTCCAGCTCCGCACCATCCCTTCAATACAACAGTGGGTCCCTCAGGACAGGAAGCCCTAAGGAAAGTGCTCACAAATTTCCTTGTGTTATTGTTTCCTATCCCAGCTGGAGTGCAGAACCATCGTTAAGAAAATAGAAGTGAAAGCTGATGTGGTCTACATTTATCTGGAGAAGGTAAGTGGGAACAAAAGCATTTGGTTTGGCACAGCAAGAGCAAGAGGCCAGAGGACAAGGAGCTGTGTGAGAAGCCCAAGGCTGGGCTAGGCATGAGGAAAGAGTACTGGTAGAACTGTGAGCAGAGGAAGCTTGCCCAATTTCATTGTAATTGGGTTAGCATTTGCTATTCCTCACACATACTCCATTTCTAAAATCCAGAATCTTTAATGGATTAGAGAGATTTAGTGCAGGAAAACATTCAAGCAAGGGAAGATGAAGATGCAATGACTTCTTTCTCCCCTTTCTTGCTAATTTCTTTCCACCTCCACAAGCTGAACGATGAATCTCAGAGTTTTATTCTGCAACTGGAACAAGTAATTCAGATGAAGAACCTGAAACCAGCCAGCATCAAAATCTATGATTACTACCAGCCAGGTGGGTTGCAGATTCCCTCCTACTCTGGGCTTGGGAGCTGGGTTCCTAGTTCTCTGGCTAGGAAAAGATGTGCACTCTTCTCTGTGTGCATGCATGTGTGTGTAATTGACTTCCTCATTTCCTTTTGCAGAGGAACGAGCCTTGGCTGACTACAGTGCTGTCTGTAGTTGAGGTAGGCAGCAAGTCCCTGTGTGGTACAAACAGTGGCATCAGGAAATGATGGGTCTTGGGTGGGAGAGAGGGAATGTAAGCAATCAAAGATGGGAAGGAGGATGGTAATCAGTGGAGAGCATATATCCAGCTAGAAAGAGGTGTTGCCTGTGGCTAGGTGTGTGGAGCTAGGATGGGGGCTCTTTTGCAGCCAGGGAGGCAGCTGGAAGGCTCTGGTGGAAGGCGGAGACAGGGACAGCGTATCTCAAAATGAGAATGAGGAAGGAAGGGCTGAGCATCACGTGGAGTGCAAATGCAGAGCTATAGCAGCCTGTGCTAACAAGGGCCCTCAGATCTGGACATGGCTCCATTCCCTCCACCCCCCACTATTTTAATTGCAGGGTAGGAAAGGGGGATTCAGGGAGCCAAAGGAGCAAGCTGAAGCTAGGAAGATGTAATATTTTGTCTTGTGGGGTGACATATGCAGCTGCCAGAAGGGGGATGGCTTGTTAGTAGTAGCCTGAAGCCAGGACAGGTCTGGAGAAATCCCTTCTGGAAGGATAAGACAGAATCTTGACACGGTACATGCTGTATCCTGACACCATCCCACAGAGAGAGTGCTGCCTAGGGATCTGCCTACAGAGCCACCCTCACTACTGGCCAAGACAAGGCACCTTCCACAGCCTGATGATAGCCATGGAGGGACTGGATCATGCCCTCCTTGTTTGTCTTACCTTCTGTCCCCACAATCGCACATGGTTCCTCAGAAAGGGGTGGAGGAGCTCCCAAATTTGTGATAAAGGAAAGGAGAGGAACTGCCACACCATGACTCCTGCTTTTGCCCAATATTTCAGGTTGGGCACTGAATTGAAGGAAGTTCCCCAGCTGGGACACAGCCCACATTAAAGTTGAGCCCATGTGGTCCTGTGCCTGAGTGGATGGACTGAGGGATCACAACAGTCCAGCAGTTGTGCCTGTACTGTGAGGGCCTGGGCCGGGGTGTGGGGGGGTGTCACATATCTAGTACACACCTGGGAAGAAGAATTAAAGTAAGCATGACCCCTGACCTTGCCACCATTGTGCCAGTTGTTGATGATGATGCCCATGAAGATACCATTTCTGCCATTGCCAATGGACAAACCTTCTAGCTCCTCTATTGCTCTCTCCTCATGCTTCCCATGGTTTCTCCTAATACTTCCTGCAGTAGGACTCAGGCAGCTTTGGAGTACAAGATGCAACTGAACATGCTGTGACAGCTGTATCTCCTGTGCCCTTCCTGCAAGCTCCTGTGCCATCAGCTCTTCTTTGAAGCAGCCTCCAGATAGTAATGCAGTGCATTGAGACTCTAGCCCCTCACATCCCCTCAGCAGTACAGCCTTGCCAATTGCTCTTGATAAAGGTCTCTAAATGCAACTGTTGGCCAAAGGAACTGTTGAATGTATTCCAGCTCTCCCTTGCCTTCAGCTCCAGCTTGTGTGATGGTCACCTCGCCCAGGTACCAACTCTACCTTGATGCATGCTCTACCTCCTCCTGTGAAAGTCCACTACTGGAGGGGCATAGTTTTGCATGTGTATGTGTACATGTACATGCACACACAGAGCAGAGGTGAAGAAATTATTTTTCCCAGGTGCTCTTAAATGCAATTTTCCTGGTTTGGGAGAAAAACAGTAAACCTGAATAATCACTCAATCAGACAGTTCTAGTCTCCTGACTTTTAATAAGATGCCAGACACTGTCTGAGCCTTTCAGAAACTAACTGCTCAGCAGGAGTTTCAATTGCTTCTCATCTCCATGTGGTGGCTGTTGGCAGGGGTGGCAAAGGACTGAGGGACAGAGACTGCAGAGGATGGGTCTGTCCCTGTTCCTGTGAAGACAACAAAGGACAAAAAAATCTGTGTTCCTAAAGTATTAAAACTAACCATTGGGAACTCAGGGGGTTTTTTGCACCTCGTGACCAAACAGGACTGCCAAGCCATCAAGGACAGAGCTCTCTCTGACTCTACCCATACAAAGCCTATGGCAGAATCTCCACTAAGAGTGTGGGGCTTGTGGCAGGCATCCCAGGGCAGGGCTGTATGCCTCCCACAGGTGATTCATGAAGCAGGTGTTTTTCTCCATCTCGTGGGCTGTGGGCAGGGAAGCATGCACATGCAAGCAAAGTTTAGAACAGGAGCAGGCACTGGTCAAGTTTAAGCTTTGCCTTTGCCCAGCCTGGAAAGAGGACGGGCAGGTGCCCATTCCCTAGCATGCATCAGAAGCCAGCCTGAGACTGTGAAAGGACTGGCACTGAAAAGGAGTCAGGCCCTGCAGTAAAGGTGAACATGGTGTGTTGCGTGCACAAGGCTGGAGTGCTGTGAAACTGCAGGGAAAGTGCCAGGAAAAGGAACTGTGTTGACTTGAGGAAAGTAGTTGATGCAAAATGCCAGGATTGGTGATAGGACTTGGGACAGGCAGCCCTTGTCTTCTGTAACATAACTCCAACTCTGTCATGAGCTGGGCACCTCAAACCTTCCACTTCAGTTCTCCCTTTCCCTCGGTTTAACCACTGGGATACAGGAACTCACCCTTACTTAGCATTGCTAATCACTTCCTTCCCTGAACCTGCAGTCTGGCAAGTTTCTTGACCAAGGGCCCTTCCCTGAATCTCCCTCCCTCTCCATACTCTTCAGGACCATGCCTGTGATGACAAAAGAGGTGTTGGGCCCTCACCTCACTCGCACGGGGCGCTGTAGCTCATCACTGTAGTTTCTTCTGGAAGATGAGAAAAAAAGTGCTGGTGAGATACACTTGCCAAAAATTCACTAAAGTAACCCAGCATTGTGCCTCTGTTTCTAGGATAGGCATTCCCTCAGCTTACAGGCCATGACTCCCCTCCTCTGTGACACATGGAACCACTGGTATGTGTCAAAGACTCTGTGTGCAGCTAGTCCAGATTCACCCAAGTCATGGGGCTTGCGATCTTTTGAAGCCGTAAGTCCCAAACAGCTCCATTACAGTTATGGATTCCTCACTTTCTGAAGCAATAGCAATCCCTGACACATTTCTAGCTTTTCCTCCCAGTAGGGACCCCAGAGAACAGAGGACAAGTTGTTTTCAGTGTCATTCTTCTAAGGGGGGGGCTCAGTCTTCTAAACCATCCCCTCACTATGGTTCCTTTGCCTTTGCTGCCTCCCACAACGTGAGTGTACGAAAGCACGACTCTGAGCTCCTTGCTCCCCTCTTGTTGGGAGAGTTAGACCCTAAGTGGATCTACATGCCCATGTCAAGCTTGCAAGTTCTGGGACCAGAGAAAGAAGGATCTACCATTTTGAAACTCAAGAGGGTAAGTCCATCACTAGAGAGCTTCTAAGGGGCAGTTAGATAAACATGCCAGGGGTGGTATTGTCTTAGACTAGACAACTTCAGAAAATTTCTTTCCAGTGGTACATTTGAGTGGTTTCTGCAGTACAGCATCTGAGCTCACCTGGCATGTAGTAATCGTAGACCTTGATATTAGCTGGCTTACGATCCTTCACTTGCATGTCCTGCTGCACCAGCAAAGTGTAGGTGTGAGGTTGTCTAGTCAGCTAAAAGCAAGAGATGCAAGGATTACAACCAGCACTAAAGTCCTGTAAGACAATCCCTTCCACCTGCTCTCACTCAGGCTCCATGGAGACCTCACCGCTGTGACAGATCTGTTCTGCTTTCCAGTCCATCTCAGAAATATCTTTTACTTCACATTCTGTGGCCATCTCCCATTTTTGGTCACCAAATTTAACTTATCTCATGAGAGACATCAAACCCACAGAGTCAATGTGCATTACGTATCTAAATGTAGCACTAGTGTTTCCAACCAATCCCACATTCCCATCCAGCTCTGCTCAGAGGTCCTTCATGCACCTTGCCTCAGTGGCTACTTTCTTATACACAGTCCCATTACATCAGCTCTTATTCTCCAGTCTCACACAACCCTCATCATTAAGCAGACAAATACAAGGTGTGGATAAACATCTGCTGGATGGTAGTAGTTACATGACCTGCTGTTGATTAGGTTCCACCTTGTGCTACCTGGCAGCCTGCGCTGAAATCTTTCTCTGTGCTGCCTTTCTGCTATGTGCTGTAGATGTAACGAAAGCAGCATCTCTGCAAGTCTAATGCATCCACATGACAATAACTCACTTACTATGAGGCTAGCTTAGCTCAGCTTATTGACAACTGGGGATGAAGAATCACAGACGATGATGCTCTTTGGAAATTCTGAAGTTTTTAAATTCATGCTGGGTCTTGTTTCTGGTGCTGTTTAGGTATGCATGTAGCTAGAGAAAGGCTGGAGTGGTTGTTAATCTGTTGATTAATGAGGCTGTGGAGCGAGCACTGCTGCTCACACAACCATCTGGTTTAATTTTGAGTGATTTTGGCAAACTCCATGAGCAATCTTGGATGCTCCCTACTACATTCAGGCGGCTTAAGAGCTTTCTAAGAATTCAGGCTTGCTTGAATTTACTAGATGGATCCTACTACTACTCCCAATCCTGATCAGACACTGTATATGGACTCTCAACAGTCTCTGAACAGTGCCAACAGATGTAGGCTTAACATCAGAGTTAGCCTCATTTCACTCAAGTTAAGTGGCCCTGTGTACAGGCTCTACAGCTGAACTACTGCAGGCTGACACAACATACTTCTTCAGGTCAGCAAATGTGGCTGGTATGCAGGAACAACAGCTCTGGATACTTAAAATACTAATGGAACCAAGATACAAAAGTAAGCTGAAAGCTATCTGCCAGTCCATAGTCCTTTTAATTATGACGTTAGCCTAAATTCCACTCACTTCCTCCAGGTAGAGAATGACTCGGTCAGCTTCGCTTTCAACTTTCTTCACTAAAGGCATTTTCTTTAGCTGAAAATAGGGGAAAAAATGTCAGAAAGACTCTAACAGAAAGCAGAAATATTCAGGGATATTTGTCCCTGTGAGAGCAGGGGCAAAATGTTCATATGGCCAAGGAAGCCCTTGGGGTAGGGGAAGGCAAGGTGCTGCCTGGAAGAGACTTTGGGTATAAAGATTTCTTGGGAAGAAAAGAACCATGTTTGCCCACAGGAATGATCACAGTTCTGCATACAATCCTGCATGATGGTATCCATCACTGTTCCCATCCCAGCTGGACACAAATTTGCCGTCTCACCTCTTCCAGTGAACCTGCCACGGGGCTGTATCCAGACAGCAGCTCCACTTGGATCAGGACCATGTTGGTGGACACACGGTTCCCTGTGTAGCTGCAGCAGGAACCCAGGGGACAGCACTAATGTTACTTTCTGAGCCATGATCTCCAGATACTCCAGCCCAGCTTTGGTACTCAGGTGGAGGAATCTGCCTTTCCTTCCAGTGTTTCTCCCGTAAGCATACCTGTTCCTGTACTATAATAAATCTTTGTACTTCCCCTGATCTCTCTTTTAATTGTGCTGAGCCAAGGAGAATAAATTCCTTGGAAGGCTTCTGGAGTTACCTTCTCTAGGCATGGAAGGCAATATCACATCCTCTGCCTGCTCTCTTTGCAGTTCTGTCCCAAGTCAGGCAGGGGTACAGCAGAGGAGAGTGGTGTGACAGTCAACCAGGAGCAGAGGAGGGAAGACTTAGGAATAAGTGTCAGCAGTCAGTCCCACAGGACCTTCACATCACTAGTGTTTCGAGACCTAATCCTAGAAGGGGGTGAGACCCACAGACCTTGGGAGAACTTGTGGTGACTGGCATGATAACGAGATAGGACTACAGCCTCAGCCATCCCTCTGGGGCCTTGTATCTTTCACCCAGCTGAGGAGAGCATAGTTAAATTAATGGGGACATCTTAGCACTTGGACCCCATAAGTGAAGGGGAATCCTGGCCATCAAGAGACTGATGTGGCGCCAGAAGCCTCTTAGCACAGGGGATGCAAAGGGCAACTGAGTGTCTCCTACCGAGCATGAATGGTGAGAGGGAACTGGGTGGCATTGGGTGCGGTGCACTCTGTCTGCACAGATACGGCAAAGGTGATGTCGCTCCTCGGTGGAGGGATGTGGTACCGCAGAATGGCCTGCCAGGACAAAAAGCAGCTAGTTGGTAGAGAATAACAGGGGTTTTTGCTGGAGAATATCCTTGTCTAGCTTTTGGCTGCTGTTTGCTGTCTTGCACCGGTGTAAGAGAAAACTATGTGGCAGAAGCAGAGGTTCTGCTAGTGCGCTCTTCCTGGTGGTGTTCACTGGACTTCTTGGAGGAGAGTTACAGCTCTGACTGGGTGGAGATGATCCAGATTTCATTTGAGGAATTTCTATTCCCTTCCTGTTGGATTCCAGCTACTCCTACCAGCCTTGAAGACCAGATTCTTGCAAGTTACTGCAGCAGTCTGTTTTCAGTGTTGGCTAAGTAGCAAGGTGAGAGGTGCCCTGGCTTTCAAGGCTTTTGCCCAGACAGACCTTTTCTCCCTGGCTGGGCTTACCTGCAGGAAGAGGCACCCGTGGCCCTGCACACGCACAGTATAATCTTGAGGAATGGCTGGCAGCTCCACTGTCTGCAGCAGGAGGCGATTGGTGTTGTCTACTCGGATGTTTTGGTTGAAACCCTCAGAGGAGAGAGAAGCCTGAAGATCAGGGCCATCCTTGCTGAAGGTCTTGGTTGCATACAGGGCTAGGGCTTCCAGAGCAACCACCGTATCCTGAGGAAAGAGACACACATTGGGCAAAATAGGATCCCTGCTTCTTGTGCATGCCCAGTCCTGAGCCTTTCCCTCCCTCATACTGCAGCTACAGCACAATAAGGGTTGAGCTTTCCCCTTGGACTTTTAGCATGGGATTAGCTCAAAGGCGTACAAATACTCACCTTTTCCCAACTCCCAGGAGCTGTAAATCCATACTTTTTTTTTTTTCTTTTTCTTTTTTCTTTTTTACTATGGGCTGTGCTAGAACCCATTGCTCTCACAAACCATAGCTGACCGCAGGTTCTCTGCTGATGATGGCTCAAGGGTATTACCTGGGTTGAAGCAAAGCCTCCATAAGGGTTTTGCTGCTTGGTGAGCCAGGACACAATCTGGGATGCCTTTCTGATTTCATCTGAAGACAAACTTGACTTTGAAAGGTGAGCCATGAGGATAGTAGATGTCAATTCCACATCAACAGATGGAGCCCGATACCAATGTAGGGAGTCTTCTTCCTGTTTGGACTGTTGACTCCAGAATATTTGGTCATCTAGAGGTGGAGTGGGAACACTTATGGAGTGTGTAGCTGTATCTAATGACCTTGGAGTCCTACTCAACCCCTGTGCCTAGGTACTGAGTGAACATATAGACTGGGACAAGCTATGGGTGTATATCTCCCTATTTGCCCCCCACACCCTGCTTTTCTCAGTAAAAACCTAGGCCTGCAGGCTGGGAAGGAGCTCTACAACATCCATGAAACTCCCCTGGTTTGGATAACTGGGAGACCAGGACTGTGAGATCATCCACCGAGAAAGTCTGTCTCACAGTATGGATGTAGCCTCTGACAGCTTGGCAAACAGAGGCTATCCAAGCCTTGGGCTCCCCACAGAGCTCTGCCAGTGCCCCCCACTCCTGCCCTCCATTCCCTTGGTCGTTCAGCCCTGGGATCTCCACACAATTCTGCCAATGGCCCTCTCTCCTGCCCCACAGTCTTTAGTACCTGATATTATGGCAGCCTTATCCAATCTTTTGAGGATTTTCTGCCTGAAGGCCTTATCACCTGCTACTGCAAAGGCGTTTGCAGCTAGTGCCAGGCCGTAGAGGTTGGAACTGCCAGTATCAGCATTAACCAGGTCCTTTATACATTTCAGAGCTTTCCACACAACTGGGTCCTAGGATACAATTGAAAGCACACCGGCTGCTGGCAGGGTGTATGGGGAGGGAATGAAGCCTTGACATGTGCAGAGGAGGGTGGAAACAGGGACAGGACACATGGGGAGAAAACTGGTAATGTACCCCTGTGTGCACAAAGGCAGAGCACCAGTGCACTGCCTGCCGAGAGGCTGCACGCACAGCCCATCCCTGCTGCCGATACTCACGGACTGTGGCATCCCTGAGTGTATGAGAGCTGTGATGATCGCAGAGCTGAGCCCCAGTCCTTCCTCCACTCCACCCTGCAGTCACCACAAAACAGAGAAGAGGAGGGCTGCCGTCAGAAGGGAGAAGGAGGAGTTTCCCAGTGCCTTCTGCTCCCCAAGTGAAAGCCAGCACAGACAACAGTGCCTGTCCTATTCCTTCTGCTAAGGAAGTGCCAGGGCTGGTATCCACTCTTGCAGGTCCTGCTTACCAGAGCACTTCTCAGCCACCGTGCCCCAAGCTCCTCTGGGTAGCTGATTCCCTCCCTCTGCTGAACACATTCCCCTTTCCCCTACCCTGCAAAAGATTTTCAGTAGCAGATTTCAGTGCTAGGGGAAAGTGGTGTTCCCACAACCCCACTGCAAGGTGGCACCTCACTGGAGGGCCAGGACAGTGGCAAGGGTATGGAGGAGCAAAAGAAAAGGTATCTTTTGCAAGGGCAAGTGAAAGTTCCCATTCTCTTCACTTAGAGGATTAATTATCTGAGGTCCTGCCCACCAAACTGCTGCTGGCTCCACTTTGGTGGTACTCTGTGTGCGTCTGTGCATGCACAAGTGCTGTGTTTCTGAGTGTATAGGGCACATGCCTGGCAAGATGAATCTCACATGAGCGGCTGCCATCAATCTCTGTTCACTCCATTTCTGACTTTATCTGTACAGGGGGGAACTCAGACTGAAGGATGAAACGGTAGCTCAATAATGGGAAAGGAAACTAAAGCAGTTTACCAAGGGAATAACACAGAGCTTGAAAAACTTTTTTTTTTTTTTTTTGAGGCATGTGTTAGCTTTTGAGATGAGGCTAGGGCAGGGCACTGGTTCAGTTCCTATGGGCATGCAAACCTGCATCATTCATAACTCGAAAAAGTGTCACCACGACTAAGCACAACCCTGAGTGTCACCCAAGGGTGACCTTGGGCACATCAGAGCCTCCCTCCTGCAGTAGGGTTCATTTGTTCTTGGCACCCAAATTGGGCCAGAAAGTGAAGGAGCTCTGAGGTACCTAATGAACAGACAGGACACGTCATACCATCAGACCATTGTTGAAGAGCTTCCCCACACTCTTGAAGCAGCCAGATGGAGTCTGACTTTTAATCAGGGCACTGGCAGCATCCTCTATATTCTGCTCATCTATGTGGATGAAGTCCCGGGCTTGGCTGAAGGTCTTGAGGACAAGGGCAGTAAGCCTAGAGCCAAGGAAGGGAGAAGAAAATTGAATTGAACCAGTCACTGATGCCCATCTCCAGCAGGAGACAGGAGCCTGTGTCTTCCACCATCTCATCCCTGGAGAAATACTAGCAGGCCAGAGCCTCTGTGCAGATGGAGAATTGGAAGCAATGCACATGAGTTACATGCTCTTGAAGCTCGAGCTCAGATCCATTTGCAGCAAGAGAGAAAAAATTCACTGACAGTTCAGTGCTTCCCCCAGAGCTCTTCCAATTCCAACAGGGTGCACTTGTGTGATTTAAAGCTAGGAGGCCTGATATTTAGTGAGCTCACTGAGCCCCTTTCCCAATCCTGTTTGGGCACAAAGCACACTGGAAAACCTGGAAAGAAGGTGTCTTTGCAGCCAAGTTTTCAGAATCAGCCTCAGTTGGGGTGCCCAAGCACAATCAATGAAACAGGGGGTACCTCAAGTCAGCTCACTGGCATGGTTCCCTTCCAAAAAGTCTCAGGAGCAGTTTCTGGTCAAAACTCCACACTTCCAGACTCCCTCAGTTTCCCCAGACCAAAATCCAAGCCAGCTTGAGCCTGACCAGGTCAAGCTGTTGTTCCTCAACTGTGTCTGGATATTTCTGCTTACCATGTGTTCCCTGGCTCACTTCCTTCCCCAAAGGCACTGTATGAGCCATCTGTGTGCTTGTACAGGAGTTGCCGCTGATATCCTGCGGGAAGAGGCTGAGGGTAGTGAAAATGCTATGTGTCTGTCATGTGCTCAAGGTGACAACCTGCCCCACCAATCCTGCTGATCATTATAGAGAGCATTGCCTCTCAGGAATTCAGCAAAAGGCTTTCAGAGGGGTGCTGTGTACCCCTTGTTCAACTGAGACACAGCAGCTTGATTTAAACTGCTGCAATTCCCATGGTGTCAGGCAAGTGATGCTGAACAAATCCTGTTCAGCACCAAGACTCTGCTGAGATCCCCACTGCACAACCTGCTGTAGTGGACATCACCAGCTTAATAACCCAACATGAGCAGAAATCCACTCACCGCTTTCCAGATAGCCAAATGCCTTCTGTTTGATTTCTGGAGTCAGTTGTCCTGTTTCTTGAAGGTATCGTGTGATAAAGACATTGGGGGCAAAATGAACCATGTTCTGCTCACCACAGCCACTGGACATCTGGAGAAGCCCATCTATGTTGTCCAGTGCTGTCCCCAAAATGTCACCTGTAGGACAGAACCACAGCTTTGGGAGCTTTACATATTCTTGCATGTAAAAAATTTCTGGTCTCACCGATTCTCCAGATAACCTGCTAAGACTGGTCTCAGTTCACCTCTGCTCACACTAGGGTGACTTTAATGTCTATAGACCCTTGTAGGAACAGTGATATGGTACTTGTCTATCTTTCCCTTGGCTGGGTGAAATTATACATCCATCTGGCCCAGCGTCACTTGTATAAGAGAGATGGGATGCTTCTCTGGAAGACGTAAGGGCCCAGTATCATACCTCACTGTACCCATTCCCTCTTGTTACTCTGTTTGCTAAAGCAGACATGGTGGCACCAGAAGAAAAGACTCCTGCAGGGAAAAATCTTACTTTCCAAGACCCCCCTAAATCTCACCTAAGAAAGAGATGTGGGCTCTCTCTGACCCAAGGACCACGTTCTCTGGCATAGTGAAAGTGATTGTCTCTGAAGCTGAAGTTCCTGCAAATGGCAAAAGCAACAGAACAACAGGCAGGAGGGAGATGGCAGATCCATAAGCATCCCCAGGAGACGGTATAAACAAGGCTGGGATCACCTCATCGGTTGGTGAAATCAGCATTCACACAGAGATCAGGCCACCCATGGATGACTGACTGTGATGTGGTTAGGCAGTGGCTTGTAGTACTGGGTAGAGATGAATGGCTTTGCCTCCCCATAAAAGCTCCAAAATCCCTGACTTTCCCCTCCCCATGCACCTCCAGATAGTCCTGGCGTTGTTCACACACCACACTGCTTCTGTTTGGTCTCCTTACTCTGTGCGTGTGTACAGCCCCCGTGGTAAGACAGTCCCTGTCTCTGGGGTACCTGCACCTACCTTTAGGGCACAGGAGTGAGGTGTGGGTCTTTTCCTCCAACAGCCCCTCTGCCTGGTGGGGAAAAGCCTGGTCAGCTCAGAAGGGAGAGCAGTAAAATGAGACAGCAGCTGTGCAGCACCCCACTTTCCTGCAAGCACCTTTTCCATCCTCATGGACCATGCAAAGGGCCTCACACAGACAGCAGGGACACGCATGCCGACAGTGAAGTTTCACTGGGAAGCAGGTTTCTAAGCTGCTACATGGCTTTTGTCCCCATTGCCCTGCTAGCAAGCAGTTCTGACGTCGCTGTCCCATTGAGTGGAGGTGCTCAGCTCATGCCCCGCTCCAACCTACCTTTAGAATCACTCCTTGACCAGCCTCCCTGAGAAACGTGCCTGCCTGCCCAGCTGACTCTCCCTTCCCAGAGCCACCCACTGGGCCGTTTTGAGCCTGACCCAGTTCCGACCTCACCAGGACCCTGAAGCATACTCTGACCTTCACCAGCAGATGTTTAACCACTGTGTCCTTCCCTCCAGACTCTGGCACAACAGCTGTACTCTCAGTGCAAACATCTTCCTGCTCCATCACCTCAGCAGTGACAGTGAAATTCACCTTCCCTAAAGAACAAAACATCAGAGGCCAGTTGGCACATCCATGCCTACGTTTTAGTTTGCTCAGCCTAAGGCTGCTCACTCATGCTTTGCATAATAGGCCACTCTGCCTTCCAGCCCAGCTCTGGTTTCCTCAAGCAGCTCTACCGGTGCCTCCCACTCGTGCCCCTCCCTTGTCTCCTTACCTAATTTTGTAGCCTTCACATCCCAGAAAAATGTTTTTGCTGAATCAGGACACAGACAAATAGTGAACCTGACATTTGCATGCACAAATTCAAAATCCCTGGAGTCCATTAGGCTAAGCTGGAGCTAGAGGTGAAACAAAA